>NC_031989.1:14487855-14596741 GCF_001879085.1 Nicotiana attenuata
AAGATTAAAAATGACTATAAAATATTAATAAACCTATTTTTTGTAATTTTTCATTTTCTTGTAATAAAATAAAGTAAAATAGTAAAAATTAGTTGAAATGGCGATATTATGCCTAAACTAAATATTTACATGCTAAAATGGGTAGAATTTCGGGGAGGGTCAAAAATCACATGTCAACAATTGTTGATGACTTTTCACGTTTTACCTGGGTAATCTTCTTGTCTCACGGATGAAGCCTTAAGAAATTTTGAAGTTTTCTGCAAAATGGTTGAAAGAGAAAAGGGATATCTGATCTCAAAAATTCAGAGTGACCATGGAGGAGAATTTGAAAGCAGAGTTTTTGAAGACTTCTGCAACGATCAAGGATACACTCATAATTTTTCTGCACCACGCTCACCACAGCAAAATGGGGTTGTGGAAAGGAAGAACAGAACTCTCCAAGACATGGCAAGAACCATGCTACTAGAACATTCATTGCCAAACCATTTCTGGGCAGAAGGCGTAAGTACTGCTTGTCACATCCTCAACTGTTGTCTCATAAGGCCAATTCTGAAGAAGACCCCTTATGAACTCTGAAAAGGTAAACGTCCAAATATCAGTTACTTTCATCCCTTTGGAAGCAAATGCTTTATTCACAATAACGGTAAAGATAATCTTGGAAAGTTTGATCTAAGAAGTGACGAATGTATTTTTCTTGGTTACTCGTTAAATAGCAGATCTTTTAGAGTATACAATAAACGTACTTTATGTGTAGAAGAATCTGTACATGTTATATTCGACGAAAATAATCCCTTGGTCAAGAAAGGAACTATTGCAGGTAACTAAGATCAAACTCAAGAAGCTCAGGACAAAGAAAATTCACAGGAGTCGACGAGCACATCTGGGGTGATCGAGTCAACTGGAGAAAATAGCAGCAATACTCCAGACCCACAAGTCGAGTCGACTACAAATATAACTCGACCAAATGAATGGAGAAGCGAACCCGAATATCCTTAGAAATTCATTATAGGGGATCCAAACGAAGGAATGAAAACCAGGGCTGCCCTCAAGAAGAAAGCAAATATTGCATTGATTTCTCAAATTGAGCCAAAAAAGGTAGAGGAAGCACTGAAGGATTTAAGCTGGGTGCAAGCTATGCAGGAGGAATTAGATCAGTTCAGCAAGAATCAAGTGTGGAAGCTAATACCTAAACCTGAAAATGTGTCTGTGATCGGAACAAAATGGGTATTAGAAACAAATTGAACGAGGATGGAAAGGTCATAAGAAATAAAGCAAGACTAGTTGCACAGGGCTATTCACAGCAAGAAGGAGTCGACGATGATGAGACTTTCGCCCCAGTAGCTCGTTTGGAGTCTATACGAATTCTTCTGACATACGCATCCTTTAAAGGATTCAGGTTGTTTCAAATGGATGTTAAAAATGCCTTTTTGAATGGATTTATCGAGGAAGAAGTTTTTGTAAAACAGCCTCCAGGCTTTGAGGATTCTATATTTCCATACCATGTATACAAGCTTACCAAAGCACTGTATGGGTTGAAACAAGCTCCACGTGCCTGGTATGATAGGCTGAGTACTTTTCTTATTGATCATGGCTTTACCAGAGGTAAAATAGACACTACTTTGTTTATTAAACGATCATCAGAAGGTAATCTCATTATTCAAATTTATGTTGATGATATTATATTTGGTAGTGCTAACCCTCTTATGTGCAAGGAGTTTTCAAATCTTATGCAAAGCGAGTTTGAAATGAGCATGATGGGTGAACTCACATTCTTACTTGGGCTACAAATCCAACAAACCAAAGAAGGAACTTTTATTTGTCAGACCAAATGTACAAAAGAACTGATTCAAAAATTTGGTATGAACAATGCAAAATCAATTGGCACTCCTATGAGCCCCGCTACAAATCTAGACAAAGATGAACAGGGCACCCTAGTTGATGAAACCAAATACATGGGAATGATTGGATCACTGCTATATCTGATAGCAAGTCGACCATATATTATGTTCAGCGTATGTAAATGTGCCAGGTTTCAGTCAGCTCCTAAGGAGTCACATTTGACTGCTGTAAAGAGAATCATTCGATATCTCATTGGAACCGTATCTCATGGATTGTGGTATCCTCGCTCTAACTCTTTTAAATTAGAAGGTTTTTCAGATGCTGATCTTGTAGGTGATAAAGAAGATAGAAAGAGCACAAGTGGCACTTGTCAATTACTAGGAAAGGCATTAATATCCTGGAATAGTAAAAAGCAAGCATCAGTCGCTTTATCCACTACTGAAGCTGAATATATTGCTATTGGACAGTGTTGTGCACAACTACTGTGGATGTCTCATCAATTGGGTGACTATGAGCTTTCGTTTAAACCTATACAAATTTTTTGTGATAATTCTAGTGCTATTTGTCTTTCAAAAAATCCTGTGCATCATTCTAGAGCAAAGCATATAGATATTAAGCATCATTTTATTAGAGATCATGTTCTTAAGGGAGATATAGAAATAGCTTTTGTTGGCACCTCTGCTCAATTAGCCGATATTTTTACTAAGCCTTTGTTAGAAGAAAGATTTTGTACTTTGAGAAAATTACTTGGTATTATTTGCTTTTCTAATAACTCTTAGGACCTATGTGCTCAGTTACTTTTAAGTGCTATAATTGTCCTTTTCCCACGCATTAATTACGCCTCCGATTTTTTCCCTCTCTTTTCACTTCTTTCACATCAGTTCGCAGTTCGCAGTTCGCAGATGGAAAGCCAATCATCACGTTTTCTCAACTGACAACTTTTCCTTTTCTGTACTCAACCGTCAAAACCCTCTTCTTAAGTTAGAAAACCCTCTCAGTCACTCTCATCTCCATCTTCTCTTCAAAACCTCGAGCAAATCTCCTCTTCTACAATGGCGAAACACTCCAAGAATCCCTCTGCCTCCACCAGAAAAAGTACCCGCTCTAAGGCAAAACCCCTTTCTGCGCCTCCTGAGCAAGTAGACCTAGGGTCTGATCACTCTGAAGGCTCCGCCTCATCTAAGGATGATTTCTCTGAACTCTCCCAACTTCTAGGAGAAAAAGCCTTAGGCAAATGACGCGTGGAAGATCCTCCCATTTCATCCACCCCAAAGAAATCAAAAGTTGATTTCTCTGCCTCACTCGAGTCTGACCTAAATTTCTGGGATACCCCAAATAGGGATCTTTTTATTACTCTTAAGGACAAGCCCGTCGCCCATGGAAGGATCGTGGATCTTGATGATATGGAAGCCCTCAACTGTAAGGTTAAAGAGCTCTTTGTTTATCAAGGGTGGGAAAAATTCCTCTCTATTCCTTCGCCTAAGGTATATGAACCCCTGGTCAAAATGTTTTATGCAAATCTTCGCTCCAGTAAACCAGATAGGCTAGAATCTCTAGTGCTAGGTAAGCGCATTGTTCTTGATCGTGCCTTGTTTGACTCTCTTTTCCAATGTCATTGCTCTGGTTTCCCTACTCTCTTTAAAAATGTGTGGCCTGAGAATTTTGAAATTTCTTTTGACCAAGCCAAATAGTGCATTGTTGAGTGTCCCTCTGACATTCTTCCAAACCAATTGGGCCCCAGTGATGTAAGTTTTGAAACTCGGGTTCTAGCCCATATTGTGGCAACCACTCTACTTCCCCGTACTGGTTCCTTTTCAACCTTCTCTCAAAGGGATACATTCTTTGTCTACTACATCATCACCAAACTCAAACTCAAGCTTTCCTCCTGGGTCATCAATTTCATGATAGAAAGTGCTGAAGATCCCACTAGTTTACCCTATGGCATGGCAATCACTCATATTCTGGAAGCCCATCAAATTTCTCTATCCAACTATCCCTTCATTACTATCTTCAAGTCCTATAATTCTAGAGCTTTTGCTAGTATGGGCTATGTGAGTATCAAGGACTCCTGGGTTAAGAAAAGTGAGAGTGAAGCAAAGCAGGCCCCTATGGAAACTAAACCTTCATCAGCTGTTCCTCCTCCTACTCTTGTCAGTTCTGAGCTTAGTGAGAAGCTTAACTTTATTGAATCCAAACTCTCTGACATCAAGAATCTTCTTTCCGCCACTCAGTCCATTGTGGGTGACATTCATGCTATTTCAAAGGAAACAGGGTCTGACGTGTCAAAAATCAGAGTTGCTGTTCTCAGAGTAAGGGAGAATGCCGTCAAAGCCTTCACGGAGGTTCACGACAGGCTGGATGGTATGAGCGTCGCTACAAATACTAGCTTCGAACAGTTAAAGGAGGCCATCTACAACACCCTTACCTATTTCCTGCGCCGCTAGTGTGGATGTTTTTCAAAACTATATTTTTTTTGACAACTTGTTTTGGTCGTATTGTGGGCTGTGGCTTAAGCTCTTGGATAATTCTGTTTTTTTGCTACTATGGGCTGTTTCACCAGTCGCTGGATAATCTCTTTTCTGCTATCTATGTTTAAAATCACTCTTTGCTAATGGCAAAAAGGGGGAGAAAAGGCCTATGCTATTTTATGTTATTTTGCCTATGTTATGTGTATATGTACAGGTACAAGTCGACTATATGTCTATATGTGTCTATGTACAGGACGACTGCACATATTTTATATGTGTATAGGTATCATATATTGTATACTGTACAGGTACAAGTCGGTCCAAGTCGACTACACACATTAAGGGGGAGAATCATGGACAGGTCAAGTCAACTGCATACATTGAGGGGGAGTCAAGCGTCCATACATTGAGGGGGAGTCAAGTCGACTAGTAAAACATAGGGAAGTCGACTGGTGTTTACTTCTTTACCTTCTTATGTTATTTTGCCATCATAAAAAAGGAGGAGATTGTTAGATCATGTTTTAATGATGCAAATAATATACATGTGCAGGAAATCAAGTTCAAGAAGTAAAGAAGACTACTCGAATGGTTCATGATGAACAAGGGAAGAAATCAATCAACATGTGATCAGCAAATCTAGATTGGTCTCGTAAATCTGGGCGCAATCTAATCAACGAATCAATCAGCAATAACAATGATTAGCTGAGCTGGAAAAAATAAAATGAGCCTTGGTCAAAGGCACGAATCATGGGCAGAATCACGGAAGACTAAAGGATACGAGGATATCTGGAAAGCGACCACATTTGGAAGATCCAACAATCAAGGAGAAATCAAGTGAAGCAATCTTCTGCTAAAGGAAAGTAATCAAGAGAAGCAACGGCTCATTCCTTATTCTGGGAAAGAATCAATTCTTTCCAAGGATCAAATCTCTTGGGTTGTCAAGCCTCTACCATCCATCAAAGTATTTATACACCCTTGTAAACCCTAGCTTAGATATACTTTGATCAAACCAAATCACTCTCTTTATTCTACTGCAAACAAGCATTGTAGTTCACTACGATCTGCTGTGTAACAAGTCAGGGATAGAAAGAGAGCACACAACTGGTGAGGCATTGTATCAAAAACGAGTGCTAGAGAAACCGAGCGATATACACCACATCTGTACTCGGAAGAAACTAATTTACTAAAGAGAACTCCCTTGCAACCCAAGGGGGCTGGATTAGGATTCACATTGAATCCGAACCAGTATAAAAATTTCGGTGTTTTTAATTCCTGCAATTATTCTCTGCATTTTACTTTCCGTTACCATATCAGCTATATTATCATATTCAGTCAACTACTTAAGTTTTAAGTCAACTTATAAGTAATTATTTTGAAGTATTTACAATTCACCCCCCCTCTTGTACTTTCAGCCCCCGATAAGGAGGTTCTTGAAGATGTGGCTCTTGAAAATGCAGCTCCTAAAGTAGATTAGGCCCTTAGGATTTTTTTTATTTTATTCTTTTATTTTTTTATTTTGTGGAAGGCTCCATGTGGGCAATGTAAATATTCTTCATGTATATAAAGAATTCCTTTCCTTTCCGCTCCGCCTCCAATTTGCTGTGAAGTTTGCTTCATTTTCGTTTCATGAAGAATTAATTTTTGATGTCATAACTTTAATAATCGAGTGAGCACAGGCTCATACTCAAAGTAAAACGAAACCTTAGGTTTTTTTTTAGTAATCGACGGGCTATCTTATAATAGAATACCTCTTAAGGTTTTTTGGTGAATCCTCGAGATATGCTTAAGTCGACTTTGTGCGAGCTCGGGATGGTGGGACTCTTAGGTTCGAGTTGAGTGAGAACAAAGGTCTCTAACTCTGAATGTTTTGACCCTTAGGTTCTTTTAGGCCGGGCCGATGTGGCCTTTAAGAGATGACTATTATTTTCCCTCTTCGGCCTAAAATTTCTTTATGTTTATGCCTTGGCATGCATCTTTTACCCATTGGGTTTTTTGAAGGTTTAGTGTCAATCGGACCCTTTTATATTTTGTGCCTCAGCACAAGTTTGCATTTGAATATTTTGATACCTCTTAAGGTTTTTCGAGGGCTGATTTTATCGAAGCCCTTTGATTATTTTGACAAGGGTAACCTTTATTAACTGGTTTTCTGAGAATTTGAAGGCCTATTTTTATTGCGGGGTTCGGACGTCTCCGAGTCGCGTTATTTCGGCCGTAGCCTTTGTTTCGGTCGTAGCCTTCGGGCGTGTCTCTTGGACTTGTTTCCCGATATTATTTCGAACTTGTTTGAAATGTCAGTCCCCGAGTATGATGGCCTTGGCCTTTATGTCGAGGGATGCCTCTTTGAGGTCTTGTTAAATCGAGTTTAAACAACTCGAATGTGTTGACTGTCGATGACAGTCCCTAAGTATTCGAGATGTATTTGAGTTTTGGCCCTTGAGCCGTTTCTCACAGAATCACAAGTATGAAGTTCATACAGTAGCAAATTTCTTTGAGACACAAAGTGTTTGATATAGAAAGAATGCCTCTTTGAATAATTCATACATGCGTACATGTTTTGCCATCGGAGCTCGACTATTCTATATGGACACGGTTCATCTGACCGTTTGGCTCATTACAAAGTTTTCCTATCAAGGCCCTTTTTGGAGTGAAGTATTTTCCTCAAAAATATAACCCCGACGGTGATGCCCCCTGTTGATACCCAATTTTTTCTCAAACTATTTTTAAATTTGCATATATGCCTTCAAAATCACTTTTTATAATAATTGGTATTTTTTCATAATTTTCCATATTATTATCAATTTATTTTCTGATTTATTCAGTATTTTATATCCAATAATTATTCATAAATTGCATTAAAAGTAATTTCAAAGTATTTCTTAGCTCAATATATCATTTTTAATCCTATTAGGATTTAATTATTTCACAAATTAGCCAATTCGGCATTGTTTGGCTATAATTACAATAATTTTGCAATTATAGCCTAATTGTACACTTTATGCTATTTTAATTCAATAATCAGTCATTTCATATTTTTCATATTAGCTAATTACCTTAATTTCACCTATGTAGCTTTAATTTCATTTTATCTAATTATTAGCTATTTTTATTAATTATTTATCTAATTTAGTTGGGTATTTAACAAGTAGCCACTCTTATTTAAATTATAACCTAAATCAAACCAACCCCAAACCCAATTAAATAACCCATCAGACCCAAGCCCAAACCCAAACCATACCCGACCCAATCCCTAGTCCAATCTGGATCGTTGACCAATTCTAATCAACGGTCCGGATCCCCCTGACCATATTAAACCCTAACGACTACCCCCCCCCATCTCTCATTTCCCCCTCTCATTTCTCTCTCAACCGACCTCTCTAACTCCCTCTCTCTATCTCTGGTTCTCTCTAGAACCTTCTCTTCTCTCCTCCTCTCCGATGGACCCTGTCCACATTCTCCGGTCACCTCCCTCACCGGAAACCATGGCCTCTCATCATCTCCTGGCCTCTGCTTCACCCCACACCGGTTTAACACTACCCTGAGGTCCTCAGGTGAACCTGGAGCGGTTCAACTCCTATCCATGGTCTTTCACGCCATTTTCCGGCCATCCATGGCTATTTGAATAAGATCTATGGCTTTTCCGGCTAAAATCGGTAACACTTTAAGGTTTTCTCATCTTCTCTGGGTTCTCTGAAACCCTAACTCTTAAGATTTTCCGATTTCTTTTAGATCTGTCTTAGATCTGTGTATATTATGAGCTTTTGTTGTTTTCCTCAAAGGTCTTTTTGATTTTTTCTAAAAGAATCCTCACCTTCGAACTAGGGTTCTTAAAAACCTTTCGAAAATGCTTCTTTCTTTTGATTTTTATATTAATCTGCAAACGTTTGTTTAAGCTTTTTTCTCTATTTGAGTTATTCTGATAAAAACCCTAATTTCATCTCTTAAACTTCTTAGATCTGTACAGATCTGAGAAGGATCGAACTTATTTTATGGAAAATCTCCTAATTTCTAGTGGTTTGTCATCTTCCTAAACTAGGGTTTTTGAAAATCGTTTTCAAAAACTTATTTCAAACTAATCATTTTCAAAACTGTTTCCAACTCAACTCTTTTAAATCTATGTCAAGCACTCTCACACATACTCTTAGGCCACTAGGTTCTGCCCCATTTGTGTGAGCCTTGCCTTGGGACCCTTGAGTTCGCTCTGAACTTGGACACATAAAAGTTGGCCTTTCCGCACTGCACTTACTCTGTCTTGGTTATGCAATCTGGGTGTGAGCACTGCCCGGGATCCTAGAGGTCCTTAGGGAACTCTGACACACCCAGATATGAGAAAGACTATGGAACAATCTTGGCACTTGAGGTGGTTTATTACATAACTCAGGGAGGAAGTCCTAATCAGGTGCTGAAAGTCTGGGCCTGTTTCAGGCTCTCTATAGTGTAATTTTTACTTTTCTTATGTAATTCATTCACATGGTCTGTAATAATTTGTAAACGAATATTGGGGTAATTAGTGAAAAGGGCGGGCATTTACATGTTTGTGGGGTAAGGCGGGTAGAAACCATGCCTATAGGACTTTACATTTTTTACTATGTTTTGACTTACCATGTTAGAAACCATGCCTATAGGGTTTTATTATACTTGCCTTACCATGTTAGAAATCATGTTTAATAGGTCTCAAAATCAGTTTCACAAATAGATGCCATGCCTATAGGATATAATTTAATCCAGCTTGTGTTATAACAAGTGCTACCTGTTTTCTTTCATTGGTCATCATGCCTGCCAAGTTTCTGAAATCAGAGTTAAACAAGTAGATGTAATGCCTATAGGGGATAACTCTAGAAATTCTGCCTATAGATCTCAATTAGTTTAGTTAAATAAATCAATCCAGTCCACGTTTTAGTTCGTTTCGAAACTGGTTTAATTAACGGTTTATTTTCTCTAAAACAAGTTGTTTCAAAAACTGCGTTGATTTGTCATTAGATATCATGCCTATAAGGACTCAAGAGTCCGCTTTAATAAACCTGCCTTGTTTCACTATATAAAATGTAGTCATCTGTGTTCCGCACCTAGGCAAGCCTTAGGCAATCAACTTTAAATAAAACCAGAACCGTCTTTGTGATTAGTGTTTAACTGTCAATTTGTTAAAACCAGTAGGCAAGCCTGATTCGGACTTCTTTTCTGAGTCATGTAATAAATCTGGTTCTATTGTTATCACTTAAATACCTTGTTAGGATCTGAATGTGGACCTTATCTGTGTATGAGTCGTGCTGTCTGTGTGCATTACTTGTGGAGGTATATCTGAGCCTTCTATCTGTTTTATGTGTTTCCCCCCTAAATGCAGTCCTATGTGTTATTGTTTGTTGCCTAGTATTTTGCCATTAAACCTGAGGGTCTGCCCAGAATCCCCACCCCTTTTATAGGATAGGAGTCCTAAATTCCTCCGGGAGTGATAGGTAGGGACGGGTAACAACATGCAATAGGGGTCGAGACCAACCTTCGCTTTAATTACCTTCACGGGGCGGGAAAGGGTAGATATGGATATGATGACCGGTGCGCTAATGCCACGCGTAGCCCCTTTCTAAGGAGTGATTACCGGGCATTGTACTGATGTGATCCTATAGGCTAACCAACCTAGGACACCCCCTTTATATTCACAAACATGCTTAGATTGTACTTCTTTTCAAAATCTTGTTTTTCATTAACTGTTTTTTTTCCAAACATCTATGTATTTAATCTTAAATCCCCTACTATTTGAGACATACTTGTTTATTAATTGTACAAAGTTACAAAAGCTGTCTAGCAGGGAACCACACTAGTGGATCCTGAGGGGTGACTAACACCATCCCCTTAGGATAATTTCAAGCCCTTACCCTATCTCTGGTTATCAAACGTAGTTATAAATGAACCCTATAGGTGCCCTAATGCACCTTAAATCGTTAGGTGGCGACTCTTCAAAAATGCAAACCCCTTTCCCAATAGAAACGAGTTGTCCCATACCAAAATGTCATGAACCCGATTTCGCGAGAAAAAAAGGGGGCGCGACAGCATGGCAACTCCGGTGGGGATATCTAGGCTTTTTTTTCATACCGTTTTTGTGAATTTGTTCCCTTCCTATGTGAAATTATTTGCTTAATTCCTTTAAGCATTTAATTTCTTTTTCAAAAGCAAAACTGACATATCTTTCTTGTTTCCTTCCTTTATAACTGCTTTAAATTATAAAACTGTTGTAATTATCGCTTTCTTAACGTGCAAATACATTTCAACATGCTTTTAATTATTGCACAATCATGCTCAACATCATACTCCACTCGTGCCAAACAAATACTATAGCAACGCTTGATGAGTGGTTGCGCCCTTCCTATATCATTACCCTAAATTCGGAAAGGCTTATTTGCGGTAAAACTAGTCGATCAGCGGTGCGGTCAACAGTTTCGTTCCTTCCCCCTTGAGTTGTCCGCTCAAGGGTACCAGTCTAAAACCCCATAGAAACACTCTGTTTAAATTGCGCATGCATCATGGTCAAACCTAGCCGGTCAGTTATGTTGTCCACATAATGATCCTTTAAGATAGCCTTGTCCAAAAGTCCACTGGGTTTCCCTAAACCCAAACGGACATCATCACGTTCTGTGCATTTATTTGGAGTACTAAATGCTTCATGCTAATTGTTGATGTTAAATAGTCGAGTCTGGTGGGGGTAAGGGCCTAAACTTGTTTGCCTTGCAGAAATATGAGGCACGAAGTCCCTAGATTCGGCATGGTCACCAATATCCACCCAAGATTGCTAAGTTGGTGGGAAGATTTACATTCTAGTGACAAAACTCTCGTCAGAAAGTATCTGGGCACTCTACCATCCCTCCTGGAGATCCAGCCAAACAACATGATAATAGAAGCTGCTACCTTATTTTGGGATTGTGAAAGGGCCGTGTTCCACTTTGGGGACATCAAAATGACACCTTTCCTAGAGGAGATAGGAGGACTGGCCAGTCTAGTGTGGGAAACCCCGGGTTTGCTAATGCCTGAGAACCGCACAGGCAAGAGTTTCCTATGAATGATGGGTTTGAAGAAGAATGCAGAATTGGTATGCCTAAAGGAATCGTACATCCCTTTTGACTACCTGTATGAAAGGTACGGTCACAACAAATCATACCGTACCTACCACGACGAGTTTGCCATCACATCCTTGGGACATATTCATCGTAGGGTTTTTGTCTTCATGTTTTGCTTCCTGGTTTGATCGTGTTTCCAATGAAGAAAGGGAGAATCCATACTAGGCTAGCTATGGTAACCAAGACCCTAATGGAGGCGATTGGTGGGCAGACATTCAGCATTGTACCCATGATCATTGCAGACATATACTGAGCCTTAGAGAAGGTCAACGAGGAGCGAAACACTTCGAAGGCTGCAATTTACTACTTCAACTTTGGTTCATGGAACATCTCCAAAAGGGCGAATACCGACAAGAAATTCAGCGAAGGGCCTGGGATGACCACATCGCTTTCCATCATCCAAAGCGAATGAATTACATCCCCGACATGTTCGCTCAGCCTGAGAATACTAAAGAATGGGTTGAGCTCTTTTATAATATGACTGAAGAACAGGTTCAATGGATGTTCGAGTGGTTCCCGACAGAGGAGTTCATCGTCCGATCCAGAGATGCACCTTTCCTGATACTAATTGGACTAAGAGGAACATACCCTTACGTCCCTCTTCGAGTTATGAGGCAAGCGGGTTGGAAGCAAGTCATACCCAGGGTCGGCAAGATAAGCCATCTTCGAGCTGACTTCCAAAATGATGATAGTTCCCACAAGTGCCAAGCCCAGCAGATGTGGCACTACAAGATCGTAATGGGGAAAGACACCATCGAGCCAGATAGATATCATGCCGGTTGTACCCCTTTCTATTCGGGTTGGTTGGAAGACAATTGGATGGTCTGGGCCAGCCAGGGTTCGTTCGAGGTCACAGAATTATAGATGAAAAGGCCGAGGCGCAAGTCAAGTACAACCAGCTACGCAAAAGGATCCATGAATGCGAGAGCAAACACCGCGAGATACAAGAATCCAACCAGAAGTTAATTGAGGAATGGAAAGACATGGCTATCAGTGCCAACAAAAGGCTAGGATACTTGGAGCGAGGCATAGTAGAACTAGAGGGAAAATTTCTCGAAAGGGTTGAAGACTGTCAAAAGGCTGAAGGGACCGAAGGTGGACATCTAGCCAGAGCATACCTGTTGCTGGGACTTCGCGAATTGGGGAAGCTGTTCGACGGAGCCAAGGCTGCCGAATCTGGGGAAGGTCCTTCTAGGACCCAATAGATAGGAATTTACCTTTTCACTTTATGTGTAATAAGGCCGATGGCCATTAGTGACTTTTATTTCTTGCTTATTTAGTGTCGTTTTGGGATTCGCCTATTTTTTATCAATAAAATGAGGCATTTAGCATTAAAAGTTCTCCAAGTCTATTTGTCGCTAGGCCTACCTCAGGCACAAAGAGGTTCCCAAATTAGGACACGCTTTACATTCCCGCAGTATGTGTTTAAATATTGCAATACTTTTTATAATCCTCACTGACTTGATTACCTTTTGTTTTTATTGTTTTCTTTCTTTTTATTATTCCCCTCCCCAAAGGTTAGTTCGTGCACTCTGGCATCATCACCTTATTTCACAAGATCCAGGGGCCCTCCACCCACTCCTCCTCTTAGTCCCATTAAAGTAAAGAACAAAGGCAAAATGGAAGATTTAAACAACATCTGGAAGGAGAACACAGCTAAACGGGTAGAGGCCACTGATGGCCATGATATTCGGGTTCCTAATGAGAATGTGTCACAGCTTGAACAGAAACTGTTGAAATTCCAGGAAGAGCTCGATCAGGTTCGAAATCTGGCAAACCTGTCATTTTCCCTGAACACCCCAGATATCAACTTCCCCAATGCTCAAAACCCTACACCTCCTCAAAATATCCCAAAACAGCAGAATTATCCCGCACCTCACCATCACGCTGCTCCACCAAAGAACCAATGTAACACCTACCATACTCCAAACAACACTCCACTACTCATCCCAGAACCTCATAACTCCACAAACGACCATTTCCACACCCATATACCAGGCCACCATAACAATCCTATCTACGTGGAGACCATGCCACACCCCCACCCAACCTATCTCATGCACACCCGAGTCTGATGAAAAGGATCTGCTTATCAGGAACTTGGCCAAGGAACTTAAGAAACTGACCAGACGGATTCAGGGCGTCGAGGAAAGCAAAGGAATCGAGGGGCTGAACTATGATGACCTTTGCATACAGCCCGATGTCGAACTGCTTGAGGGGTACAAACCTCCTAAATTCGAAATGTTTGATGGTACGGGTGATCCAAGGGTCCATTTGAGGACATATTGCGACAAGCTGGTTGGAGTAGGGAAGGGTGAAAGGATCCGCATGAAGCTGTTCATGAGGAGTTTGAAAGGAGATGCACTATCTTGGTACATCAGCCAAGATCCCAAGAATGGTCAAGCTGGGTAGGCATGGCATCTGACTTTATGGACAGGTTCGGGTTTAATACAGAGAACGCGCCAGACGTGTTCTATATCCAGAATCTAAAGAAGAAGCCCATAGAGACATTTCGCGAGTATGCTACTCGCTGGAGATCCAAAGCTGCTAAGGTCAGACCCGCCTTAGAAGAAGAGCAAATGAACAAGTTCTTTGTCCGGGCTCAGGACCCGCAGTACTATGAACGGGTGATGATGATTGAGAACCACAAGTTCTCCGACATTATCAAATTAGGTGAAAGAATTGAAGAAGGTATTAAAAGTGGTATGGTTACAAATTTCGAAGCCTTGCAAGCTACTAATAAGGCTTTACAGTCCGGTGGTGTGTCTATGAAAAGGGACGTAGGGGCCGTGATGGTTTCACAAAGGACCAAGTGTCCCCTCAAATACCAAGCTTACCCAACACCTCCACTCACATACCAACCAACCCTAAATTACCAAGCACCCTCACCCTCGTACCAAGCTCCGCCACCAACTTATCAATCATCTCCGCTGCCTACATATTAACCTACCTCACCCAGATACTCCCAACCCACTCATGTCTACCAAACCTATAATGCTCAACCATCCCATTATCAATCACCCCTGCATGTCAAAATTTCCCTAGACCCCGACTTAATTTTGATCGCAGACCTCTAAAACAATATACAGCCATCGCTGAACTCATCGACCAGCTGTATGAGAGGCTCAAAGCTGCTGGATATGTCATCCCCATCCCTGCTGCAACCCCTGAGAATCCTTCTCAATGGGTTAACCCAAACAAGTCCTGTGCATACCACTCCGGCATGAAAGGGCACACCATTGATGAATGCCGCTCTTTGAAAGACAAAATACAGTCTCTGATTGATAACAAGATCATTGTGGCAAAGGAACCCGCTCCAAACATCCGCAACAATCCTCTTCCAGACCATAAGGGTGGAGGTATCCACATGATTGAAGTAGAAGATGACTGGGATCCCGAGGGATCAATCGGGTTGATCGCAGAAGGTGATGACCCAAAGAAACCGGCAATTACTCTCAAACGAATCATAGTCTAGATCCAACCGTCTGAAGACGCTGAGGTGAATATGTCTATACCTCTTGAGTTTGAAGCAGCGCCAACCACAAAAACACCGGTACCAATTGAGGTTGAATTTGTGCCTCCGGCAAATGCACCAGCACCATTTGAGGTTGCAGTCTTGCCACCCAAGGCGCATGTTCCATTCGAAGTGGCGATGTCAACCACGCCACCCTTCTATACAAATGCTATACCCTGGGACTATGCAGCCGAGGCGAGAAGGAAGGGCAAGGCCAGGACTGAAGAAACTGTCGCAACACAGGGTATGACAAGAACTGGTAGAGTCTATACCCCTGAACATCTAGCTGAATCAAGCAAGCAGGCTTCCAATCGGCCACCCCTTATTGAGACAGGTCCGGACGACCATTGGAGGAAAGTACAGGCCAAGGAGTATTCGGTCATCGACCAGTTGAACAAGACGCCAACACAAATATCCATTCTCTTTGCTGCAAAATTCTGAGATGCACAAGAATGCTCTGTTGAAGGTACTAAATGAAGCGTATGTACCAAATAAAATCACCAGCGGGGAAATGGCTAATATGGTAGGACAAGTTCTGGAAAGCCATAAGATCACCTTTTATGAGGATGAGCTGCCACCTGAAGGGCTGGGGCACAATAAAGCATTGCACAACACCGTGCATTGCGAAGAATATTTCATCACCAGGATCCTGATCGGTGGAGGTTCTAGTCTTAACATTTGTCCGCTGGTAACACTCAAGAAGTTGGGAAAAGGGCTGCATGAGATAAAGGATGGAGCAATCAATGTGAAAGCCTTCGATGGTTCTTAGAGATCCACCATTGGTGAGACTAGTCTATGCCTGCAGATGGGACCAACCTGGTTCGAGGTCGATTTCCAGGTAATAGATGTACCAGCGTCTTACAACTTACTGCTAGGACGGCCATGGATCCATGCTGCTGGGGCTGTAGCATCAACGCTGCATCAGGCAGTAAAGTTCGAATGGAATCACCAGGAAGTGATCATTCATGGTGACGGTAGCAACCCTTACAGTCGCCAGACTATTCCGGCGGTCGAGGGAAGAAGGAAACTAGGTGGAGAAACTTACCACCACATTGAGCGGGTCAATGTTGTTGACAAAGACAAATGGTGGGATAGCAAAATCGAGAGTATACTGAATTGGAGTGGGTACGAACCCGGCAAAGGGCTCGGCAAGAACCTCCAAGGAATCTCTAAACCCATAAAACTCAAGAAACATGGCACTACCTTTGGTTTGGGATATGAATACACCTAGGAAGAATTCAATAGCTGGTCGCCACCATGGCGCGGTCCTTACTACCCACTAGAGTAGCCAATACCGCATCTGAAGCAGACTTTCCTACAGGCCGACATTATTTATGGGTCAGATGAAGAAGAAACACTTGCAGCAGTGAAGAACTTGTTTCTAGAGGACAATGATATGGACTGTTGCGTTATTCTCGAGGAGGGGGGGGGGGGGAGGAAGGCCGTTCCATACAGGCTGTGAGCAGAGGGGCACATCTCAAGAATTGAACCATCAGGACAACCAGAGCCCGACGAGCCTCGGGGTAGCAAGGCTAAAACAAGCATTGTTTACTATTTTATTTACTAAATTATTTTCTTTTCGCATTTTTCAATTCCCGAAATAAGATCTTCGATGTTCAAGACAATTATTCAATTTATCAAAAGCATTTTTGATTTTTCTTATGAATTAATATTTATTGCTATAGTTTTCTCTCATTACTTTACCTATACAGCATTACTATTACTTGTCTTGATGAACCAATGACTATGACATGCAATGAGACAACGCAACAAATGGACATGGATTGAGAGGAAGACGACATACCTAACGAGATTGTCAAAGAAGTTGAGAACTTTAAGAACAGACCTAAGTCCAACCTAGACATGACCGAAATTGTCAACCTGGGAGATGCAGAAAATGTTAAGGAAACACGAATCAACATTTACCTATCGCCATCAGAGAAGAAAGAATACACAAAATTTCTAAAGGAGTATGAGGACATATTCGCCTGGTCGTATGATGACATGACTGGTCTGAGTACGTCTATTGTGGCTCACAAACTGCCAACCGATCCAATGTGACCAACGGTAAAGCAAAAGCTCAGAAAGCTCAAGCCTGATATGAGTTTGAAAATCAAGAAAGAAGTCACCAAGCAGATCAAAGACAAGGTTCTTAGGGTGGTTGAGTACCCAACATGGTTAGCCAACATTAATGTGCCAGTGCCGAAGAAGGATAGGAAGGTCAGAGTCTGTGTCGACTACTGGGATCTCAACCGGGACAGTCCGAAAGACGACTTCCCTTTGCCAAATATACACATCCTGATTGACAATTGCGCCAAGCATAAGCTACAGTCATTCGTAGATTGCTTCGCTAGTTATCATAAGATCTGGATGGATGAGGAAGATGTTGAGAAAACGGCTTTCATTATGCCGTGGGGAGTGTACTATTACAAGATGATGCCATTCGGCTTGAAGAATGCAGGGGCCACCTACATGAGGGCCATGACTACTATCTTTCATGATATGATACACAAGGAGATAGAGGTATATGTGGATGATGTTATTATCAAATCCAAGAGGGCCACTGACCACATAGAAGATCTGAGGAAGTTCTTCAATAGGCTGCGGAGATACAACCTGAAACTAAACCCCGCAAAGTGCGCATTTGGGGTTCCTGCTGGGAAATTGCTTGGGTTCATTGTGAGCCGCCGAGGAATAGAACTGGATCCATCAAAAGTCAAAGCCATTCAAGAACTACCACCTCCAAAGAACAAGAAGGATGTGATGAGTTTCTTGGGAAGACATAACTACATCAGCCGGTTCATAGCAAAGTCTACAGTCATCTGTGATCCAATATTTAAGATGTTAAAGAAGGACGCCGCCACTAAATGAACAGATGACTGCCAAAAGGCCTTCGACAAAATCAAGGAGCACCTGCCAACATCACCAGTCTTAGTCCCGCCCGAGCCAGGTAGACCCTTATTACTCTACCTTGCAGTGTTAGATGGAGCTTTCGGCTGCGTTCTAGGGCAGCACGATGAAACAGGAAGGAAGGAGCAAGCCATTTATTATCTCGGGCCTCTACATCAGGTCATGTAATTAAGAGACAAAAAAAGATATTCGAACAATCAATGTCGTTAAAATTTTTATATGAACATTAATTCTTATTATTCTCGAGGTTGGGATACACAGTACGGAGTATATCTTTTAACTCCATTTTTTCTCTTTTCTTGTTAAACATGAAAAACAATTGCTACAAGCATATAAAGCATACATATAATGATTTAAATCTCATATGAATATTTATGGAAGTATGGGATAGATACTAACCAATTTGTATACGAGTAAAATCAGGGCTAATGAGCACCTTGATTTCTCGGTGAGGGAAACAAAGCGAGGACGTAATTACAAGGAATCAAAATTGAAGCTGGAAGCCTACCGTATCAAGGCCCGAACAAAATACCTGCCCTCGGAGCCATCGAGACCATGCCCCCGGACCCGGTTCGAACTCTAAGTCCTTGAAAAGCATTGCCAAACGTCCGCAGACGATTAACAAAAGGTCGTGATATCCGTGCCCGACCAGATATCACAGCGTGAATCTCGGCCCGTATCCACAGTGAATCGGTGATTAGCGAAAAGGAAAATCTTTACCTTTCTTAGAATTGTACTTAGGGTAAAACTCCCCTACGGGGAGGTTTATTATTCAAAACACACTATGTAACACGCACACTAAGGCAATACATATGTGTTCTCTATTTCTAAAAGTGATTCAAAGTTCTTACTCTTGCTCGTAAATTCTTCATAAGTGTTGGCTCCGAGCCGAGGGCAGGTTACTTGTTAAGCTTATAACCGAGCCCAGACTCAATATTACTACTGGTTTGGCTATTTATTGCATCCTTAGTTTGGTTATCTAACATCATTAATCACTTGTATTGAATTAGTCCACATATCCTTAAAACTGCGTAAAAATTCAATTGTTATCCATTTTTAAGAGTAAACAGTTTGGCACCCACCGTGGGGCTAAGAATAATAGTGGCAATTTGATACATATTTCCATAACACACTTTATTTTACGGTTGTTTTTTGAGATTTTAATTTCAGATCTATCTAAGAATGTCAAACTCTCAATCTGCTCACTTGAACTTTGTGCTGAGTCCGGCCACCATGGCGAAAACAATAATATAGTACCTAGCGACGAGGTGCCTCCTGCCGATCCCAATGAAGTCCTAGTTGCAGACCCAATCGATGTAACTCATATGTGGCCATCGATGCCAACCTGCCGACCGACCTCGAGAACAGCGTTCGCGGAAGAGGACGACCAACGGCTCGACGTACGCCCGATGGTGAAGGCGACTGGATCAATCTGCGGGTGATCTTCGAAATGTTACAAGCCCAACAGACGGCGATAACCCAGCTACAAAACCAAAGCCGCGCCCCCAGTAGAGTTGAGCCCGAACCATCCCAGTAAAACACCTGAAGAAATGAGCAAGACACGGAAAGGACGGGTGAAACTGATCCTGGGACCAACCCCGAAATAATAAAGAAGCTTGAGGAACTGGTAAAGCAGGTAGAATCGGGGGAGAAGAAAATTGAGGCCAACGACAAAAAAGTGGAGACCTAAAACTCTAGAGTTGATCAAATCCTAGGAGCGCCCCCGATATTGAAAGGCCTGGACTCCAAGAAATTTGTCCAAAAAACCTTTCCTCCGAGTGCGGCACCGAAGCCAATCCCAAAGAAGTTTCGTATGCCCGATATTCTGAAGTATAATGGAACCACCGATCCAAATGAGCACGTGACCTCCTACACGTGTGTCATCAAGGGAAACGACTTAGAAGATGACGAAATCGAGTCGGTTTTGCTGAAAAAGTTTGGAGAAACCCTATCAAAAGGAGCAATGATATAGTATCACAACTTACCCCCAAATTCTATTAATTCATTTGCTATGCTTGCAGATGCCTTTGTAAAAGCACACACCACCGGGGCCATCAAGGTCGAGACCAGAAAATTGGACATTTTCAAAGTAAAACAAAGAGATAACGAAATAGTCAGGGAATTCATATCGAGGTTTCAAATAGAACGTATGCACTTGCCTCCGGTTGCGGATGATTGGGCCGTTCAGGAGTTCACTCAAGGACTCAACCACCGAAGCTCCTTGGCTTCACAGCAGCTGAAACAGAATTTGATAGAATACCCGGTGGTAACTTGGGCCGACGTCCATAACAGTTACCAATCAAAAATCAGAGTCGAGGACGATAAGCTCGGGGCCCCAACCGGGTCCGTTTATCCCATCAAAATTAATGACAGGTCTAAGAGAGTCATCGATTATGAACTAAGACCGAACAGAGATCGATGTCAACCGTATAGCGGGAGATCGAAGGGGTAGAGGATCTCGGTGTAACCCTGCGAGAAACGAAAAGAGGAACAATCGAGGCTATAGTAGACGGGGACTTATGAGCAAAAATAGTTTCGACAGGCCACTCGGGGCCACGGAGGCACCAAGGTTATCGGAATTCAACTTCAATATCGATGTTGTCAACATCGTATCTGCCATCGGGCGCATCAAAGATACCAAGAGACCCTAGCTTGATGTGTAAGTATCATGGAACTCACGGCCATAGAACCGAGGATTGCCAACAGTTAAGGCAAGAAGTGGCTCGTTTATTCAATAACGGGCAACTCCGGGGATTTCTAGTGATCAAGCCAAAAATCACTTCAGGAACAAGGACTCCAACAAACAGAACGAATAAGAAGAACCTCAGCACGTCATCAACATGATCATTGGAGGCGTCGATGTCCCCCAAAGGCCAATGCTAAAGTGCACTAAGGTGTCCATCACAAGGGAGAAACGAACCCGAGATTATATCCCAGAGGGAACCATTTCGTTCAACGATGAGGACGCCAAAGGCATCGTACAACCGCATAATGATGCACTGGTAATATATGTACTTATAAATAAATCTCAAGTTAAACGTGTGTTGATTGATCCAAGTAGCTCGACCAACATCATCAGATCGAGGGTCATAGAATATTTGGGTCTACAAGACCAAATAGTGCCGGTAGTCCGGGCTTTAAAAGCATTCAACATGGCATACGAAACTACTAAAGGAGAAATAACCCTTCCAGTAAATATCACCGGGATAATTCAGGATACTAAATTCTACGTGATTGAGGGGGATACGAGGTATAACGCCTTATTCAGAAGGCCTTGGGTTCACAACATGAGGGCAGTACCCTCGACACTACACCAGGCACTGAAGTTCCCCACACCGGGAGGAATCAAGACAGTTTACGGAGAGCATCCGGCCGCAAAATAAATGTTCGCAGTCGATGAAGTGATCCCCATGTCTACACTCTCGACATCAAAGAACACGGAGCTGGTCAGGAGGAAAGAAACCAATTAGAAATCACCGATACATGTCCCGACCGAACCGGAGAAGCAAGGAGCCAGCGAGTATGACGATTATGGAGTCCCTAGGTCGTTCATCGCCCCTGATAATTCTAATGCCACCAAGACAACGGTCGAGGAGCTGGAGCAAATCATATTTATCGAATACTTGCCCGATCAGAAGATATTCCTGGCCACGGGGTTAACTACCAAGCTCATGAAAAAACTCATTAAATTCCTTATAGCTAACATAGATTGTTTCGCTTGGTCCAATCTTGATATGACAGGGATCCCGCCGGAGATAACCACTCACAAGCTGAGTTTGGATCCGAAGTTCCACCCGGTCAAACAGAAGAGGAGGCCTCAGTACGAAGTCAAACATGCCTTCATCAAAGATGAGGTATCTAAACTCCTTAAAAAATAGGTTCTATTCGGGAAGTTAAATACCCGAACTGATTAGCCAACGTAATGGTAGTGCCTAAAAAGGAAAATAAATTAAAAATGTGCGTAGATTATAAAGACTTGAACAAGGCACGCCCTAAGGACTCTTTTCATTTGCCTAACATCGATCGCATGATCGATGCGACCGCCGGGCACGAGATACTCATTTTTCTCAATGCCTACCCCAGGTACAACCAGATTCGGATGGACCCGGGCGATCAAGAAAAAACTTCCTTTATCACTAAGTTTGGCACCTACTGTTACAATGTAATGTCGTTCGCACTAAAAAATGTCGGTGCCACTTATCAACGCCTAGTACACTGGATGTTCGAAGAACAAATAGAAAAATTAATGGAAATTTATATTGACGACATCTTAGTTAAGTCCCAATGAGTAGAGAACCATTTGAAACATTTGCAGGAAACCATTGACATATTGAAGAGATACAATATGAAGTTGAACCCCAAAAAATGCGCGTTCGGGGTCGAATCTGGAAATTCCTTGGGTTCATGGTGTCCAACCGAGGGATCGATTTCAATCCCGATAAAATCAAAGCTATAGAAGACATCACCGTAGTGGACAGTGTTAATGCCATTCAGAGACTAACCAGGCGTATCGTCGTCCTGGGCCAGTTCATATCGATGTCCTCAGACAAAAGCCATCGGTTCTTCTCGCTATCGAAGAAGAAGAATAACTTTTCTTGGACCCTGGAGTGCCAACAAGCTTTGGAAAAACTCAAACGGTACCTTTCGAGTCCACCCCTGCTACATACTACGAAGGCAGATGAGCAGCTATACCTTTACTTGGCGGTCCCCGAAGTGGCGGTAAGTGGAGTCTTAGTCCGAGAAGAGGAAGGTACACAGTTTCCTGTTTATTATGTTAGTAGAAATTTAGGTGAGGCCTAAACAAGGTATCCTCATCTGGAAAAACTAGAGCTCGCTTTGCTAAGCGCCTCCAGAAAGTTGAAATCGTACTTTCAATGCCACCCCATATGTGTCTTAACCTCTTACCCACTAAGGAACATTATGCACAAACCCGAGCTCTCGGATCGGTTGGCCAAATGGGCTGTAGAAATTAGCGGGGTACTATATCGAGTATCGACCACGAACCACCATCAAATCACAAAACTTGGCAGACTTCGTGGCCAACTTTACCCCGGCCTTAATACCCGAAGTCAAAAGGGCATTATTGTTAACCTTGGGGACTTCCTCGGGAATCTTGACCCTCTTTATGGACGGTGCTTCAAACGCAAAGGGGTCCGAACTCGGCATGTTGAAGCCGCCTACGCGAAACATAGTTAGGTACTCTATTCGAACTGTGAAATTGACTAACAATGAAGCCAAGTATGAGGCCATAATTGTAGGTCTCGAATTGGCTAAAAGCCTTGGGGATGAGGTGGTCGAAGCTAAGTGTGATTCCCTCCTTATGGTAAATCAAGTTAATGGGATGTTTGAAGTAAAAGAGAAATGAATGCGAAGGTATTTAGACAAATTGCAGGTAATGCTGCATCAATCCAAGGAATGGACCCTTCGGCACGTGCCCCGAGATCAAAATAGCGAGCCGATGCTCTGGCTAACTTGGGGGTCATCGGTTGATGACGATCAATTAAGCTCAGGAACAGCGTACAGCTCATGAAATCGGTAGTGGAAGAAGGCCATGCCAAAATAAATTCAATAAGTTTAAAGGATTGGATAAACAAGTACATAGACTACTTGAAGACTAAGAAATTGCCTTGGACCCTAAAGAATCGAGAGCTCTACGTACGAAGGCGGCCAGGTTCAGCATGTCCGAAGGTACTTTATTCAGAAGAACATTTGACGGCCCGCTCGCCATATGCTTGGGGCTGGGAGATACCGAATATATCTTGAGAGAAGTTAATGAAGGCACCTGCGGAAACCATTTGGGGGTGGAATCTTTAGTTCGTAAGATAATTAGGGTCGGCTACTACTGGATTGACATGGAGAAAGACGCAAAGGACTTTGTACGAAGATGCGACGGCTATCAGAGACACGCACCAAAGATCCATCAGCACGGAGAGCTACTACATTCGGTCTTGTCCCCATGGCTGTTCATGAAGTGGGGAATAGACATCGTCGATCTCCTGCCATGGGCACCTGGCAAGGCCTAATTCATATTGTTTATGACCGATTATTTTCTAAATGGGTCGAAGCTCAAGCATTCGAGAAAGTCCGGGAGAAAGAAGTCATTGAATTCATTTGGGACCACATAATATGTCGGTTCGGGATACCGGCCGAGATAATGTGTGATAATGGGAAGCAATTCGTCGGCAGCAAGGTAAACAAGTTTTTCGAAGATCACAAGATCAAAAAGATCTTGTCAACACCTTATTACCCTAGTGGAAACAGACAGTCGAAGTCAAGAAACAAGACTATACTTCAAAACGTATAGAAGAGATTGGCGGATGCCAAAGGTAAATGAAAGGAAATTTTGCCCGAAGTCTTGTGGCATACCAAAAAACCTCGAAATCTAGTACCGGGGCCACCCTGTTTTCATTGGTCTATGGTGCTGAAGCACTGATAATGGTCGAAGTGGAAGAACCGAGCCTCAGGTTCCGATATGCGACCGAAGAATCAAAAGGTAAGTCCATGAGCACCAGCTTGGAACTATTGGATGAAAGGCGTGAGGCCGCCCTCGTCCGGTTGGCCGCCCAGAAACAACGGATAGAAAGGTATTACAACCGAAGAGCCAACCTCCGACACATCAAGATCCGGGACTTGGTGTAAGAAAAGGAACACTGCACACCCGGAACCCAAACGAGGGGAACCTAGGGCCGAATCGGGAAGGACCATATCAAGTCATCGGAATTACTGGCAAAGGCTCGTACAAACTCGAAGCAGGAAATGGTGCACAACTACCGAACAACTGGAACGTGACGTTAAAGTGGTACTATTGCTTAGGTACGATATCATTTACCTTTTTATAATATTATGAATCGGGCTAACACTTGCAGTCAAAGGAGAATGTGACTATTAGGTGTGAAAGGACGCGTTGTACTCTTTTTCCCTTGAACTGGTTTTGTCCCAAATGGGTTTTTCGGCAAGGTTTTTAATGAGGCAATAGTAAATCGTGCTAACATAGATTCGAAGATCGATTTTAAATCAGAGTCAATGGTCGCATCAATAGTATCCGAGCCCTCCAAGATCGACCTCAAATACTAGGGCCATCACCCTCGGGTTAGGCTTTCTTAGCATGGAAAGAAGGAAACTTTGTACTTGAACAACTTAGGCTCGGTGCTTAGGATTTATTTTAGGGTCAAACGGTCAAGTGACCGTGCCCGTTTAGGCCACCTTATCCATAATACAAGCTTTTACACGCTCTGATCATGTACTTTACACACAAAAATGAAAGAAAGTTTCCACCTTGCTATTACGTATTTTTGCCTCTTAAAGCATCGAGCCTAAGGGCTATCCCTATTTGGGGGCAATCAAGCCCAAGGGCTACCCCTACTCGAGCCTAAGGGATATCCCTATTAGGGGACTATCGAGCCTAGGGGTTACCCCCACCCGGGGACTGTCATCCGAAGTAAGTTCGGGCAACTCGGGCTATCAAATCCCGATTGCACAAAACTATTAGGTAGTGCCTAAACCCAAAAGGCTACGGTCACCCTAAAAAATGGCTCAGAGACGTCCGAAGCTCATAATCAAAACATAGGCCTTCAATAAAAATTCAAAACCTGCCAAAAGATTACCCTTGGTAAAAGCATCGTCTAAAATCACTTAAACATCTTTGGAAAACTTCCGGTCACTCCGAGTTTCAAAGCTTCGAGCAAATAAAGTTGCATCGAAGTCAGGCTCTGTTCGGACCTCCGAAACAAATGACTTATTACTACATTTGATTCCTTTCTAAGGCATTAGAAATAATTGCAAAAATAGAAATTATGAAAAGATGGTAAAAAAGTAGAGACTCGAAATTGCCAAAAAGGGAATTTTTATATATTCCGGAATGTTTTTGCAAAGGCCCAACAAAAATGGCCTCAAAATAAAAATAAATATATACACAACACAAAAACTAAAAAAGTTCTAAGCCATTCATGTCTGATCTTCATTGGGGCCCGATTCATCGCCAGAACCGTCTGCCTTCAGATCCTTCAGAACCCTCGGAGCCCTCTGCACCTTCGAGCTCGGATAATTTCTTCGCATCGACCACAAGCTTTTTCGCCTACTCGATATCGGCCGATAGGTCAAAGCCTCGAGCGTGGATATCTTCGAGGATCTCTCTTCGAGACAGCCGCCTTATATATTCAGCATTGGTCTTCAGACGGGCCTCAGCTTCTTAGACATCGGCCTTGTACTGGGCCACCATCTTTTCAGCATCGGTGGAGGTTGTGTCCAACTTAGACTTTATTGCTTCGTATTCCATACAGATGGCGTCCCGCTCTACTAGAGTCGAGCTCAGTTGTGATTGGAGATCGTCATTCAATTGGAATCGCTTGTCGGCTTTCTCATTCGCCACTCGAAGTTGAATCTCTACCGATGCTAGTTATGCCTGGGAGGTTTCCTTCTCTGAGCCAACCGGTCCATTCTATTTTTCCACCCATTAGCCATGGCTTGGACCTCGTTCATTTCAACTCGGAGTTGCACGATCAGGTCAATCTTCTACTGAAAATACGAGGTTTGGTCATTAGTCTCCATGACTAGTTCCTTGTTTCTAAATTCAAAGACCTTTACCTTTTTGACCAGGTCGTTATGTTCCCGCCTCACGATCGAATCTTCCTTCTCAGCCCTATCTAGCTCGGCCTGAAGGTCCTTGGTGGCCCCGTTTTGTTGCTCGCTGAGGATCTTTCACATATCCCTTTTTGAGCCTGCTCCTTGATCTCGAGCTGATTGACCTCGACCCGGTACCGGAGGAAGCTCTCATGATGAAGTACCAAGGCCTGCAAATAAAATGAAAGATGTGAGAGATATCGAAACCTAAGTAAAATTAAAAAAGAAATAATGATGCCTTACCCAATTTAGCACCTGTTGCGCCTCATTGAAAAGACACGGCACATTCACCTCGTTCATTTTTGCCTGGCCCTCCTCGGTCACCAGGCATCGGAGGTAGCTAGCTACGCCCATGGGTGCAGATAGAGCCCGGGCATCCTCCAGGATGGTAAGAATAACCGATCTCTTGCGACCGGGGTCCACACTCGAAGCGAGAAATTAATTAATTAATTTTGGGCTTGAAGTCGGCACGTCAGCTTCCGAAGATGTATCCTTCTTCGGGACTTCTAGGTCACCCAGCCTAGAAAATCTTCCAAAGTGGACGAGTCCACACCATCAAAGAAAGAATGAAGAGGATCATCCGCGCCATGAACTCATTCATTGGACTTCTCTTTTTCTGCTTGGGCCTACTCAAGCATAGACTCGGTGTAAGAGGGCGTCCCTATAATTTCTATTACACCAGGTGCTTCCTTCGAAGTGGAGCCGGCATCCCGGGGCGTCTCAGCCCCCGTCTCCATATCAGTTTCCCAAGTCTGAGGGAGGTCGGCCTCACGAATCTCCCCCTGGGCTGCCGCCTGCTCCCCGGGAGGGGTCGATCCATGGGCAATAAAAATGTCGTCTTCTTCAGACTCATCCCTGAGCCGAAGAAGCGAATCTGAATCCGACACCCCAGAGTTGGAGCTTTTCTTGGGCTTACATGCCACTCTTTTCTTTGGTTTCACCACGGGGCTCGAGGAGCCCGAAGTCTTTCTTTTCTTCTTTTTCCCCACGGCAACCCCGGGCTGTCCCGTAACGGAGGGATAACAGACAAGGACACATCCTCGTCCCCTTCCAAAGGCCTAAGTTCGGTGGTCTCAGGCAAACCTACAAAAGAAAGAAGAAAGGCCAGTACGATGTAAGTTAAGTGCACGATAACAACTATTCAAACGAGAACCTTACCATGAGAACAGGCCTCCCATCGGCCCTTCAAAATCTTGTGCCATGAGCGCTTTGAGTACGACATCTGCTTAGAGATGCCTTCGATCCACTCCTTAAGCCGGGGGATAGAATTTAGAACTCGGGCAACAGTTGCACAACCACAAACATGAGTGATAAGGAAAAAAATGAAGAAAATTTGATGCTTAAGGTGAGGCTGCACTTGCGAGATGCATTCCACTTCTCGGGAAATGGCATGAGCTCGGGAGGGATTAAGTCTTCGGTCTTCACCCGAACGAAGCGTCCCTGCCATCCCCGGTCTCGATCTTCGTCAATACTAGAAAAGGGGGCCTTGCTGGCTCGGCGAGTAAGCTTGATTATTCCCACTCGAAAAATTTGGGGATTGTATAGACGAAGCAGGTGGTCGATGGTAAACCGACGGGACTCGGTTTTATTCACAAAATAGCGGAGGAGGATCATGATACTCCAAAGAGATGGGTGGATTTGCCTGAGGCACTCCTCATATCTCTTAAAAATTCCAAAACGACTGGGTCTACCGGGCCCAGTGTGAAGGGTTAAGTGTAGACACTTAAATACCCCTCCACGTGGGTAGTAATAGCTTCCTCGGGCCCACGGACTACTACGTCCTTGCCTTCTTATTTACAGTCCTCTCGGACCACAGGAAGAACGTCTTCGGTAACGGAGCATATGTACCTTGATGCTTCTTCACCCCGGTCATGTTTGGATGAGGGTTTCTCGACCTTAAAGTCGTCCGCAATTGGGTAGCCCCCGGGAATAAACATTTTCAAGGGGACTTCGGGAGCCGGTTCGTTGGCATCTATTTCAGGAGCAGTCGTTTCTAGGGCAACTATTTTAGGGGCAACCGCCTCAGTGCCGGGAGCCGGTTGGGAAGATAAAAAGGCAACCTATTGAGGAACTAATTTAGACATTTTAGGCATTGTTATATGAAAAAAATTGAAAATTTGAAGAAAGAATGCAAAGATTTGAAAGAACGAGTTTGAAGGATGACGAACAGAGTATGAGGATTTGAAGAAAATATGGGTAAAAACCTAGAAACAACTATGAGATATAGAAGATCAAGGATGAAGATGTGAAGGTTTGAAGGAAGTTGATAATATCTAGGGAATTCGGAGGTAAAAAGCTTGTTCAGAAAGTGGGAAAAGAACACAGGATAGAAGCTTTTATAGGGGAGGTACGCGTCGCTTCATATTCGGAGACAACTAGCCGATGGGCGACACGTTTCCGAAGTCAGAACGATGCGACTGATGGGATGTTTCGACTTCTTCGTCGTTTCTGTTGTAACGTACGGAGGAAGCAACCGGAGAACATCTATCGCTTCTCATCGTTTCGGCGAACCTACTCTCTCAGAAACGAGGGGACTATCTACATACGGGTAAAACCGGGACTAATGAGCACCCTAATTTCCCGGTGAGGGAAACAAAGCGAGGACGTAACTACAAGGATTCAAAATCGAAGCTGGGAGCTTCCCGTATCAAGTCCCGAACAAAACACCTGCCCTCGGAGCCATCTAGGCCATGCCCCCTGATGTTCTAAACGTCAATTCCACACAAGAGGGGGGTGATTTGTGTGGTACCCAATTTTTGCTTAAACTGCTTCTAGAAGGACCTGGTTCTTCTAGGTGTACTAACGACTGCTGTTTGCGGAATTAAAAGTACATAAAATAAAGAACACAAAGATTTTTACGTGGAAAACACCTGGCTCAAAAGGTGAAAAAACCACGACCTACTACTCAGTAGGATTTTCCCAAACTTCCACTAAAATCACTGAGCCAAAACTGCATTTACAAAACTCTTTGTAAACCTAAGGAACTCGAATCCCGTTGTAGCAACCAGCCTCTAACTGCTGCGACAACTTCAAGTTAACTCTAACTTGAATACTCAAAATACCTATTACAATTGCTTCTAGATAAAGCTGAAAGGTACAATATGAAACACCTACTACAATTGAACTAGAAATAAAGAAAGACACATAAAACTCTTTATGGAGCTGGTTCTTCAATCTGGTTCATGTAGCTTCTGGTTTGCACACTTGAATCACACACGAATTGCTTGCAAAAAGCCTTGCTATTTTGCTCCCAATTCACGTTTAACTTCTGCGTTTTTGTGCAACCTATTAATGTGAGAACATCCTGCAATTTATAGAGTTAGTAGATGAAGAAATAACTAGAGTTCTGATGCAACTCTTCCTTGGTGGAAGAGTTCTAGTTGATTTCAACTTCTAACTCCTTCCCTATCTTGAATTGTGTTCTCTTTGATTAAGGAGTCCTTCTCCTTATCAATTATGCAACCTTTTCGATCAGGAGATATTAAATACACCAATTTAAGCTTATCTTCTTCACGTGCATCCCACATGCTTGAATCTGCCCGTTTTTGTGAACTTGAGGGATGGACCACTGGATGGACCTGGTTCATGTCTGAGTTCCTTTGTCAGTCTTCAAAACTAACCTTTACTTGGGCCAACAAATTCCCCCTTTTTGATGATGACTAACACTGTGCTTTTTATACACTTAAGCCCTACCAGAACTCAGCTCAAACATCAACACAATGTTAGAAACATTTTTCCTTTATATCACTTATCATCAAGGACCAGGTACATTAGGTTATAAACATCACTGTTCAAAGTGTAAACATCACTTGTTTAAAGCACAACCTTTTTTCCCCCTTTTGGCATCATCTAAAAGTTGCATAAAAAATGTGAGATAACCAGATTTTAAAACTTACTCATGGCCACTTGTGCTACTTCAAATGCAATCATGAATTAATCATCATAGATCAAGCTAAGAATTTTAACCATCAAAGAAATATAAACAAACAGTTAGAGCAAAAGGCAGTGAATTTCATTGATGATTGATAAGATTCTACCACAAAGCATAAGAAGAAATAAAAATACTGAAAACATGAGCAAAAGAAACAAAGTCCCGAATTGAGTCACTGGTTGATCTACACTAGGTTAGGATTTAAGGCTTGGAAGAGGTAGGGGCTGGGTTATTTGCTTGGAGAAGTTTCAGCATGTCAAGAATTCCATCATTCTTCTCCTTTTCCCTTGCAAGTTCAGTTCTGAGAACATCTCTCTCAGATTCTACCTCAACCAATCGTGTCTTCAGCCTTGCTATCTCAATATCCTTTGCCTCACTCTCCTGTGATAGAGCTCTGACCTTGCTATTGATAGGTGTCTTTTTAGATGAACCAGGTTCATTAAGAATGACATTGACTTCTTAATCGCAAGCAAGCAGAGTATTAACCCCACTTCTTCATAGGTACCTTGAAATGTGCAAGCACAGTTGTGAGAATGAAACCATAGGGAATGGCATGAGTTTTGGTGCCATTGATAACCCTATCAGTAGGTCCAAGAGGGTTTCTTGTTCAAATGGAACGGGTTCATCTATATTTTTTCCAAGTTGAACCTACCCCTCAGCAGCTTCCCACTTCCCCCTGTTTTGCTCACACTCTCTTCTATTTCAGTAAATTCCTCTCCCCAAACAACCATTGCACCAGTTTCTTTTGTTCGACCAACAGGAGTGGGTGAAGAATCAACCACTCTTTTACCCTTTCCCCTCACAGCACTCCTAGCACCCTTGCTCTCTTTTTCTTTTTCTTTTTTTTTTATTCTTACCACCAACTTCTCCAGATTCTGTAGTCTCAACACCTACTATAGATCCTACCAGTACAAATCTATTCTCTAAATTTGCAGCCACTTCAAAAATTATCTCAGGAGTAACTTTAAAATCAGAAGATACCTGTTCAGTTTCGGAATACCTACTTTCTTCCCCCCTTAGTATCAGACTTAAATGAATCTTCAGATTTCTGGGATTCTTCTTCCCTACCTGCTTTCAATTTCTTGTTTATTTTCTTGATCTGCTCTCCTTCAGCAAAAATCTTACGAGCCATCATCTTTACTCTACTTTTCTTAGAGATTGGTGTGATTGAAGCAGTGGTAGAAGGTGTACAAGTGGTTTCCTGTGGTGGTGATGAAGGATTTTCAGAAGTGTTCTGGGCTAGGGTTTGGAAGAGAAGAGGATTATATTGTGTTTGGAAGATGAAAGAAGAATGAGAGCTTTTTGACGGTTTGAGAGAGATGAAGTAAGGAATACACTAAAGCTGATCAATATACAGGGGAATAATTGATGGGGTAACTACAGCTTTTCAGACTCTTCGAAGTTTAATTAAACTGAAATTCAGTTTTGAAGAGACGTTGGAGTGTATCCCTAGAATATAGATACTTCCATTCGGTTGGAACTCTTTTGAATAGGATTGGTTCACTTGCAACGGATAAGTCCTAAAGGAGTTTGGTATTTGGTAGGACTCTGCTCATGATCCAAATATAGTTATTTCAAATTATGCAGAGGGTAGAAAACATACCGTGTTATCTTGATGAACCAGGTTCTTCACTGATAATTCTCTTGTGTGAGTCTAAATTTGCCAAAACAGAGAAAATATCATTAGAGATTAATGAGTCATTTTAACACATGGCACGAGAGTATACTATGGAAAGTATGAGACTGAGCAAGAATAATCTAATTATACACAATTTATAGACTTTCTAACCAATTTTTTTTTCATTTTTTTTTCGTTTAACCTTGAACTGGTCCTTTTAGGTGATCTTAATCATCCCTAATTCCAACCTGTTCCTCTCAAAGTGATCTCTACTTAAGGCTTTTGTGAAGATGTCAGCAATTTGCTTGTCAGTAGCACAAAATTCCACAGTGATCAAGCCTTTCTCATAGTTGTCCCTCAAAAAAATAGTGCCTAACATCTATGTGCTTAGTTCTATTATGATGAACTGGTTTCTTTGTCATACTAATAGCACTAGTGTTATCACAAAAAATAGTGATGCAACCACATCAATTCCAAAGTTCAATAATTGTTGTTTGATCCACAACAATTGAGCACGCCATGAAGTAGCAGCAACATACTCAGCTTCAGCAGTAGATAAGGCCATTGAATTTTGCCTTTTTGGTAGCCTATGACACAAGACATGAACCAAGGAAGTGTGGCATACCTGGGTTGCTCTTCCTATCAACTAGAAAACCTGAAATCGAGCACAAAGACCTACACTGCACACAATGTCAGGTCTGCTAGTAGTGAGATATAAAAGAGAACCAATCATTCCCCTATACAACTTCTGATCAACAGATGAATCAGGTTCATCTATAGCCAATTTTGTGGATGTTGCAATAGGAGTGTCAATTTCTTTGGATGTTCCTTCCTGGTTTTGTTACTGAGGAATAGGTTCATGGACAAGTTCCCTCGAGGTTTGAGGATCAGTTCCTCTCTAGTCAGTTCTCCCTGTCATGTTGCCCTGGGTGGAGGGACTTGTTCCATCACATGTTCCTTCCTGTGATGCTTCTTCAGGCTGGACTATGGTTTCACCATTTGAATTTCTTATCAGCCCAATCTCTTCATTATCTTGTTCCTGCTTCTCAGAAAGAATGTTAGTTTTAAATAACATATACATTTTTTTCTACACACATAGTTCTTTTACTGTATATCTTATAAGCTTTACTATGTGAAGAATATCCCAAGAATACTCCCTCATCACTTCTGGGATCATACTTACCTAGGGAGTCTTTGCCATTATTGTGCACAAAGCACTTGCATATAAATGCCCTAAGATGGGATATATTTAGCTTTCTCCCTTTAAGTGACTCATAGGGAATCTTCTTAACAAGAGATCTAGTCATGCAACTATTTATGCTATAGCATGCAAAAATTCAGCAAACTTAGCATTTTCAAATTCAGTTCCATGGTAGACCTAATTGATGCAAATTGATTACCTAGTTGTTTTTGAGTTTTTCTAACAAAAGAAGTAAACATGTCAGATGCTTCATCTTTAGATGTTAAAAATAATGTCCAAGTAAACCTAGAGTAATCAGCAACAAGCACCATCACATATCTTTTATCACCTCTGCTTAATGTTCTCAGTGGACCACAGAGATCCATATGGACCAGTTCCATCATTCTGGTGGTGCTTACCACTTTCTTGCATTTAAAAGAGAATCTTACCTGCTTCCCCCTTGCACAAGCCTCACAAACTTTGTCTTCCTTGAACTTGATGTTAGGCAGCCCTATCACCAGATCCTTAGAGACTAATTTGTTGAGTTGAATCAGACTTGCATGTCCAAGTCTCTTGTGCCAAAGGAGGGGATCATTGTCCAACACACTTAAGCAAGTGAGTTCATTTTCTGAAAGTGTGGAAAAAACTACAATGCATGTATTGTTTACTCTTTTTCCCTGCAAAACAATCTTGTCAATGGTAAGATTAATCACAAAATATTTGGTAGTGGTGAATGCTACCAATTTACCTTTATCACATAATTGTGATACACTGATTAGATTGTACTTTAGGCCATCTATCAAGTAGACATTCTCAATAGAGTGAGAATCAGTCTTACCTACCTTTCCAACCCCAATGATCTCACCTTTCTTCCCATTTCCAAAGGAGACATTACCTCCTTTGAGGTCCTCAAGTGAAAGGAACTGGTTCTTGCTTCCTGTCATATGCTTTGAGCAGCCACTATCCATGTACCATATTTGGCTGCTCCCCTTCACTTGGACCCGCGAAAGGAAATCAGGAGTTAGTCTTAGGAACCCAAACTAGTTTGGGTCCCTTTCTATAGGCAAAAGGGTGAATCAAATTCTTTTTAGCCCAACCTAGCAGCCTATTTTCCCCTTGAACAAATTCTTTATTCTTTTGACTAGCCTTTTCTTTTGCAATACATTCACTTTTATAGTGACCAGTTTTACCACAATGTGTGCAAATTTTGTTCTCAGGAAGTGTGAGGTACTTGCGTTTGGGATCCCACTTAGGTGCAGAGGTCCCGTAGCCAAGTCCTCTCTTATTGCTACTCTGGTGTTCATGTAGCCATGAAAGTGCATCGGAGGACCTATTCCATTTACAGGTTTTATCTAGCTCGTGCTTAACCTTGTTTAGATCCTCCTTAAGGACTCTTATCTGCTTATCTCTTTTGTACAACTCATCTTTCATTTTTCCTACATTTTCTTCTAAAGTGAGTTGTGTGTGATCAGATTCCTTTTTACCAGCTCCTAATTTCAATTTTAGATTTTCAGATTTGAGATCTAGGACTGTGGTGTCAAGTTCATGAACCTGGTTCTTCAACTCAGCATTTTTACTATCACTTTCACTAGCCCTAAGTTCCAGGTTTTTGCACTTAGCTTTCAGAATCACACACTCCTTAGAAAGTTGTTCCTTTTCATTGTTTATAACCTCAAATTCATCAATGAAATCTAGAAGTAACTCAGCGAGACTTTCTTTAGACAAAAATTTAATCTTGTTTTTAAGATGAATTATACTTACCTCAGATTCCTCATCGGATTTCCCAATTGCCATAAGTGCTTGTTCATCTCCATCTTTATCTTCTGAGTCATCATCTGAGCTTTCACCCCAAGAAGCAACCATAGCCTTTGTTGATCCTTTGTTCTTCTTGTGATGAACCTGTTCCTTCTTCCTGTTCCTTCGTTCAGCTCTTTCCTTTTTCCATTCAATTTCCTATTGAGGGCAGTTTTTGATGTGGTGATCAGTCTTCCCACACTTGTAACACCCCTCATTGGTTTGTTTTTCAGGAACCCTTGGTTTGTTGTAGCTTCCACTTCTTGAAGGACCATTTTCTCTCATTAGGTACTTCTTGAAATCCTTTGTGATCATGGTCATTTCATCCTCCTCTAGATCAGCACCTTCAGTGATTCTGAATGCCATGCTCCTTTCCTTCTTGGGTGCATCCATCTTCATGGTTTGCCTTCTAAGTTCATAGGCAGTGAGATTTCCAATTAGCTCATCCAATTTAAGAGTGGCAATGTTCTTTGATTCCTGAATAGCTGTGATTTTGCTTTCCCAAGAGATTGGCAGTACCCTTGTCAAAATCTTCTCGACTTTGTCTTCTTCAAGAATAACCCTTCCTTCATGGTGAAATTCTCATATTGAGAATACAGTAGTGTTCCTCTGGACCTCTTCACTTGAGGTGTTCCTTCATGAGCCACTTGCAAAGTGTCCCAGATTTCCTTAGCAGTGGTACAACTTTGAATTCTACTATACTCGTCTGGACCAAGTCCACACACAAGCCATTTCTTGGCCTTTGCATTCTTTTCCCACTTCCTCAAGTCCTCAGCATTGCAGTCAGCTCTGTCTTTGGCACATCCACTCCTTCAGCATTCTTCTTTGTAGTTGCTAGAGGACAATTAGTGACTATGTCCCAGAGTTCATAGTCTTCTCCTATGATGTGATCCCTCATCCTGTTTTTCCACCAAGAGTAGTAGTGGCCACTAAAGAGTAGAGGCCTATCAGTGGATTGCCCTTCCCAGTTCCCAGGTAGCGCACTCATGTTGATCTTTTCCTAAGGTGTTAGCCTCTTCAAGGATAACCTGCTCTGATACCAATTGATGTTCTAAACGTCAATGACACACAAGAGGGGGGGTGATTTGTGTGGTACCCAATTTTTGCTTAAACTGCTTCTGGAAGGACCTAGTTCTTCTAGGTGTACTAACGACTGCTGTTTGCGGAATTAAAAGTACATAAAATAAAGAACACAAAGATTTTTACGTGAAAAACACCTGGTTCAAAAGGTGAAAAAACCACGACCTACTACTCAGTAGGATTTTCCCAAACTTCCACTAAAATCACTGAGCCAAAACTGCATTTACAAAACTCTTTGTAAACCTAAGGATTAACTCTAATCCCGTTGTAGCAACCAGCCTCTAACTGCTGCGACAACTTCAAGTTAACTCTAACTTGAATACTCAAAATACCTATTACAGTTGCTTCTAGATAAAGCTGAAAGGTACAATATGAAACACCTACTACAATTGAACTAGAAATAAAGAAAGACACATAAAACTCTTTATGGAGCTGGTTCTTCAATCTGGTTCATGTAGCTTCTGGTTTGCACACTTGAATCACACACGAACTGCTTGCAAAAAGCCTTGCTATTTTGCTCCCAACTCACGTTTAACTTCTGCGTTTTTGTGCAACCTATTAATGTGAGAACATCCTGCAATTTATAGAGTTAGTAGATGAAGAAATAACTAGAGTTCTGATGCAACTCTTCCTTGGTGGAAGAGTTCTAGTTGATTTCAACTTCTAACTCCTTCCCTATCTTGAATTGTGTTCTCTTTGATTAAGGAGTCCTTCTCCTTATCAATTATGCAACCTTTTCGATCAGGAGATATTAAATACACCAATTTAAGCTTATCTCCTTCACGTGCATCCCACATGCTTGAATCTGCCCGTTTTTGTGAACCTGAGGGATGGACCACTGGATGGACCTGGTTCATGTCTGAGTTCCTTTGTCAGTCTTCAAAACTAACCTTTACTTGGGCCAACACCCCCAAACCCGTTTCGAACTCTGAGACCTCGAAAAGCATTGCCAAACGTCCGCACACGATTAACGAAGGGCCGTGATATCCGTGCCCGACCAGATCGTGAATCTCTGCTTGTATCGGCAGTGGATCAATGATTAGAGAAAAGGAAGATCTTTACCTTTCTTAGAATTGTACTTAAGGTAAAACTCCCCTACTATGTAAATGAGAATTTTATAATTCAATACACACTCTGTAGCACGCACACCAAGGCAATATACATCTATTTTCTCTGTTTCTAAAAGTGATTTAAAGTTCTTGCTTTTGCTCGTAAGTTCTTCATAAGTGTTGGCTATTAAGCTTATAACCGAGCCCAGACTCAATATTACTACTGGTTTGGCTGTTTATTTCATCCTTAATTTGCTTATCTAACGTCATTAATCACTTGTATTGAATTAGTCTACATATCCTTAAAACCGCGTATAAATTCAATTGTTATCCATTTTCAAGGGTAAATACAATTGAAAAACAATATCAATACCAAAATTAAAAGACTAGAAAAAGATTATTTTTGCAGTAAAAAAAGCCCAAAAAAGTACAAATCGCAAGATTCTTCAGTAACATAACACAACATGTGATGTATCCATATCGGGGAATACAACCATGGAAAAATATGAGTAAAGAAGTATCCTGCAAAAATAAACAAGTTGCCATCTTTGTACACTGACTGGAGGGTACTCATTCATTTGCCTGTGAAATCATCTCCATCTTTGAAAGCCAACGAGCTCGGAATTAAACACATATGGTTTTTAATTACTATGTCTTATTTTCTTCATCTTCAGAAGAAAAAAAAAAGGAGAGTATTTTTTGAACATCCCATTTATCCATAGAGGCCTATTAAATTTCCAGAACAATAACTGCAAAAAATAAAATAAGCTCTTGTCAACTTGTGATTAATCTGAAAATAATAATAATAATAATTTGAAGCTTGTTTTAATTTAAAGCTAATAAGTAAACTTTTACTCACAATCAGAATCAGTCTTCACCCACTTAGATCCATCACAAGTTTTCTCCCGTTTTTTCTCCTCTTCCTCTTCCTTTGGTACACATCGGTCCTCTAAGTATCTCTTTGTTGATACTCGAGCTGCATTTTGAGGGTTTATTATTTTCTTGGAAAGTATTGTCCTTAAAAGCTGCAACAGCAAAATTTCATTAAGAAATACTGAAATTTATACAGTTTATGTTTTATGCAATGACGTAAAAATAAATTTTATATTATCAGGTTAAGTTGACATACAATAACACATCACTCTCCATATATCAGGTTAACTCTTTATATATTAAGTTTGATATGATAATATGAGAAAGAGAGTAACGAACTATTATAACCAGTACTTAGAATGGCGGTTAGTGTAGTACATAACCAAAAAAAAAAAATTAAAAAAAAAAATCAATGAAATCTCGTAAGTTGAGTTGGGGAGGATAGTGTGTATGCAGATCTTACCTACCTTAAAAAAATAAAAAAATTATTTTCGATAGACCCTCGGCTCAAGAAAAGATGAAAAGAAGCAGTAGAAACAAGCCGATACTATAGTGCTTATAACTAAAACTTAAATTTATTTACCTTCTCCATTCTTGATTCTGGAAATGTATCTCGTAAACTAGGAGTAGGAGCAAAACCACTTGAGCAAACAAACATTTTCTTGAGAAGGAAAGAAATGGATTTCATCCCATTTACTTTCTTTTTATTTGTCTTGCAAACATGATCCTTGCATCTTCCAATGATTGCTCTAATAGTTCTATCAATTTCTTCCTCATCATAATTATCATAATTATCTGAGTAATTAGTACTGCTAAATCTGCTGGAAGAAGCCCTACGATCCACTTCTAAACTTGAAGGGCAATTAAGGAATCTATCCAATGGGAGATCACCATCTTGTCGTCCTTGATCAATTAATTTAGCAGCTGGTTTTTTTGATAATAACTTTGTTAATTCTTTCTGTAATTTACCAACTTCTTCAGGTGTGAATTCTGCTAAATCTGGAGAGGAACTTTGCTCATTAATATTATCATCTAAGATTATTTCATCCCGTTCTTGATTTTGTACGTTTTGGCTCTCTGATTTTGCTTTGAGATTACTGCTGCTGGTACCAAAAGTTCCAATGGCTAATAACGAATCAGGCCAACCGTTGAATTCTTCGTTGCGAGGACGTTCTTGATTTGTCTGATCTATAATAATAAGCGACAAGGGAGTTAGCAAGAAGCAAATAACCAATTTTCTAGTTAAGGAGGCAGAATAAAAAGGCAGCCCGGTACACTAAGCTCCCGCTATACGCGAGGTTCGGGGAAGGACCGGACCATAAGGGTCTATTGTCTGCAGTCATATCCGCAAGAGGCTGTTTTCACATCTCGAACCCGTGACATCCTTGTCACATGACAGCAACTTTAATTTACCATTTACGCGAAGGCTTCCCTTCTTAATTAGGCAGAATGAGGTTAATTAATAAAGTAATGTTGAGGGAACTTAATTTCTTGTGTGTCAAGGGAGACACTCCAGCATATTCTCCCAGTTCGAAGTTTTTTGTCTTCTTGGTCGGAAAATACACAAATAATTACAAGCCATAGTGTTTGAGGAGAGAATAATAATGAACAAAATCCTCCATTTATGCCGTTGTTTAAGCAAGCTTGGGATATGCATTTTCATTAGGTCGACAACTATTCTAGCGTTTGTCAAGAAACTGGTCGGACCAAATTTGATTCAGTTACATATGCATAGATTATAGATCGCAGTGGCATCCATGCAAATGTTCTTTTAGTTTCCCATGCATAAATGATGAAGGGGCGGATGTAGTCTATGTGCTATAGATTCAGGTCGAATGCACTATTTTTGACACGAAAAATAAATATATATGTGAATAACTATTAAAATTATAGTAACAAATATTAGATGTTGAACCCATAATTATTAAGTACAATGAATTCGGTGCTAAATTTTTCACAAGTTGTATCTATCAAATTTAAATTCTGAATTCGCTTATGATGTGATGTAGGTATGGCAATAGCAGAAGAGAACTCAAGATACAAAGTATGTGAATTCAAAAATATGTAAGCTTATAGTATTACTATATGCTTTTTAAATATTCTTTTCTTTTGCATGTATAAGAAGAGCAGCCTGGTGTACTAAGCTTCTGCTATGTGCGAGGAAGAGTCGGACCATAATGGTCTATTGTATACAGTCTTACCCTGCATTTCTGCAAGACACTGTTTCCACGGCTTGAACCCGTGACCTCCTGGTTACATGACAGCAACTTTACCAGTAACACCAAGGCTCCACTCATGATCCTATTCTCTTTGCATGTATACATATATATATTTTGAGCCAAAAGTAATGAATTTAATTAAACCATCCGGTCTTCGTCGAGCCACAGTAACCTAAGCTAGCATGCATGTCTGATTTATCCAACTAAAGGAGATGTTACATTCTGCTTATAAAAGAGATGTGGAAGAAGGCTTACTTTTGGTTTGAACTTCATTAGGCATTGATCTGTTCCCTTGTCCGCCATTGAACTTATTTTGCATCCAGCTAAAGAACTGCAAACCCAAAACAACCAAATTATAAACAACCTCAAAAAGCTTTTATTTTAGAACTTGCATTACCATAAATTAAAGATCCATGCTTAGATTATACCAACCTTCATATTTGAAGGGAAGCTCTTTGATGATCACCTATGAAGTTGGTGATCAGTGGAACAAGAGAGAGAGAGAGAGAGAGATGTTAGCTAGAAGCCAATGAGAAGTGAGCTTTGCTAGCTAGTAGTAATAAATAAAGAAGAGAGTGTTAGGAAAACCATGGCTAAATAGAGCAATTCTATTGGTTCAAGTTCCTAAATACGGCTCTTGAAAAATCCTAGTTTCATCCAACTTTGATATCTATATTCATCAATATAAAGCTGTCAAAACATTACAGGCTATGTTTGTTAGTCTCGATAGTCAAGAGTCCCAAATATCAAGACATCGATGTACCAACTAAAGTCAAGAAACATTCTACTATCTTCTTATATGGACAAAAATGAAACCACGCATTTTTGACCTTTTTAGTAAAAAGATATACACATTGGAGAGTGTGACCAAAATGTAGAAAAGGAAGGCGGTGGAAGTGTTGAGATTCAAGCTGAGTGCTAATCTTGAGGCATCCTTTTCAGCTCAAAGAAACCATTTGCTATCCAACGGTTATGGTCAGGACACGAGATTAACTTTTTTTAGAATCCTTTTATTCCTAGTTAAATCACACAAATATCTAGCTAGCTCCAAATTTAAGTATTTATTAGTAATAGCTAATAATTTACGTATCACATTCTAGTCTGGAATTTTCTTTTCTTGATTGTGTTGAGATGGTCATACCTTAAGTGCTAAAGATTAACAAATTGCAATAGACTAAATCTTATTTTAATTATTGAATTATGTCTCAGGTTGGTGAAGGGAATTGACTTTTGTCTTACTATGTACATGATTTTGAATAATTCTAGCCTCAATGCCTCATAGGTTAATTTTTGAGATTGAGCGAGATCCATGTCCATTATATATATATAAGTTTCTTTATCTTTTTCTTTAATTGCTCAATACCGGTAAGAATATTAGACCAAACGTTCAACTACCTTTTAACATATAACCCTAATGCTCGACCTCCACCGGCAGTCTAGAACCAAACACTAATGAAAATTAGTGTCACTTAATTTGCTTGGTCATAAAATTCGTAAACAAAGAAAGATAATTTTTTTTTTAATCTTATATCTTTTGGTGAATTTTTAAATTTCTTTTCACGTATTGCTTGATGACAGCAAGGGAGTTCCTACAAGGGAATGATTACAAAAGAATTTCAAGAAAGCATAGGTTTACTATTCTGTCTAGCTAGGAGACTAAGCTAACACGTCAATTTGCTTATATTCAATATTTAGTACACTTGCTTTTATTCATAGAGATTTGGTTGTATATATGAGGTATTCTAAAAATGGAATATATGTATATGTAGCAGGCCAGGGACAAGTAGACAGCCATAATATAGTTTGCCCAGCAATTCATATCCAACGCCCAGAAGCAGCGCCCCATCACTTCGGGTCTGGTGCTCCAAACTCATTTACAATTAATTAAGGAGGTTAAATTTCCAGATTTTTAGAAAAATCCTAGAGTACTATTTTTGTCCCCCTAGAAGCAGCGCCTCGTCAAATTTTTGGGGTGAATTTGAAATTTGATTTATTAAGGTTAATTCTCAAAGAAAAATTTACACATAAATGTTACAAAAATTACTAAAAATACAATCTGTTATATAAATATATAAAAATATATAATTTAAAACTACAGTAAGGAAACAATACTATAATATTAAACTTTATTGTTAAGATTGAAGCGGCAAGACTCTGCCAGAGAGCCGTCCTGCCTTTCTTTTATTTTCTTTTTTCTTTATTTTTCTTGTGTTTCTGTTTGTATCTTAAATATGCACAAATAACACGGAATAGGTAATTTTACAACCAAAAAAAAAATTAAAAATAAATAAAAACAGAAGAACACCAGGTGTCGGGACATCAAAAGCCCATCAAATGATTTTGGACCAACACGTGCACCAAAGAGGTCGGGTTGACTTGGAAGTGAGATTATGATAATTAATATCACCACAAAAAATAATATAAATCTCTTTAAACTGTGGTTAGACTGTGATTAAAGGAATTGCTAATACAAGGACCTGCAGACTTCCACGATCTTTCCTCTTTGCGCGGTGCGAGGCTTAGATCTTTAGAATTAAAAATGATAGGTTTTCACTGTTATGCTCAGTAACTCTCTTTTAAACAATTGCTGATATGATACAAATAGCAATGGCTTAGTCTTATAGTTTTCAACTATCGAGAAATTTTCCTATTTCTTACACTTCAAAAAAAAAAAAATATTAAGGTAAAATTACGTTTTTGGTACCATTTTTTTGTACCTTTTTTTTGGGTTCCCAATTTCTTCACTTGTGCATATTGTATACGGGTAAAATCAAGGCTAGTGAGCACTCCGGTGTTCCGGTGGGGCAAACGAAGCAAGGATGTAACTACAAGGAACCGGAATCGAAACTAGGAGCCTCTCATATCAAGGCCCGAACAAAGCACCTGCCCTCGGAGTCGAGGACGAACCACGCCCTCGGTTCGAGTTCCAAGACCTCAGAAAGCATCACCGAACGTCCACGCACGATTAACACAGGGCCGTGATATCCGTGCCCAACTGAGTATCACGGCGCCGGCCCGTATCGGCAACAGATCAGTGATTAGCGAAATGGAGGATTTTTACCTTTCATAGAATTGTAATTAGGATGAAATCCCCCTACTATATAAAGGGGAAGTTTATTATTCAATAGATACTTTTTTTAACACGCATACCAAGGCAATATACATCTGTTTTCTCTGCTTCTAATAGTAGGGGTGGGCATTCGGTACTTCGGTTCGGTATTTAATAATTTCGGTTCGGTAATTCGGTATTCGGTTTATCAATTGTGTATACCAAATACCATACCAAAATATTTCGGTATGGTTCGGTTTTTCTTATTTTGATTCGGTACGGTTTCGGTTTAATAATCGCTAAAATTTAGCTAACGCCTAAGTCCTAACAGTGCACTGTCCAGATGCATAATTGTTGCAGCAAGCCAGCAACGTTTGAAATTGAAACCAGCAACGTTTGAAGTTGCAGCACATGCATAATTTTCTATCCATACACAAATACAAATCTAACGCCACACAGAAAGTCAGAAACAATACATACTAAACACCAGATGCTATAGATTTATAGCATCTAAAATCTATAAGTCAGAAACAATAAAAAACAGTCAACAATGTTTGTACATACTTACTTAACTTTGAAATTGAAACAATACATACTTAACAGATGCAGCAGCAGTCTAAACTTTGAAATTGAAACACTACATACTAAACTCAAGTTAAGTTTGAAATTGAAAGTTGAAACAATACATTACATACTTAACAGATGCAAACAGTCAACACTGTTCACTGTTGCAGCAGCAACAGTCTAAACTTAACAGATGTAAACTAAACAATACATAATAAACTTAACAGATGCAACAGCAACACTGTTGCAGCAACAACAGTCAACACAACAGTCATTGCGAATCACCAGATGCAAACAGTCAACACTGTTGCAACTACACATTATAGACTTGACCACAATGCTTGAACCTAAAAAAATATAAATCATAAGTTAGAATATAATATTTTGATGATAAAAAAACAAAACTACAAAAGTATTAAGTATATCACCAAACAAAATGAGTATTAAACTTACCTCTCAAGATGCAAGTTGCAACTATACATCAAACAATGCTAGTTGTGCTTCCATTATTTTCCATATCTATAGATAATTCGACCAAATATGTCATACAAATGAAAAAGCATGATATATTATTTTGAACTAAAATACACGCAAAATATTAAAGCTTACCGAGCTCGAGTTCCTCAAGATACTTCAAGTCTTCTTCAACACTAATAGGATTGTTCTCTTCTCTAATTCAATCTTGAACACAAATAAGAGCTTTCACACATTTAGGAGTCAATGAACTCCTAAATGAATCAAGAATACGGCCATCGGTGCTAAATGCGCATTCCGACGCCACACTAGAAATTGGAATGGCCAACACATCACGAGCCAACTCCGAAAGAATAGGAAATCTAGGAGCATGTGTTTTCCACCAACTCAAGATATCAAAGTCTTCACTAAAAGGTTCTTGTTCTTCACTAATGTATTTATCCAACTCCGATTTAGCACCCCCACCCCCATTGTCTTCCATTTGTTTCTTCAAGCTAAGCTTAGTCCTTATTTTTGATGCACTTATAACACTCCCACTAGATGTGTTAGATGTGTTGCTAGATAAAGTAGATCTAGATGGAGATTGAGGACAAGATCCAGTTGAATATTTTTTTAGATACTCTCCAAACAAAGAATTCATATAAGCATACACCTCAGCATTTATTTTCTTTCCTTTTTCCTCCCCAAAAAGTTCTTCAAGTGCTCCCTCAACATATTCAAATTTGTTACGTGGATCCAACACAGAAGCAATAAAAATCATTTTATTCATCTTTTCAGGCTCACCCCAATATTTCTTGAACTTTTCTTGCATTCGCTCAGCCATTTTTCTCAAATGGTCATCCTCACTAGCTAAACACATTTTCAAATGACAATAAAGTTCAGATACATCCTCAAAATGAGAATTACAAGTGACATAACGTGAACCTGAAACTTTTTTAGTTAGCTCGTGAAATCTTGCAAGAAACTCTATCACATTCCTCACATTCACCCAATCATCAAAATCAAGAGGACCTACACTACTACCATCTTCACAAACATGAGAACATTGATAAGCAGAAAATCCATCATCAAAAAGATGAAACTTGTCAAAGGCCATTTCAAATTTTTGTGCCGTGTCCAACATCAAATAGGTGGAATTCCACCTAGTAGGAACATCCAAACACAATGTTTTGGTACATTCTACCTTTACATGTGCATAACACTGTTTAAACTTTAAGGTCCTTGCAGGCGAAGATCTCACATACCTCACAACATTTCTAACACGTGTCACAGAAGCATCAAGTTCTTTTAAACCATCTTGCACAATTAGATTTAGTATATGAGCCATGCATCTCACATGAAGATGCTTACCACTCATCATATTAGTTTTCTACATATCTAACTGTTTAGACAATTCTTTAACTGTGACATCATTTGAAGAAGCATTGTCCACGGTAATAGTGAAAACCTTGTCTAATTTCCATTCAAGCAAACAATCCCTAATAACTTTAGCCATCTCTTCACCCTTATGACTAGTAATAGGGCAAAAATCTAGTATTCTTTTATGCAACTTCCAATCCTTATCAATGAAGTGGGCTGTCAAACACATATAATTTATTCTTTATAGTGAAGTCCATGTGTCTGTTGTGAGGCAAATTTTTGGTTGTGCTTCTCTAAAAGACTTTCTTAGATTTTGCTTCATTTCACTGTAAACTTCATAACAATCCCTTGTTATTGTTCTACGAGAAGGAAGACGAAATAATGGTTGAGTTTTTCTCATAAACTTCATAAAGCCTTCATTTTCTACAAAGCTAAATGGTAGTTCATCAATAACTATCATCTCAATTAAGGCCCTCCTAACAACTTCTGGTTCAAATTTCCAAATTGATCCTTCGTCATTTTGGCAAGATTGAAAATTTATCTTTGTTTGACTATTATCTTTATCAATGTTAAGTGGGTATTCTTTGCATCTAAGCAAATGATTCTTCAATCCTGTTGTTCCATTCCTAGATGAATTAGCCGCATAGGCTTGTTTACAATATCGACATCGTGCTTTCCCAACCCCATTAACCTCAAATTTATCAAAATGGTTCCAAACGTCAGACCTAGGTTGCATGGCTTTCCTTTTTCTAGAATCTTGGGTATCAATGGTGTTGGTGTTACTATCTACCGTAATAGGTAAACTTTCACTTGAACCAGCATCACTTACTCTACTTGTATCTGCCATCTATACAAAATTAAACAAATATAAACACAAATTAACAATCATGGGGTACAATCATAGGGTAGCAGACTTAACAAGAAAGCCAAACATTCACATTTCTTCCAGATTCGACAACCTTGTTTTATGAACCAAGAGAATGAAAACAAAAAAGCAGAATAAGTTTTCTTTAGTGCAGTTTTTTTGCCAAGACAATGCTAATAACCAAGCGAGAAGAGTTGATAGTCAGATAAATCAAAGCCTCATTTTCCTTCTTTCTGTTCTGTTAACATCCTTGAGACCACGGGTATTCTGTTAACACAGAATTTGATCACTTCGACATATACATTATAACCTTGAAATGTTTTACTACGACCATTTTTAGCATTTGTATTTATAATATAATCTTCAACTGTTTTACTAATCAGTCTTCTTTGCAATTCAGCTGTTTCATTAAACTGCATCATGATTAACTTTCCACATTGATGATTTTTGGACCCCCGACTAAAAGAAACTGGTTGGAAAAGATTAGCTAAGTACAGCAGAATTAGCATGCAAGAGACTTAAATGGATCCTTAAGTCAGTAATACACACACAGACTTTTTTTTCTCTGTCTTTGGGGTGTTTAAAGTGGAAGAAGGGGACTGCTGCTAGGTAAAGTGTGTATTTTTTGACACAGCTCGGTACACAACAACAGGTCAACAGGGGATAAGGCAAACATCAGTCGATACCAAGTTCTTGCTTTAATGTTCTCATAATTTCAAATGTTAAACAGAGACAGAATTTCGGACAGATTTAAACTGAGTTTAGGATCAAAATGAATCTAAGGTAAGTAGTACTGCTTCTGTGGCTTCGATAATCCTAAAGCATTTACAAACATTCTCAACACAAATGATTTCACAGTCCTAATTTGGTATCGCTAGAAAGTAGAAATCGCTAGAAAGTAGAAACATACCTTTGAAAATTGAAGACTGGGGAGTGAGGAGTCGGAGCTAGGGGTGCGAAGTCGGAAATCCCCCAAAATCCCAATCGCCGACGCCAAATCGTAGTCGGAGCTGCTGACTGCTGAGCTTGGGCGATATCGTCCACTTTCTCTCACTATACTAGCTACAAAGTTAGGGCAACTGGGCAAGGGTTCTGGTTTGTTAATTTGTTTCTTCTAACTCTAAGTCAGACTTAAAGAAGATGGGTGGGCTTGGGGATGGGCTGGGCTAGAAATAAAATAAAGAAGGGTGGGTGGGCTTGGGTGTTGGGCTGGGGATGGGTAGGGTAGTGGACTGTGGACTGGCCTATTTAAAATTCGGTATTTCGGTATAACCGAAATACCGAAATTTCAGATTTCTGAAACCGAGTACCAAACCGAAATACCGAAATACCGAAAATTTAGTACCGAATTAGACCGAAATACCGAAAAAACCGAAACCAAAGTACCGAAAATAATTCGGTCCGGTTCGGAATTCGGTTTTTCGGATTTTATGCCCACCCCTATCTAATAGTCATTCAAAGTCTTTAATTTTGCTCATAGCTCTTCATAAGTGTTTGGCTCTGAACCGAAGGCAAGCTACCTGTTAAGCTTATAACTGAGCCCGGATTCAATATTACTATTGGTTTGACTGTTTATTCTATCTTCAACTTGCTTATCCAATGTCATTTATCACTTGTATTGAATTAGTCCACATATTCTTAAAACTGCGTATAAATTCAATTGTTATCCATTTTTAAGGGTAAACAGTTTGGCGTCCACCATGGAGCTAAGGATAATAGTGGTAGTTTGATACAAAATTCCATAACACACTATATTTTACGCTTGTTCTTCGAGATTTTAATTTTCGATCAACCTAAGAGTGTCAAGCTTTCAGTCTGCTCACTTGAACGTTGATGCTGAGTCTGACTATCCTGGTGAAAACAACAATATAGTACCTAGTAACGAGGTGCCCCCTACTGATCCCAACGGGGTCCCAGTAGCAGGCCCGATTGATGCCAACTCGCATGTGGCCATCGATGCCAACCTGCTGACCGACCCTAAGAACCGCGTTCGCAGAGGAGCCCGACCAATGACTCGAGGTACGCCCGAAGGTGAAGGCGACGAGATCAATCTGTGGGTGATCTTCGAAATGTTACACGCCTAAGAGGCGGCGATAGCACAACTGTAGAATCAAAGCCGCGTCCCCAGCAGAATTGAGCCCGAACCATCCCGGGAAAACACCCGAAGAAATGAGCAAGTCAAGAAAGGGTGGCTGAAGCGAATCTCGGGACCAACCCCGAAATAATAAAAATTCTTGAGGAACTGACAAAGTGGATGGAATCGAGGAAGAAGAAAATTGAGGCCAGCGACAAAAAAGTGGAGACCTATAATTCCAGAGTTGATCTAATCCCAGGAGCGCCTACGATATTGAAAGGCCTGGACTCCAAGAAATTTGTCCGAAATCCTTTTACTCCGAGCGCGGCGTCGAATCCAATCCGAAAAAATTCTGTATGCCCGATAATCCGAAGTATAGCGGGACCACGGATCCAAATGAGCACGTGACTTCCTAGACGTGTGCCATCAAGGGAAATGACTTGGAAGGTGGATGAGATCAAGTCGGTTTTGTTAAAAACGTTCGGAGAAACCCTATCAAAGGGAGCAATGATATGGTATCACAACTTACCCTCAAATTCTATTGATTCGTTTGCTATGGTTGCAGATGCCTTTGTGAAAGCACATGTCGGGGCCATCAAGGTCGAGACCAGAAAATCAGATCTTTTCAAGGTAAAACAAAGAGACAACGAGATGCTCATGGAGTTCGTATCGAGGTTTCAAATGGAATGGATGGACTTGCCTCTGGTTGCGGATGATTGGGTTGTTTAGGCATTCACACAAGGGCATAATCCCCGAAGCTCCTTGGCTTCGCAACAGCTAAAACAAAATTTGATAGAGTACCCAACGGTAACTTGGCCAACGTCCATAACAGGTACAAGTCAAAAATCAGAGTCAAGGACGATCAGCTCGGGGGCCCTCCAGGTCTGTTTATCCTATCAGAACTAATGACAGGTCTAAGAGAGTCATCGATCATGAACCATGACCGAACAGAGACCGATATAAACCATATAGTGGAGATCGAATGGGTAACGAATCTAGGCGTAACCCTGAGATAAACAAAAAGAGGAACGATCGAAGCCCTAGTAGTCGGGGACTCATAAGCAAAAATGGTTTCAACAGGCCACTCGGGGCCAGGGAGGCACCGAGGTTATCGGAATATAACTTCAATGTCGATGTTGACAACATCGTATCTACCATCGAGCACCTAAAAGATACCAAATAGCCTCGGCCATTGCAGTCCAACCCTACCCAGAGAGACCCTAACTTGATATGTAAGTATCATGGATCACGGCCATAGAACCAAGGACTACCGACAGTTAAAGGAAGAAGAGCTCGATTATTCAACAACGGGCATCTCCGAGAATTTCTGAGTAACCGAGCCAAAATGACTTCAGGAACAGGGACTCCAAAAAACAGACCGAACAAGAAGAACCTCAGCACGTCATCAACATGATCATTGGAGGCGTCGATGTCCCCTAGGGGCTAATGCTAAAGCGCAATAAGGTGTTCATCACAAAGGAGAAACGAACCCGAGATTATATCCCGGAGGGAACAATTTCGTTCAACAATGAGGACGCCGAAGGCATTGTACAACCGCATAATGATGCACTGGAAATATATGTACTTATAAATAAATCTCGAGTTAAACGCGTGTTGATTGATCCAGGTAGCTCGGCCAACATCATCAGATCGAGGGTCGTAGAACAGTTAGGTCAATATGTCCAAAAGTGCCAGCAGTCCAGGTTTTAAACGGATTCAAAATGGCATGCGAAACTACTAAAGGAGAAATAACCCTGCCAGTAAATATCGCCGGGACAATTCAGGATACCAAATTCTACATGATCAAGGGGGACATGAGTTATAACGCCTTATTCGGAAGGCCTTGGGTTCACAACATGAGGGAAATACCCTTGACACAAGACCAGGCATTGAAGTTCCCCACACCGGGAGAAATCAAGACGGTCTACGGGGAGCAGCCGACCGCAAAAGAGATGTTCACAGTCGATGAAGTGATCCCGATGTCCGCACTTTCTGCATTAAAGAACACAGAGCCAGTTAGGAGGGAAGAAACCAAATAGCAATAACCGATACAGGTCCATACCAAACCGTAGAAGCAAGGAGCAGGCAAGGATGACGATTACGGAGTCCCTAGGTCGTTCATCGCCCCTGATAATTCTGATGCCACCAAATCAACGGTCGAAGAGCTGGAGCAAGTCATATAGATCGAACACTTGCCCGATCTGAAGGTATACCTGGTCACGAGGTTAACTCCCGAGCTCGAGAAAAACCTCATTAAATTCCTTATAGCTAACATAGATTGTTTTGCTTGGTCTCACCTTGATATGACAAGGATCCCACAGGAGATAACCGCTCACGAGCTGAGTTTGGGTCCGAAGTTTCCACCTGGTTAAACAGAAGAGGAGGCCTCAGTCCGAAATCAAGCATGCCTTCATAAAAACCGAGGTGTCTAAACTCCGTAAAATATGTTCCATTCGGGAAGTTAAATATCCAGATTGGTTAGCTAACATAGTGGTAGTGCCTAAAAAGGAAAATAAATTAAGAATGTGCGTAGATTATAATGACTTGAACAAGGCATGCGCTAAGGACTCTTTTCCTTTGCCTAACATCAATCGTATGATTGATGCAATGACCGGGCACGAGATACTCAGTTTTCTCGATGCCTACTCCGGGTACAACCAGATCCGGCTGGACCCGGGCGATCAAGAAAAAACTTCTTTTATCACTAAGTTCGGAACCTACTATTACAATGTAATGTCTTTCGTACTAAAGAACGCTGATGCCACTTGGCCTAGTAAATCGGATGTTCGAAGAACAAATAGAAAAATCAATAGAAATTTATATTGACGACGTGTTAGTTAAGTCCCGCGAGCAGAGGACCATTTGAAACATTTGCAGGAAACCTTTGACATATTGAAGAGATACAATATGAAGCTGAACACCAAAAAATACGCATTCGGAGTCCGATCTAGAAAATTCCTTGGGTTCATGGTGTCCAACCGAGGGATCGAGATCAATCGCGATAAAATCAAAGCTATAGAAGACATCACCGTAGTGAACAGTGTCAGGTCCATTCAGAGACTAACCGGGCGCATCGCCGCCCTGGGCGTTTCATATCGAGGTCCTCAAACAAAAGCCATCGGTTCTTCTCGCTATTGAAGAAGAAGAATAAATTTTCTTGGACTCCGTAGTGCCAACGAGCTTTGGAAGAACTTAAATAGTACCTTTCGAGTCCGCCCTTGCTGCATACTCTGAAGGCGGATGAGTAGCTATACCTTTACTTGGCGGTATCTGAAGTGGCGGTAAGTGGAGTATTAGTCCGAAAAGAGGAAGGTACGCAATATCCTATTTACTATGTTAGTATAACTTTAGGCGAGGCCGAAACAAGGTATCCTCACCTGGAAAAACTAGCGCTCGCTTTGCTAAGCGCCTCTAGAAAGTTAAAATCGTACTTTCAATACCACCCCATATGTATCGTAACCTCTTACCCGCTAAGGAAAATTATGCACAAATCCGATCTCTCTGGTCGGTTGGTCAAATGGGCCGTAGAAATTAGCGGGTACGATATCAAATATCGACCCCGAACCACCATCAAGTCACAAATTTGGCAGACTTCGTGGCCGACTTTACACCGGCCTTGATACCTGAAGTCGAAAAGGAATTGTTGTTAACCTCGGGGATCTGGACCCTCTTTACGGGCGGTGCCTCGAATGCGAAGGGGTCCGGACTCGGCATCGTGTTGAAGCTGCCTATGGGAAACGTGGTTAGGCAGTCTATTAGAACTGTGAAATTGACTAACAATGAGGGCGAGTATGAGGCTATGATTGCAGGTCTTGAATTGTCTAAAAGCCTTGGAGTCGAGGTGGTCAGAGATAAATGTGATTCCCTCCTTGTGGTAATTAAGTCAATGGGACGTTCGAAGTAAAAGAGGAAGGAATGCGAAGGTATTTAGACAAATTGTACGTAATGCTGCATCAATTCAAGGAATGGACCCTACAATACATGCCTCGAGATAAAAAATAGCAAGGCCGATGCTCTGGCTAACTTGGGTTCATTAGTTGATGATGATGAATTCAGTTCGGGAACGGTCATACAACTCATAAAATCGGTAGTAGAAAAAGGCCATGCCGAAATAAACTCAATGCATTTAACTTGGGATTGGAGGAACAAATATATAGATTATTTAAAGACTGGGAAGTTGCCTCGGATCCTAAAGAATCGAGAGCTCTACGCATGAAGGCAGCCAGGTTTAGCCTTTCCAAAGGGACTTTGTTCAGAAGAGCATTCGACGGCCCGCTCGCCATATGCCTGGGGCTGGGAAATACTGAATATGTCTTGAGAGAAGTTCATGAAGGCACCTGCGGGAACCATTCGGGGGTGGAATCTTTGGTTCGAAAGATAATCAGGGCCGGCTATTACTGGATCGACATGGAGAAAGATGCAAAAGGCTTTGTGTAAAGATGCAACGGCTGTCAAAGGCACGCGCCGATGATCCATCAACCCGAAGAGCTGCTCCGTTCGATCTTGTCCCCATGGCCATTCATGAAGTGGAGAATGGACATTGTCGGTCCCCTACCGTGGGTACTTGGTAAGGCTCAATTCATACTGTTTATGATGGATTACTTTTCTAAATGGGTGAAGCTCAAGTGTTCGACAAAGTCCAGGAAAAGGAAGTCATTGACTTCATTTGGGACCACATAATATGTCGGTTCAGGATACCAGCCGAGATAGTGTGTGATAATGGGAAGCAATTCATCGGCAGCAAGGTGAATATGTTTTTTGAAGATCTCAATATCAAAAAGATCCCTATCACCCTAGTGGGAACAGACAAGCGGAATCAACAAACATGACCATACTTCAAAACCTAAAGAAGAGATTGACCTATGCCAAAGGGAAGTGGAAGGAAATTATCCCTGAAGTCTTGTGGGTGTACCATACAACTTCAAAGTCTAGTATCAGGGCCAACCCGTTTTTGTTAGTCTACAGTGTCGAAGCATTGATATCGGTCGAAGTAGGGGAATCAAGCCTCAGGTTCCAATATGTGACCGAAGAATCAAATGGTATAGCCATGAGCATGAGCTTGGAACTATTGTATGAAAGGCGTGAGGCCTCCCTAGTCCGGTTGGCCACCCAGAAATAGCGGATAGAAAGGTATTACAACCGAAGAGCCAACCTCTGACACTTCAAGATCGAGGACTTAGTTTTAAGAAAAGTAACTTTTCACATCCGGAATTCGGACGATGAAAATTGGGAAGGACCGTATCGAGTCATCGAAATTACCAGCAAAGGCTCGTACAAACTCGAAGCGGGAAATGGTGCACAACTACCGAACAACTGGAACTTGACGCGCTTAAAGCGATACTACTGCTGAGGTACGATCTCATTTACCTTTTTATAATATTAGAATCAGGCTAACACTTGCAGGAAACAACCAAAGAAGAATGTGACTATTAGGTCTGAAAGCACGCGTTGCACTCTTTTTTCCTTGAACCAGTTTTGTCCTAAATGGTTTTTCCGGCAAGGTTTTTAACTAGGCAACAATAAATCGTGATAACTTAGACTCGAAGACCGGTTTTAAATTAGAGTCAATGGTTGCATCAACAGTATCCGAGCCCTTTCAAGATCGACCTCAAATACTAAGGGCCATTACCCTCGGGTTAAGGTTTCTTAGCAAGGAAAGAAGGAAACTTTTTTACTTGAACAACTTAGGCTCGGTGGTTAAGATTTATTGTAAGGGCCAAACGGTCAAGTGAACCGTGCCCGCTTAGGCCACCTTAGCCATAATACAAGTTTTTACTCGCTTTCGATCATGTATTTTACAAACAGAAATGAAAGAAAGTTTTCACCTTGCTATTACGTATTTTTGCCTCTTAAAGCATCGAGCCTAAGGCTATCCCTATTTGGGGACTATCAAGCCCAAGGGCTACCCCTAGTCGAGCCTAAGGGCTATCCCTATTCAGGGACTATCGAGCCCAAGGGCTACCCTACTCTGGGACTGCTGTCTGAAATAAGATCAGGCAAATAAAGTCGCACCGAAGTCGGGCCCTGTTCGGACCTTCGAAAAGCAAATGAATTATTACCACATTTGATTCTATGCTAAGGCATTAAAAATATTCGCAAGCACACAAAAAAAACTAAAAATAAACAAAAAATATACATAACACAAAAAAAAATCTAAGGCATTCATGCTTGATCTTTTCTGGGGCCCGATTCGCTAGAACCGTCGAAGTCCTCTGCAGCCTCGGGCTCAGAAAGTTTCTTTGACTTGTCCTAACGTTTCTTTGCCTCCTCGATCTCGACCGACAGGTCAAAGCCTCGGGCATGGGTCTCTTTGAGGGTCTCCATTCGGGACAACCGCCTCATATATTCAACACTGGTCTTCAGGCGGGCCTTGGATGCTTCGATATCGGCCTTATACTGGGACACCATCTCTTTGGAATCGGTAAAGGATGTGTCTAACTTGGTCTTTATTGTATCGTATTCCTTACCGAGGGCATCCCGTTCTGCTAGACCCGAGCTCAATTATGCTCAGAGTTCGTCATTCAGCTGGGACCGCTTGTCGGCTTTCTCACTCGCTACCCGAAGTTGAACCTCTACTGATGCCAGCTTTGCTTGGGCATTTTCCTTCCTCAAAGCCAGCCAGTCGATTTTGCTCTTCCAACCATCAGCCATGGCTTGGACCTCGTTCATTTCAGCTCAGAGTTGGGCAACCAGGTTGATCTTCTGCTGGACTTGCGAGGTTTGGTCGTTAGTCGCCATGACTAGTTCCTCGTTTCTAACTTCAAAGACCTTTACCTTTTCGACCAGGTCAACATGTTCCAGGCTCAGGGTCGAAGCTTCCTTCTGAGCCCTATCCAGCTCGGCCCGAAGGTCCTTGATGGGCCCGTCCCGTTGCTCGTTGAGGAGCTTGTACATATCCCTTTTTTGAGCGTGCTCCTTGAGCTCGATCTCGATCTTGAGCTGATTAACCTTGAACCGGTACCGGAGAAAGATCTCGTGATGGAGTACCGAGGCCTGCAAAATAATGAAAGACGTGAGAGACATCGAAACCTAAGTAAGATTCAAAGAGACGTAATGATGCCTTACCCAGTTCAGCGCTGCGCCTCATTGAAAAGGCACGGCACATTCACCTCGTTCATTTTTGCCTGGTCGTCGTCCTCGATCACCGGGAGTCGGAGGTAGCTGGCTACACTCACGGGGTAGATAGAACCCGGGCATCCTCCGGGACAGTAAGAATAATCGATCTCTTGCGGCAAAGGTCTACACTCGGAGCGGGAAATTGATTAATCAATTTGGGGCTCTAACTTGGCCCACCAGTTTCCGAAGACGTATCCTTGTTCAGACTTCCAGGTTACCCAGCCCGAAAAAATCTTCCAAAGTGGACGAGTCCACACCATCAAAGAAAGAATGAAGGGAATCGTCCGTGCTGTGGATCCCTTTATTGGACTTCTCTGTTCCAGCTTGGGCCTCTTTAAGCATGGGCTCAATGTAGGAGGGCGTCCCCATAATTTCTATTACACCGGGCGCTTCCTTCAGAGTGGAGCTGGCGTCCCGGGGGGTCTCAGCCCCCGTCTCCATATCAATCTCTCGAGTTTGAGGGAGCTCGGCCTCACGAATATCCCCCTCGGTTGCCGCCTGCACCCCGAGAGGGGTCAATCTATGGGCAATAAAAATGTCATCTTCTTCAGACTCATCCTTGAGTCGAAGAAGTGAATCAGAGTCCGGCACCCGAGAGCTGGAGCTTATGTTAGGCTTACGAGCCATTCTTTTCTTTGGCTTCACCACGGAGCTCGGAGTCCCCGAAGCCTTTCTTTTCTTCTTCTTCTTTTCCCCCACGATTGTTACACCCCATGTTTTCGTACGCAAAAGTACGTCGCAAGTCAATTGATGATAGCTCAGAAATGAGATCATCATGTTACCTTGGGGGTTACAAATATTTAAGATCACAAATAACAAGTACCAAGATAGTTGGAAAGGCTTAGAAGCTAAACAAATTGAAGAAAATAAGTTTCGACAAAAGTCGATAAGTTTGGAATGTTATAACATGCACTTTGGGTGACACTAGGGTTCTTAACGTGATAAGGAGGTTATGTTATTAGTTATTTTAGGCTTATGATAGTCATGTGTTACATTTTGAAGTGAAGCGATTTGCGAAACAAAAGTTGGCAAAGGTCATCACAAGTTACATTCATAAATGTGTTGAAAATTAGGTCAAATGTAGTGGCGCTTTTCTTCCAATATACATGGAATTATGGTATGATCCACATATCAAATTGAAGATATACGAGTCTAGTTCTATTGAAATAAACCGTTTGTCGATATGGCATCAAAGTAGAGAGATATTTCCAGTTTTGCGAGACTGCGCAGACTGCATAGGTGACAAGTAGGTGTGTCACTAAAGCTTTTGAGCAATACATTTCGTGTGCTTTTTGGGAAATATTATATACCAAATTGAAGGTCTTGGAAATTAAGTTCGAACGCTCTTAACCGTTCGTTCATACAACATCCGGATAAAAAGATATAAGCATCGGAAGATGGGCCAATGCTAGGGTGCCAAGCTAGCACCTCTTTGACTTTTCAAAAGTTGATATATATATAGGGTTTTAAATCGTCTTTCTTCTCCTTTTTGATAGAACACGACCAGAGAACCCCCAAAAACTTACCCTTAAGCTCNATATATATATATATATATATATATATATATATGTTTTAACTCGTCTTCTCTTCATTTTTCAAAGAAAACAACCAGAGAACTCCCATAAATTCTCCCCATAAGCTCTCTTCTAGGGTTTCAAAGATGATTAATATCCCGGGTACGAAATCGAGAAGTGATAACGTTAGAATAATCCCTACGACGTAAGTATCGCTATCTCACCTCTCTTATTCTTTGTAGTTTGAGTTTTGGAAAGTGCTTCATAGTTAAGAAAATATCTACTTTCTGTATTTAAGCTTTTAAATGTCAAGGAAGGTTGATAAATTCATTTCCTAATAGTTAGAACTCACGGGACGGTGATCGGAAGCCGTGAGTTCAATTTATTTCACTTTTAGTGGACTGTTTTGTAGTCAACTCGTGTTGGCCTATTGTGCAGCTGATTTATGGAGTTTTGAAGGAAGAAGTGCGTGGAGAAGCCCCACATATGGTACTGTAGTAGGCTGGTCGCTCGTCTTTGCAATTTCAGGCTAATTGATAACTTTTTGATTGGGTGTGTTATGGTATTTTGGGGTTTTTGTTGTATTGAAAGTCTCGAATTGTAGTTGGGTTGTTTTTGAGTTGCTGATTGTATTGTGTTTGTATCTCGCCTATAGTGGGCTTGAGGGACCAGTAAAATCAGGGGAAATGCTGCCCGTTTTTTTAGAATCGAGTTATCATTTGAGATACGTGATGTACTAGCGCCATCTAAGTTGTACATGTATTTATTTGTTTAGGGTTGGCGCGCTGGTTTTCATAAGCTTGTTGTTGAGTTGCACTGATGACTTGAGGTATGTTAAGGCTATTCCTTCTTTCCTTTTGGCATGATCCATATGATATAACGAAACGAGAAAGCACGCAACTTTCACAAATAATTCTATTCTTAGAAGTACTTGGGTTGCCTATGTTCTTGATTTCCCATGTGTCCTACTATCATATCGTCTGTTCATGGGTCTCGTTATATTTCGAGACTTATTATTGACTTACTTCATTATGCATTGCATTCATTTATACAAGTATCTTAACCCATGACCAGATGGCGTTATATACACATATATTACATGTATATGGGATATGGGAAAAGGTTACGACGTTATATACCTACGCATTATATGACATTTATACGCACATGCATGACATTATAAATGTAATTCACAAAGCTATTCAGACTTACAGGTTGAGCCCTTTACTCCATGTTTCTGTCATGTCTTTTTTATACTATTTTTTATGCCTTACATACTCATTACTTTATTCGTACTGATGTCCCTTTTGCCTGGGGATGCTGTGTTTCATGCCCGCAGGTCCCGATAGACAAGTTGACAGTCCTCCTAGTAGGTTATCGGCTCAGCGGGAGGTATTGTAGCACTCCACTTGCTCCGGAGTTGCCTATTTGGTCAGTATGCTTTGGACATGTAGTGATTGGTATGTCGGGGCCCTTTTTTTACCTTTATGACGTTTATGTACTCTTAGAGGCTTGTAGCAGATGTCAGGTATATGGATACTTGTATGGCCTTGTCGGCCCATGTTTCGAGTTTACAAATAATCATGTCGGCCTTATAGGCCCGTATGTCAAATGTATAAGTTTCTATATCATGTTGGGTCATCCTATGTCTAGTATTCCCTTATGTTTTATTCTGGTTATCTCATGATGGACCTTTTCGCCCATTTACCCATGATAATACAATAAGAAAGACATGTTATATTGGTACTTGGTTGAGTAAGGTACCGGGTGCTCGTCATGGCCCTCTGGTTTGGGTCATGACAACGGCAGCCCCAGGCTGTCCCGTAATGGAGGGATCAATGGAAAAGGGCACATCCTCGTCCCCTTCCAAAGGCCTAAGTTTGGTGGTCTTAGGCAAACCCAAAAAGAAGAAAGAAAGGTCAGTATGATGTAAGTTAAAAGTATGGTATTAACTATTCGGAGGAGGAACTTACCATGAGAACGGGCCTCCTATCGGCCTTTCAAAATCTTGCTCCATGCGCGCTCGGAGTACGTCATCTGTTTGTAGATGCCCTCGATCCACTCCTTAAGGCGGGGGACCACATTTTGAACTCGGGCAATAGCTGCACAACCACAAGTATGAATAATAAGGAAGAAAATGAAGAAAAATTAATAGAGAGGCTGCACTTACGAGATGTATTCCACTTATCGAGGAATGGCATGAACTCGGTAGGGATGAAATCTTCGGTCTTCACCAAAAATAAGCGTCCCTGCCATCCTCGATCTCGATCTTCGTCATTGCTAAAAAAGGGGTCCTTGATGGCCCGGCGAGTGAGCTTGATTAGTCCCCCTCGGAAAATTTGGGGACTGTATAAATGGAGTAGTTGGTTGATGGTGAACCGATGATACTCGCTCTTATTCACGAAGTAACGAAGGAGGATCACGATCCTTTATAGAGATGGGTGGATTTTCCCGAGGCATACCTCGTACCTCTTGCAAAATCCCAAAACAATCAGGTCCACCCGGCCCAGTGTGAAGGGTTAAGTGTAAACACTTAGATACCCCTCCATGTGGGTAGTAATAGCGTCCTCGGGCCCGGGGACTACCACGTCTTTGCCTTCCCATTTATGGTCCTCTCGGATCGCGGGAAGGACGTCCTCGGTAACGAAACATATATACCTTGATGCTCCTTCGCCCGGTCCTGTTTGGATGAGGGTTTCTTGACCTTAAAGTCGCCTGCAATTGAGCAGCCCGTGGGAATGAACATTTTCAAGGGAGGCTCGGGAGATGGTTCAGTGGCAGCCACTTCAAGGGCAACTATTTCAGAAGTAATTGCCTTAGTACCGTCGGCCAGTTAAGAAGATAAAGAGGCAACTTGTTGAGGAACTGGTTTATATGTTTTAGCCATTGTTATCTGGAGAAGTATGAAAATTTAAAGAATGAATACGTAGGTTTGAAAGATTGAGTTTGAAGGATGAAGAACAGAGTACGAAGATTTGAAGAAAATCTGGATAAAAACCTAAGAACAACTATGAGAAATTGAAGATCAAGGATGAAGATATGAGGGTTTCAAGAAGGTTGATAATAGCTAAGGAATTCAAAGGTAGAAGCATTTTCAGAAAGTAGGAAAGGAATAGGGGATAAGAGCTTTTATAGGGGAAGATCGCGTCGCGTCGCTTCGCATTCGGAGATAACCAGCCGATGGTTGACACGTGTCCAAAGTCATAACAATGCGAGTGATGGGACACTTTGACTTCTTTGTTTCGGTCGTAACCTACGGAGGAAGGAACCGGAGAACATAAATCATTTCTCATCGCTTCGGCAAACCTACTATCTGAGAAACGAGGGGACTATCTGTATACGGGTAAAACCGAGGCTAATGAGCACTCCGATTTCCCGGTGGGACAAACGAAGTAAGGATGTAACTACAAGGAACCAAAATCGAAGCTAGGATCCTCTCGTATCAAGGCCCGATCAAAGCACATGCCATCGGATTAGATGACGAACCACGCCCTCGGTTCGAGTTCTAAGACCTCAGAAAGCATCACCGAACGTCCACGCACGATTAACAAAGAGCCGAGATATCCGTGCCTGACCATGTATTACGGCGCGAATCTCGGCCCGTATCGGCAACAGATCAGTGATTAGTTAAATGGAGGATTTTTACCTTTCTTAAAATTTTACTTAAAATAAAAAAACCCCTACAATATAATAGGGAAGTTTATTATTCAATAGACATTTTTTAACACGCATACCAAGGCAATATACATTTGTTTTCTTTGCTTCTAATAGTCATTCAAAGTCCTTAATTTTGCTTATAGCTCTTCATAAGTGTTTGGCCCTGAACCGAAGGCAGGCTACTTGTTAAGCTTATAACCGAGCCCGAATTCAATATTACTATTGGTTTGGCTGTTTATTCTATCTTTATCTTGCTTATCCAACATCATTAATCACTTCTATTGAATTAATCCACATATTCTTAAAACCGCGTGTAAATTCAATTGTTATCCATTTTTAAGGATAAACCCATATAATAATGTCACGATCAAACTCTATGTTATAATACTTGTTGTGTTATATAAGAAAGGGCGCGTTCGAAAAATTAGCAAACTAGGCGCGAGATCCGAATTAGTAGGCCTTTGATAGGAACCTGTGGAGGTCGAGTATTAGGATTGTAGGTTAGGAGGTAGTTGAGTCTTTCCCTACTTCGTACCTTTGCGAGGCTAGTCTGGTAGGATTTTTGTCTAAGTCAGCTAAGGGCTATGTTGTGTCTTACTACTTCGTTTTTCATAGCGCCGGGTCTATGTACTGGCTATCGCTTTTGCTTTGCATCTATTTTCAAGTTTTCATGATGTTATTTTTCCTATGGTTTCTATTGGTGGTACTGATATTGTCTCTTTTCGTCTTCTTGAGCCGAGGGTCTTTCGGAAACAACCTCTCTATTCCCTCGAAGTAGGGGTAAGGCTAGACCCTACTAGTGGAATTTCACTGGGCCGTTGTTGATGTTGTAAGCAATGTACTCCTAATTGAGCAGGGGAATTGGCTAAAAAGGGTAGAGTATAGCAATAGTTCTAATACCGGAGGCGGACCAATGTGTAGCCTTAAAGGGTAATCGAACCCTGTCAACTTCAGCAAAAATCTTGTATATGTATATGTATACTTTGAAAATGGTTAATTTAAAATTTTGGTACCCTGACCCCTAAAAGTCTTTAAAGCTAGAGACACTGGTTGAGTAGAATACTGGCACCCCGTCGCATTAAAATATTAGGTCCACTTCTGACTAGTACGCTGAAATTGTTATAATCTCCTCTCTTTTTCCTCCCTTTTTTTTGTTTCTTTTTTAATGATAATGGTAAATACCAAAAACGAGAAGACTTTAGCATCACCAATTCTGTTACCAAAAAACTTATAGACCTCAAAATTGTTAAAAAAAAGTAGTAAATGCAGGAACTTAAGAATCATACAAAGAAGGAAAACAAGATTAATCGTCACTGACCCCGTCATGAACTTCCTTAGAAGCTTAATTATATTTAAGATTCTCATCATTCCACCTTGACCTCGAGATATGCATATATATACAGTGAAAAGATAATGAATAGTACAAAGAAGTCACTCCCACCAATAAGGTTAAAAAGCATATAAAGGCACATGTGGGTTAATTTCTAGATTTCGATATGATGAAATTGCAAAAAAAAATCCAACCTTTTTTCTCGCAATGGGTATATGTGACTTTCCAAATATGGAAAGTTTCTCCACCTCGCTTCTGTTAAACTAATAAAGGCACTGAATTATGTGGACCTCTCTACTCCATAAAAATAAAGTGCCCCTACGTTTTCACGTTGACTGGCTATATATCCCGTATCTCATTGGATCTTCTTCTCACTTTTATTTCTTTGTTCCTAATTTATTCTGAAACAAACATTTGACTACTAAGTGGCAAACATATGCATGTTTATCCGTAAAATGATACAGTTAAATTACACATAATTTCTAGACAAGTAAATTAATTCGATCATGAAATAATAAAATAATTAAAGAAATGTACAATACTTCGCCTTGAAATGAAGATGAAATCATGAAAAATAGTAGTTCCGGGAGCAGAGCTTCTGGGCACAACAGTGATGAAACTAAAGAACAAGAAAGTAAAATTGTATAAAGCTTTTAATCAATTGTAGCGTAAGTTTGCCAGAAACACCGTGTTCTTTACAATGATAACAGAGCTCGCTATTTATAGTTATGTCTAGGGAACAATGTCCTAGGATCGTGCCCCTCTTTAATGTTAATTATGAGGGCCGGAGGGCATTTGTTGCATCTTTGCGGGTGTCATTCTTTCCGATGACAAACCGGATAATTGCCTTTGGTTCTAACTGTCCCCCGCTTTAAGTTTCACGTGTCATTCTCTTAAGCGGCCACTTAGCATAGCGTAATTTATCATATACAAATAGTCCCCTTGCTTTCCGGTGGCATAACTTTGAGTCACCGGGAAGTTGGTAGAAATACTCTTTTTGGCGGGAACTACTATAATTCCTTCTGAAAAGTTTCTGACGTTGATTAGACGCACGTCTCTCCGCATTTAGTGCCCCGAACACGCATCATCCCACAACTCAGCATAGCTTTAGCCGGTTTATCAAGGTAATCATGGCCACGAATTTAGCCACCTAAACCTTTACTTATACGCATCAATCTTCTTCACTCATACTCCATAATTCATCAAACTTCCTTTGTTCAACTTGTATCCTGTTCTTTGACAAAACTTTTCTTTCACCCATAACATGCAATGGCTTCGTCTTCAAAGAACACTATTTCTTCAAAGAACAAGGACAAAGCCGAGGACGTTGTTCCTCCAACAGTGGGATCCATCATCCCAAGAAGTCTCGTTACAACAAAAGACTTCAAAGAGAAATTCCCTTGGCTAACCCTCGCACGTAGGCCGTTGGCAGATATCCTTCTTCCATCCGTCCTTCCAGTATTTCTGTGGTGAAGGAAGATTGACGCTGCCAAGATTTGGACATTGTTTCTCCTGATCTAACAGAGCGAGTAACCCTACCCAGGGAAGGTTTTACATATTTTTACACGTATCCCTTTACTTTGGGAGCGATTTCTTTGAGTGGAGAGCTTGACTTCGTTATTGAGGAATTCTGCCTCTGCCAATAGGTGTGTTTGGCACAAGTAAGTCCTTCTGCGTGGAGGACGGTTGCTTGTCTTCGACGTTTGTGCCAAGAGACGGGAGATGAGATATCTTTAACTCATTTGATGAATCTCTATTCCTCCAAAATCTTCCGCTGGGGAATGACAAATTTCAGCAAATGTGGCCACCATTCTCTATTATCTAGCATGGATGATGATAACGTGTTACACCCAATATCTTCGTACGAAAGAGTATTGTAAGTCAATTGACGAAAGCTCGGAAATGAGATCATCTTTGAGAGCATAAAGTAAGTTAATCATATTACCTTGGAGATTACAAATCTTTATGATCATGGATAACAAGTACCAAGAGGGTTGAAAGGCTAAGAAGATAAGCAAATTGAAGAAAATAAGTTTCGTCGAATGTCGACAAGTTGAGAATGTTATAACGTGTACTTTTGTGATGATACTAAGGTGCTTAACAATATAAGGAGGTTATGTTATGAGTTATTTTAGTCGTATGATAGTCGTGTGTTATGTTTTTAAGTCAAGCAAGTTGTGGAACAAAAGTTTGCAAAGGTCATCACAAGTTATATTCATAAATGTGCTGAACATTAGGTCAAATATAGATGCAATTTTATCCTAATTTACTTCGAATTATGGGGTGATATACCTACAAAATTGAATATCTATGAGTATAGTTTCTAACTCATTAAACTGTTCATCGATACGATGTCAAAGTAGAGAGATATTCGCATTTTCGCGAGACTGCGCCAAGCAGCTCTCTATGGGACCCACAATGGTGGTTGAGATATCTTGATATATATAAGATGCCTCAACCCCATTTTAACTCATTCTTTTTCAGTATCTTCAGAACTTAGACACCTAAAAATACCCTCTCAAGGTTCTCTCATGATCCAAGACCCAAACAAAGGGTAAACAATACAAATCAATTGTCGGGAATCCCGTCGCGCTAGTAAGTTTCTTGTTCTTCTTGTTGTTGCTGATTTTAGGGTGGTTTCAGCTCGTGTTGGAGGTTTTTTTAAGTGATTTAAGTTGTTTAAAATACTCTCCCAAGGTTTTTATATCAACCCTATGTTATTTCAAGTCTTGCAAATGGATTACACCATATTTCAGCATCAAAAGTTAGTTCTAGTGAAGAACAACACCTCTTTGAGGTTGTGTTGTCATTGAGGATAGTTGTGGGCTGTGTTTGGCTGAAATTTCAAGTTGTTGATAGTGGCTAAGGTGATTATAACAGACTACTAATTGTGCTTAAGCTTGCTTGTATGTTGGTTAAGTTTTTAGGATGATAAACTACAAGATAATATTTGGATTAGCTTAAGTGAATTCTATGGTGGTGTATTGCCATTGAGGGCTGTTGTAAGTTAAATATAACTTGGATTTCAACTTGAATCTACTATAGGAGGTATTTGTATTATGTTCTTGATGTGCTTAAGGTTATCTTGATGTTGATTAAGTTAAATGGATGGACTAGACATGAACTAGTGAATGAAGTTGCTAATTGAAAAAGTTGGAGTTGTTGATTGTTTCCTTTGTTATAAATATATGGTATAAGGATGGAATCATTGATGAAAGACTTCATAATCATGTTAATGATGTTGTTAAGTTAATGTAAGAAGTCTATAGGGGTGATAATGGGGTTGAAGGGTGCTGAAAGGATTCAATCCGTGCTTGCCACTCGTCGTGATATGTTGATGACTTGTTAATGAAATATTTTGTACCCTATTGTTGATGTTGTTCTTGTCGCGCCCCCTTTTTCTCGCGAAATCGGGTTTATGACATTTGGTTGGGACAACTCTTCCCTTTTAGGAAAGGGGATTTGCAATTTTGAAGAGTCGCCACCTAACGATTTTAAGGTGCGTTAGGGCACCTATGGGGTTCAACTACAACTACGTTTGATAACCAGCGATAGGGTAAGGGCTTGAAATTATCCCAAGGGGAAGGTGTTAGGCACACCTTAGGATCCACTAGTGTGGTTCCCGGCCAGATAAGTTTTTTGTGAATTTGAACAATTAGCAAGTAAACGAAAAAGGGTCAAATAATAGGGGATTTTAAATTTAAATACACAAGTGTTTGAAAACGATTAATGAAAGCAAGGTTTTGAAAAGAGTTATAATCTAAGCATGCTGATGAATGTAAAGGGATCCTAGGTTTGTTTGTAATATGGATCACATCAATGCAATACCCGGTAATCACTCCTCAGAAGAGGGGCTACACGTGGTATTAGCGCACCGGTCATCATATCCATATCTACCCTTCCCACCCCGTGAAGGTATTAAAGCGAGGATTGGTCTCGACCTCTATTGCATGCTGCTATCCGTCCCATTCCTATCAGTCCCGGAGGAATTTAGGACTACTATTCCTATAAGAGGGAAGTTCTAAGCTGGCTCTTAGGTTTAAAGGTAAAATGCTAGGGCGACATACAAAAACAAGTAGAACTGCATTTAGAGGGGAAGCATATAAACAATTAAAAGGCTTATGTATACCTCCGCAAATAATGCATATAAACAGCATGACTTAAACACAGTTAAGGTCTGAATTTTAAATCCTAAAGCAGGGTGTTTGAGTCAGAACCCGATTTATTATATAACTCAGAAAAGAAGTCCGAATCAGGCCTGTCTGCTGGTTGTGGCTGTTGATAATTAAACAGAGGCAGTTCCAGTTTTATTTAAGTAAGTGCCTAAGGCTTTCCTAGGCGTGAACAGGGTTCAGTAGTTATTCAGGATTGCTGACAGTTGGAGACTATTGTTATTACCTAAACATGTTGTTCTAGGTGTTCAACACATAGAAATTATGGCCAATTAGTTGTAAAGACTAAATGAAATTGTTTTATTCCTTTTCATGCATTCGTAGTTAGCCTAAGTGTGCTTAAGCGGATATACAAATAGAATCCTAAAGATATGATATCTAACATGCAGAGATGCGGAAGAATGTATATGCAGAACCCTAAATAGAATTTCTATATGCGCAAGTATTGTAGCGTTTAGAACAGTAATTACTAGGATATGCAGAGATGATAGACTTGTTAGTGTTATTTAGCCTAAAACAGGATCTCTAAGTGTGCATGGCAGTAGGAACATGATTGCAGAAACACTGGCTATTAACACATTTAACGCAGGATTTGCTAAGTGATATGATAGTGAAATGGACATGCTGAAAAATGATAAGTGTAAATCCTAAGGAACAGGATCTCTAATGCATAAAATGATTCCTAATCAGGGATTCTATTGCGCAAGTAGGAATGTAAACCTAGCGACATGCTTTCTACCCTTTTAGTAGCTAAAACATGCATATTTCCCATCCCTTTTTACTAGCCAACCCCATACTTGTTTACAAGTTATTACAAACTATATGATTGAATTACATGAACAGAAATGAAAGAAGAAAAAACAAGAAGCTACAACCATAGGAAGCCTGATCTTGACTTCCTCTTTGAGTTATGTAATTAATCACTTCAATGTCAATGTTATTCCAAAGCATTTCTCATATCTGGTGTGTCGGAGTTCCCTAAGGACCTCAAGGGGTCCCGGGCAGTGCTCACACCCAGATTTGCATAACCAACAGAATGAGTGCAGTGTGGAAGGGCCAGCTCTTGTGTGTCCAAGTTCAGAGGGAGCTCAACGGTCCCAAGGCAAGGCTCACACAAGAGGGGCAGAACCTAGATTCTAAGAATATAGTGGAAGTGCAGAACACATGTTAAAAGAGATTTATTTAAAAAGCTGGACTGATAGTGCATTTTGAAAGCAATTAGTGACAGAGGTGATTAAAATCAGTTGTAGTAGTAAAACTCAAAACTACACAGAATCAGTAGTCATTTACAGGGGGTCAAGGGACTATAAGGATACACTTGTCTGTAAGCACATGACCCAAGCAGGGGTCTGGTTCGGACATGCACAGCAATAACTGATACTGGCATGATCACAATCCAGCCAGAAGAACACAACACATTGGAGGGGATAGGGGTTTGGGATTCATAGGATAGCAAGAACACAATAAGTAACAAACATAAGGGAATGCATTAATCTAGAGGGGAAAGGGGATATTATAGCATGCTGATAATGTGTTTTAACAAAACCACAAGCAGAAATGAACAAGAATGAGGGAAACTGAAACAACTAAGGAAGCATATTGTTGTTGAGGCTTGAAAAAATTAACTAGGACATACCAGTAGAGAAAGCAAGGTGCAGAAAGGTAAAATAAGCAGGATTCCACAGTCTAGCTTTGGCTTTCAGCCGGCTAGACAAAGCAGTAGCACAAGTAATAATAGATAAGGAAAGAGTTTTGAGTGTGTAAGTGTGTGTTCTGAACTCAATTGTTCGTGTTTTTAAAGAAAAGAGGGCAGGGTATTTATAGTTTTGAAAACGAGTGAAGAATAAGGTAACAAGTAAAGTTACAACTCAGACATGGAAATAACCACAATCAGAATCAATTAACACAAGTACTTCTTATTAATCAAGGGATTACTGCTCAAACGGATACTAACAGGGCTAATTAAGGAAAGAAATCAGTTTGAGACAAATTGATTCTTGCCCTATAAGGGGCAGTAAAAGTATGAAGTAAATATTTGAGTCTAATTTTAAAATACACTTAATTTTAGGAAAGGATTCAAGGTAAAATATCACAGCAATTAAAGGAAGGGGATTAATCAATATAAACAAATAAGTAAAATTAGGGTTTATAAGGGACCCTTTGCAGTCAGTCGTAACATTGAGGAAATCAATATCAATCAAGAAAGAAGCATGACTCTGCACTTCAACATATAAATAGCAAAGGATGGACATGCATATTAGATGTGCAGGGTCAAACATATTGACAAAGAGGAGCAAATTAGACATACAACAGTAGCAGGAGTAAGCTAGGATTCAGTAGTAAAGAAACCTACTCGAAGCACAATAGGCAACAAGGTCAAGTGGTCACATAGAATCAAAAGTGAAGAAAACATAGTAACAGGTAAAGGAGATCAACACATAGAAACAAGTAAAGTTTCCAAACTCATAGCAACAAGTAAGGAAAAACCTTTTTAAGAAATTAGGGTTTATGCAATAGTCGAGTTAAAAAATGGTAAGAACTCAGAACCAGGTAAGTCAAACAAGACAAAAAGGTTCAGACACAAAGAACTAAATCGAACCAAACATGCATATAAAATAAACCAAGAGAGTTTTAGAAACCCAGGTAGAGCCAAAACACTTAGGTCTTTTAGCACGATGAAACAGGTAGCAGCAAACATGGACAGACATAGTAAAATCATAAAAACACACTGAAAATTGGAGAAAAGTTTAGGAAACCCTAATTTGAAAGTGAAGGGTTACTTTGAAAGAAAATCGGAGAACCTTTAAGAAAACACTAAGAAGTTCATAACAAGCATAGACCTAAGACAGATCTGAAAGAAAATAATCAAACAGCTCTTAGAGATAGGGTTTCAAAGAACCCAGAGAAAGTGAGAAAGACTTTGAGAAGTTACCGATCTAGCCGGAAAAGTTAAGGATCTGACTAGAACAGCCATGGATGGCCGGAAAAAGACCAGAGATCGAAGTTTAACCAAGACTGGACTGGATCTCTTCGAGATCTGTCCATGGAATCACGAAAATAGGTAAGCAGTAGACATAGGAGACGAGTACACGTATCAAAATGCCACGGGAGTCCATGGATTAGGTAGGGACTGAAAGGAATTGGGGTGGAATTGGGCGGCGACGGCTAGGGTTTATGTGAGGCTGCAGAGAGAATTGAGAGGAGAGGGATTCAAGGGCGGCGGGTGGTGAGAAATGAAGTAGGTTAAGGGGTCATTTGGGTTCAATTATGGAAGGGTGAATGGTGGCCGTTGATCTGAGTGATCAACGGCCTAAATTAAAAGGGTAGGTGGGGGATCCGGGTTTGGGTTGGTTTTAAAAGGGTTAGGGTCGGGTAAAAATTAAAATGGGCCGGGGAATTGGGGCTTGATTTGGGGTTAAATTGGAAGCCAAATGTGGCTACGAGTTAAATAGCCATTTTCCCCTTTTTATTTTATATATAAAAAATAGCAAATAGTTTCTGAAAATTAATTTTAAAAGGCCAAAATGATTTATTACACATAAATATCAATTTAAAAATATAAGACTTGATTTTATGAACATAAAACGCAATTAGACCTTAAAATGACTAATATTGCAATTATATGCAATTAGCTTTAAAATTACTAAATAAAATTGTAAGAAATATGTAAAAATTACCTTAGCCCTATTTTGGCATAAATATGAAAATACAATAGATGAATTACCAAAAATAATAATTTTGGAGATAATTATTAGGATTTTATGGATGAAAAAGGGAAATAAATCTGTTTAAAAAACCATAAAAATTATGGGAAAATGATAAAATGCTTGAACATGCTTATATATGCATATATATGCTATTTTGAAAGTATTTTGCATGTTGAAAATATATAGGAAAAAATTGGGTGTCAACAGCTGCCCCTCTTTACCCGGGAAGGATGAAAGAGTTTTCAGGTAAAGATATGATGGTCAATTTTGACCGAGCGAAACGATTTGGGAAGATTCAGGCCGCACCCTGGCTTCTGAGCTGCCTACATATTTCTGGTAGTATAGGAATCAGGCCATATGTAGTTCAGGATTCACCTACGGGGTGTGCCGATGAAGATATTTCAAAAGAGGACGCAATATCTAAGGCTGGGTGAGTGGACGGTTTATGGGAATGGTTAGGTTTGATATGGCTGCGGGCACTGGAAGAACCGCTCCCGCCGGGATGGCTGTTGCTTGCCGGTTTACCTGTAAATAAGCAATACAAGCATATATTGTGCGTAAATTTAAACATGATGCAAATTCCCGTTGGACCATGGATGCTGTCTTTGGACGGTTAGGATGACGTCTTTAGACCATGATGTCCTGGGCCATGAAGCGTTTAATAAAGGATTCGCAGGCCATGAAATGATGTTCTCGGGCTATGAGGATGGTGCCTCCGAACCATGATGCCTTTGAATGATGACATGCAAAAGATTGACTGAAATCCTCGAGCCATGACATGGTGTTCTCGGGCTATGAAGATGGTTCCTCCGAACGATGACGCCTTTGGATGATTTGGTGATATTTCAGCCCATGAAGAATGTGGCGATATTTCAGCCCATGAAGAATGTGGCGATCTTTCAGCCGTGCAATGTGGCGATCTTTCAGCCGTGCAACGTGGCGATCTTTCAGCCGTGCAATGTGACGATCTTTCAGCCATGCAATGTGGCGATCTTTCAGCCGTGCAATGTGGCGATCTTTTAGCCGTGCAATGTGGTGATCTTTCAGCCATGCAACGGCGATCTTTCAGCCGTGCAATGTGGATGGAGACATCGTTTAGTCTCGGAAGGCAGAATGGTAGCCTTATGCAATGCAGATGCAGATAGAGGTAGAGCTTAACCTCGGAAGGCAGAATAGTAGCCTTATGCAAGTTGGAAGGCAGAATGGTAGCCTTATGCAATGCAGATGCAGATAGAGGTAGAGTTTAACCTCGGAAGGTAGAATAGTAGCCTTATGCAAGTTGGAAGGCAGAATGGTAGCCTTATGCAATGCAGATGCAGATAGAGGTAAAGCTTAACCTCGGAAGACAGAATAGTAGCCTTATGCAAGTTGGAAGGCACAATGGTAGCCTTATGCAATGCAGATGCAAATAGAGGTAGAGCTTAACCTCGGAAGGCAGAATAGTAGTATGCAAGTTGGAAGGCAGAATGGTAGCCTTATTCAATGTAGATGTAGATAGAGGTAGAGCTTAACCTCGAAAGGCAGAATAGTAGCCTTATGCAAGTTGGAAGGCAGAATGGTAGCCTTATGCAATGCAGATGCATATAGAGGTAGAGTTTTCTTAGCAGATAGTATATTGCGGAGTTGTGATTACTGGGAGCATTGTGACATACGGGACATCAGTGGTGTGCGGATAGCAAATGTTGGCAAGTGTAATGGTGAAGAGAGTCATATCCTTGAACAACGTTTGTTCCATGAGTGTGCAGTATGATTTAATAATTTCGCGATCCTTGTGCCTGCATCCAAAGAAAAATTGTGAGTTCTGTAAGGGGGAAAAGGTTAGTTCGTATCCCTGCTGGCTTTGCTTGACTCGTTCTGCTTTGATCTGGTGATACCGTCTGCATCATTGGGGTAGCGTTGCTAAACAAAGCAGTTTCAAAAAATAAACACGCATGATTTTGTAAAAGTATGACTTAAATGTATAATTAAAAATAGCTTTTAGATGAACCGATGACTGTGAAGTTTAGGACATTCCAACCTTCCCTGCTGCGGAATTTTGAGGGTCCTCCTCAAAATTCTGCCCTAGTTTGATGGGTTGACGCTTCTGACTGTTGCTCGTGCGGCTATCGGCTGAAATTACTTCGGAATTTTTAGGGTCCTCCTCAAAATTCTTCCCCAATTTCAAATTTTGGGGGAAAATAAAAATTTTATTGAATTGTGACCGAACCCATAGGGCTGCCTACGTATCCTCTCTTAAACGAGAATTAGGTTAGGCGTAGTTCAATTTACATCATATAAGGAAAGCATAAAGGTTACACATAGTAACGCTTGACTGCATCTGAATTGATTGGCTTTGGCCAAACTTCTCCGTCCATTTCTGCAAGTATGAGGGCTCCTCCTGTCAAAACCCGGTGATCCATGTATGGGCCCTGCCAATTGGGAGAGAACTTCCCTTTGGCTTCCTCTTGATGCGGGAAAATTTTCTTTAACACCAGCTGCCCTGGTGTGAACTGTCTTGGCTTGACTCTTTTGTTGAAGGCTCTGGACATTCTATTCTAAAAGAGTTGACCATGGCAGACCGCATTCATTCTCTTTCCGTCTATAAGGGCTAGTTGCTCGTAATGACTCTTCACCTATTCTGCGTCGTCGAGCTCAGCTTCCTGTATGATCCTTAGGGAAGGAATTTCTACTTCGGCGGGAATGACAGCCTCTGTACCGTAAACTAGCATATAGGGGGTTGCCCCGGTTGATGTGCGGACTGTGGTGCGATACCCCAATAGAGCAAATGATAACTTCTCGTGCCACTTTTTATGCTTTTCTATCATTTTCCTCAATATCTTCTTGATATTCTTGTTGGTGGCTTCTACGGCTCCATTTATTTGAGGCCTGTAGGCTGTGGAATTCTTGTGTCTGATCTTGAGGGTTTCACACATAGTTTTCATCAAATCGCTGTTGAGATTGGAGCCATTATCAGTAATGATTGACTCTGGAATACCGAATCGACAAACAATGCGGTCGTGGACGAAGTCTATCACGACTTTCTTAGTCATTGCTTTGTAAGATGCTGCTTCGACCCACTTGGTAAAATAGTCGATTGCCACTAGGATAAAGCTGTGTCCGTTTGAAGCGGCAGGCTCGATTGGTTTGATGACGTCCATTCCCCAGGTGGCGAACGACCACGGTGAGCTTGTTGTGTTGAGTTCGCTTGGAGGTACCTTTATCATGTCTGCATGTATCTGACAGCGATGGCATTTCTAGACATACTGGATGCAGTCTGTTTCCATAGTCATCCAAAAGTAACCGACCCAAAGTATCTTCTTTTCTAAGACAAAACCGTTCATATGTGGACCACAGGTCCCAGCATGAATTTCCTCTAGTAGCTTGGACACTTCTTTTGCGTCAACACACCTTAGTAGTCCCAAATCAGGAGTCCTCCTATACAGGATTCCTCCGTTGTGAAAGAAGTTGTTGGACAATCTCCGAAGTGTGCGTTTCTGAGTATGATTGGCAAGCTCCGGGTACTCTCCTTTTGCCAAATATTCCTTGATATCATGAAACCAAGGCTTTCCGTCTGCTTCCTCTTCAACATGGGCACAGTAAGCTGGTTGATTATGAATTTTCACCTGAATGGGATCAATGAAATTCTTGTCGGGATGCTGTATCATAGATGATAGGGTGGCCAATGCATCGGCGAATTCATTCTGGACTCTGGGAACATGTTGGAATTCTGTATTCGTGAACCTCTTTCTCAATTCCTGTACATGATGCAGATACGGGAGTATCTTGGAGTTCTTGGTTGCCCATTCTTCTCGTACCTGATGTATAAGTAAATTTGAATCTCCAATCACTAGCAACTCCTGCACGCTCATGTCAATGGCCATTTTGAGCCCTAAGATGTAGGATTCATACTCGGCCATATTGTTGGTGTAGGGAAACCTGAGTTTGGCAGACACTGGATAATGCTGACCGATTTCTGATACCAAGACTGCTCCTATGCCAATTCCTTTGAAGTTTGCTGCTCCATCGAAGAACATTCTCCAACCGTCATTGGATTCTGCAATGTCTTCTCCTATGAATGATACCTCTTCATCAGGAAAATACGTTTTCAAGGGTTCGTATTCTCCATCCACAGGGTTTTCATCAAGGTGGTCTGCCAGTGCCTGTCCCTTGACTGCTTTCTGAGTCACGTAAACAATGTCGAACTCACTCAACAGGATTTGCCACTTGGCTAGCTTGCCAGTGGGCATGGGTTTCTGAAAGATATACTTCAAAGTATCCATCCTCGATATGAGATACATAGTATATGCACATAAGTAATGTCTCAGCTTCTGATCTACCCAAGTCAAAGCGCAGCAGGTGCGTTCCAAAATAGAATACCGGGCCTCGTACGGGGTGAACTTCTTACTGAGATAATAAATGGCTTGTTCCTTTCTCCCTGTTTCATCATGCTGCCCCAGAACGCAGCCGAAAGCTCCATCTAACACTGCAAGGTAGAGTAATAAGGGTCTACCTGGCTCGGGCGGGACTAAGACTGGTGGTGTTGACAGGTACTCCTTGATTTTGTCGAAAGCCTTCTGGCAGTCATCGGTCCATTTGGTAGCGGCGTCCTTCTTTAACATTTTAAAGATTGGCTCACAGATAACTGTGGACTGTGCTATGAATCGGCTAATGTAGTTCAGCCTTCCAAAGAAACTCATCACATCTTTCTTGTTCTTTGGCGGTGGTAATTCTTGAATGGCTTTGACCTTTGATGGATCCAGTTCTTTTCCTCGGCGGCTAACAATAAACCCAAGCAACTTCCCAGCAGGAACCCCAAATGCACACTTTGCGGGGTTTAGTTTCAGGTTGTACCTCCGCAGTCTATCGAAAAACTTCCTTAGATCTTCTATGTGGTCAGTGGCCTTCTTGGATTTGATGATAACATCATCCACATATACCTCTATCTCCTTGTGTATCATATCATGGAAAATGGTTGTCATGGCCCTCAAGTAGGTGGCCCCTGCATTCTTCAGGCCGAATGGAATCATCTTGTAACAATACACGACCCACGGCATAATGAAAGCCGTTTTCTCAGCATCTTCCTCATCCATCCAGATCTGATGGTAACCAGCAAAGCAATCCACGAATAACTGTAGCTCATGCTTGGCGCAATTGTCAATCAGGATGTGTATATTCGACAAAGGGAAGTCATCTTTCGGACTGGCCCGGTTGAGATCCCGGTAGTCGACACAGACTCTGATCTTCCCATCATTCTTTGGTACTGGCACAATGTTGGCTAACCATGTCGGGTACTCAACCACCCTGAGAACCTTAGCTTTGATCTGCTTGGTGACTTCTTCCTTGATTTTTAGACTCATATCAGGTTTGAACTTTCTGAGCTTTTGCTTTACTGGTGGACACATTGGATCGGTTGGCAGTTTGTAAGCCACAATAGACGTACTCAGACCGGTCATGTCATCATACGACCAGGCAAATATGTCCTCATACTCCTTTAGAAACTCTGTGTATTGTTTCTTTTCTGACGGCGATAGGTGAATGCTGATCCGTGTTTCCTTTGACGTTTTCTGAATCTCCCAGGTTGACAATTTAGGTCTCATCCGGGTTGGACTTAGGTCTGTTCTCAAAGTTCTCAGCTTCTTTGATAATTTCCTCGGGTATCTCATCTTCTTCTGAATCAATATCTGTTTGTTGCGTTGTCTCATTGCATGTCACAGTCATTGGTTCATCAAAATAGGTAATAGTAATGTTGTATTGGTAAAGTAAGGAGAGATAGCAATAAATATTTAAATCATAAGAAAAATCAAACATGCTTTTGAATAATTGTTTTGAACATCGACGATCTTATTGCGGGAATTGAAAAATGCAAAAAGAAAAATCATTTGGTAAATAAAAACAATGAATGATGCTTGTTTTAGCCTTGCTACCCCGAGGCTCGTCGGGCTCTGCTTGTTCTGATGGTCCAATTCTTGAGATATGCCCCTCTGCTCACAGCCTGTATAGAAGGGCCTTCCTCCCCCTCCTCCTCGAGAATAACACAAAAGTCCATATCACTGGCCTCTTCCATTTTGCCTTTGTTCTTGCTTTTAATGGGATTGAGAGGAGGAGTGGTTGGAGGGCCCCTGGATCTTGTGATATAAGATGATGATGCCAGAGTGCAAGAACTAACCTTCGGGGAGGGGAATAACAAAACAAAAAAAAAACAAAAGGTAACCAAGTTAGTGAGGATTATAAGAAGTATTGCATTATATAAATACATAGTGCGGGAATGTAAAGCGTGTCCTAATTTGGGGACCTCGTTGTGCCCGAGGTAGGCCTAGCGACAGATTGATTTGGAGAACTTAGAATGCTAAATGCCTCATTTTAAAAAATAAGACGAATCCCAAATTGACATGAAATAAAAGTCACTAAAGGCCATTGGCCTTATTACATTCATAAGGCGAAAAGGTAAATTCCTATCTATTTGGTCCCTGAAGGACCTTCCCCAGATTCGGCATTCTTGGCTCCGTCGAACAGCTTCCCCAATTCACGAAGTCCCAGCAACAGGTATACTCTGGCTAGATGTCCACCTTCGGTCCCTTCAGCCTTTTACAGTCTTCAACCCTTTTGAGATTTCTGACGAGGGTTTTGTCACTAGAATGTAAATCTTCCTACCAACTCAGCAATCTTGGGTAGATGTTGGTGACCATGCCAAATCTGGGCACTTCGTGCCTCATATTTCTGCAAGGCAAACAAGGTTAGGCCCTTACCCCCACCAGACTCGACTATTTAACATCAACAATTAGCATGAAACATTTAGTTCTCCAAATAAATGTACAGAACATGATGATGTCCGTTTGGGTTTAGGGAAACCCAGTGGACTTTGGACAAGGCTATCTTAAAGGATCATTATGTGGACAACATAACTGATCTGGCTAGGTTTGACCATGATGCATGCACAGTTTGAACAGAGTGAGGTTTCTATGGGGTTTTAGACTGGTACCCTTGAGCGGACAACTCAAGGGGGAAGGCTCGGAACTGTCGACTGCATCGCTGATCGACTAGTTTTACCGCAAATATGCCTTTCCGAATTTAGGGGGTAATGATATAGGAAGAGCGCAACCACTCATTATAAGAGTTGCTATAGTATTTGTTTTGGCACGAGTGGAGTATGATGTTGAGCATGATTATGCAATAATTAAAAGCATAATGACATGTATTTGCACGTTAAGAAAGCAATAAATACAGCAGTTTCATAATTTAAAGCAATAAAGGAAAGAAACAAGGGAGATACATCAGTTTTTGCTTTTAAAGAAGAAATTAAATGCTTAAAGGAATTAAGCAAATCATTGCACATAGGGAGAGGTACGAATTCACAAGAAACAATCTAAAATGGTAAAAGCCTAAAAATTCCCAGCAGAGTCACCATGCTGTCGCGCCCCCTTTTTCTCGCGAAATCGGGTTTATGACATTTGGTTGGGACAACTCTTCCCTTTTGGGAAAGGGGCTTTGCAATTTTGAAGAGTCGCCACCTAACGATTTTAAGGTGCGTTAGGTCGCCTATGGGGTTCAACTACAACTACGTTTGATAACCAGAGATAGGGTAAGGGCTTGAAATTATCCCAAGGGGAAGGTGTTAGGCACCCCTCAGGATCCACTAGTGTGGTTCCAGGCCAGATAGTTTTTTGTGAATTTGTGCAATTAGCAAGTAAATAAAAAAGGGTCAAATAATAGGGGATTTTAAATTTAAATACACAAGTGTTTGAAAACGATTAATGAAAGCAAGGTTTTGAAAAGAGTTATAATCTAAGCATGCTGACGAATGTAAAGGGGTCCTAGGTTTGTTTGAAATATGGATCACATCAATGCAATACCCGGTAATCACTCCTCAGAAGAGGGGCTACACGTGGTATTAGCGCACCGGTCATCATATCCATATCTACCCTTCCCACCCCGTGAATGTATTAAAGCGTGGATTGGTCTCGACCTCTATTGCATGCTGCTACCCATCCCACTCCTATCAGTCCCGGAGGAAGTTCTGACTACTATTCCTATAAGAGGGAAGTTCTAAGCTAACTCTTAGGTTTAAAGGTAAAATGCTAGGGCGACATACAAAAACAAATAGAACTGCATTTAGAGGGGAAACATATAAACAAATAAAAGGCTCATGTATATCTCCGCAAATAATACATATAAACAGCATGACTTAAACACAGTTAAGGTCTGAATTTTAAATCCTAAAGCAGGGTGTTTGAGTCAGAACCAGATTCATCATATAACTCAGAAAAGAAGTCTGAATCAGGCATGTCTACTAGTTGTAGCAGTTGATAATTAAACAGAGGCAGTTCCAGTTTTATTTAAGTAAGTACCTAAGGCTTGCCTAGGCGTGAACAGGGTTCAGTAGTTATTCAGGATTGCTGACAGTTGGAGACTATTGTTATTACCTAAACATGCTGTTCTAGGTGTTCAACACATAGAAATTATGGCCAATTAGTTGTAAAGAATAAATGAAATTGTTTTATTCATTTTCATGCATTCGTATTTAGCTAAGTGTGCTTAAGCGGATATACAAATAGAATCCTAAAGACATGATATCTAACATACAGAGATGCGGAAGAATGTATATGCAGAACCCTAAACAGGATTTCTATATGCGCAAGTATTGCAGCGTTTAGAACAGTAATTACTAGGATATGCAGAGATGATATACTTGTTAGTGTTATTTAGCCTAAAACAGGATCTCTAAGTGTGCATGGCAGTAGGAACATGATTGCAGAAACACTGGTTATTAACACATTTAACGCATGATTTGCTAAGTGATATGATAGTGAAATGGACATGCTGAAAAATGATAAGTGTAAATCCTAAGGAACAGGATCTCTAATGCATGAAATTAGTCCTAAGCAGAAATTCTATTGCGCAAGTAGGAATGTAAACCTAGTGACATGCTTTCTACCCTTTTAATAGCTAAAACATGCATATTTCCCATCCCTTTTCACTAGCCAACCCTATACTTGTTTACAAGTTATTACAAACCATAGGATCGAATTACATGAATAGAAATGAAAGAAGAAAACACAAGAAGCTACAACCATAGGAAGCCTGATTTTGACTTCCTCTCTGAGTTATGTAATTAATTACTTCAATGTCGATGTTATTCCAAAGCCTTTCTCATATCTGGGTGTGTCAGAGTTCCCTAAGGACCTCAAGGGGTCCCGGGTAATGCTCACACCCAGATTTGGATTACCAACAGATTGAGTGCAGTGTGGAAAGGCCATCTCTTATGTGTCCAAGTTCAGAGGGAGCTCAAGGTCCCAAGGCAAGGCTCACACAATAGGGGCAGAACCTAGATTCTAAGAATATAGTGGAAGTGCAGAACACATGTTGCAAGAGATTCATTTAAAAAGCTGGACTGATAGTCCATTTTGAAAGAAATTAGTGACAGAGGCGATTGAGTGTGTAAGTGTGTAAGTGTGTGTTCTAAACTCAATTGTTCGTGTCTTTAAAAAAAAGAGGGCAGGGTATTTATCGTTTTGAAAACGAGTGACGAATAAGGTAACAAGTAAAGTTTCAACTCAGACATGGAAATAACCACAATCAGAATCAATTAACACAAGTACTTCCCTTTAATCAAGGGATTACTACTCAAACGGATACTAACAGGGCTAATTAAGGAAGAAAATCATTTTGAGACAAAGTGATTCTTGCCCTATAAGGGGCAGTAAAAGTATGAAGTAAATATTTGAGTCTAAGTACAAAATACACTTAATTTTGGGAAAGGATTCAAGGTAAAATATCACAGCAATTAAAGGAAGGGGATCAATCAATTTAAACAAACGAGTAAAATTAAGGTTTATAAGGGAACCCTTTGCAGTCAGTCGTAACATTGAGGAAATCAAGATCAATCAAGAAAGAAGCATGACTCTGCACTTCAACATATAAATAGCAAAGGATGGACAGGCATATTAGAAGTGCAGGGTCAAACATATTGACAAAGAGGAGCAAATTAGACATACAGCAGTAGCAGGAATAAGCTAGGATTCAGTAGTAAAGAAACCTACTCGAAGCACAGTAGGCAAAGGTTAAGTGGTCACATAGAATCAAAAGTGAAGAAAACATAGTAACAGGTAAAGGAGATCAACACACAGAAACAAGTAAAGTTTCCAAACTCATAGCAACAAGTAAGGAAAAACCTTTTTAAGAAATTAGGGTTTACGCAATAGTCGAGTTAAAAAAAATGGTAAGAACTCATAACCCGGTAAGTCAAACAAGAGAAAAAAGGTTCAAACACAAAGAACTAAATCGAACCAAACATTCGTACAAAATAAACCAAGAGAGTTTTAGAAACCCAGGTAGAGCCAAAACACTTAGGGCTTTTAGCACGATGAAACAGGTAGCAGCAAACATGGACAGACATAGTAAAATCATAAAAAAACACTTAAAATCGAAGAAAAGTTTAGGAAACCCTAATTTGAAAGTGAAGGGTTACTTTGAAAGAAAATCGGAGAACCTTTAAGAAAACACTAAGAAGTTCATAACAAGCACAAATCTAAGACAGATCTGAAATAAAAAAAAAAATCGAACAGCTCTTAGAGCTAGGGTTTCAAAGAACCCAGAGAAAGTGAGAAAGACTCTGAAAAGTTACCGATCTAGCCGGAAAAGTCAAGGATCTGACTTGAACAGCCATGGATGGCCGGAAAAAGACCAGAGATCGAAGTTGAACCAAGACTGGACTGGATCTCTTCGAGATCTGTCCATGAAATCATGAAAATAGGTAACCAGTAGACATAGGAGACGAGTACACGTATCAAAACTCCATGGGAGTCCATGGAATAGGTAGGGACTGAAAGGAATTGAGGTGGAATTAGGTGGCGGTGGCTAAGGTTTATGTGAGGCTGCAGAGAGAATTGAGAGGAGAGGGATTCAAGGGCGGCGGGTGGTGAGAAATGAAGTAGGTTAAGGGGTCATTTGGGTTTAATTATGGAAGGGTGAATGGTGGCCATTGATCTGAGTGATCAACGGCCTAGATTAAAAGGGTAGGTGGGGGATCCGGGTTTGGGTTGGCTTTAAAAGGGTTAGGGTCGGGTAAAAATTAAAATGGGCTGGGGAATTGGGGCTTGAATTGGGGTTAAATTGGAAGCCAAATGTGGCTACGAGTTAAATAGCCATTTTTCCCTTTTTATTTTATATAAAAAAAATAGCAAATAGTTTCTAAAAATTAATTTTAAAAGGCCAAAATGATTTATAACACATAAATATCAATTTAAAAATATAAGACTCCATTTTATGAACATAAAACGCAATTAGACCTTAAAATGGCTAATATTGCAATTATATGCAATTAGCTTTAAAATTACTAAATAAAATTGTAAAAAATATGTAGAAATTACCTTAGCCCTATTTTGGCATAAATATGAAAACACAATAGATGAATTACCAAAATAATAATTTTGGAGATAATTATTAGGATTTTATGGATGAAAAAGGGAAATAAATTAGTTTAAAAACCTTAAAAATTATGGAAAAAATAATAAAATGATTGGACATGCTTATATATGCATATATATGTTATTTTGAAAGTATTTTGCATATTGAAAATATATAGGGAAAAATTGGCTGTCAACACATACTGTCGATCCCTGATACGCTCAAATAATGAAGACTGAGCGACTGTACAAGCTAGAACACGGCTGGGCTCAGAAACATCCAACCTCACGAACTGATTGGACAAAGCCTGAAAATCCAAAGCAAGCGGTCTCTCACCGACTGGAATATATGCAAGGCTACACATACTGGCCGACTTCCTACTCAAAGTATCGGCCACCACATTGGCCTTCCCGGGATGATACAAGATGGTGATATCATAGTCTTGCAATAGCTCCAACCACCTTCTCTGCCTCAAATTGAGCTGCTTCTGCTTGAACAGATACTGCAAACTCTTATGATCCTTGAACACCTCATACGACACGCCATATATATAATGCCTCCAAATCTTCAGTGCGTGTACAATGGCTGCTAGCTCCAAGTCATGAACTAGATAATTCTTCTCGTGAATCTTCAACTGCCGTGAAGCATGTGCAATAACCTTTCCATTTTGCATCAACACCGCACCAAGTCCAATACGAGATACGTCACAATATACTGTATAGGGCACTGAACCCATGGGCAACACCAACACCAATGCCGTAGTCAAAGCTGTCTTGAGCTTATGAAAGCTCGCCTCACACTCGTCCGACCACTTGAACGGGGCACCCTTCTGGGTCAACCTGGTCATAGGGGCTTCTATGGATGAAAACCCCTCCACAAACCGACGGTAGCAACCCGCCAAACCCAAGAAACTCCGGATCTCTGTAGCTGACGTGGGTCTAGGCCAGTCCTTGACTGCCTCAATCTTCTTAGGATCCACCTGAATACCCTCTGCTGATATGACATGACCCAAGAAAGTCACTGAACTCAACCAAAACTCACATTTCGAAAACTAGCATATAAGTGGCTGTCTCTCAAAGTCTGAAGAATAATCCGAAGATGCTGCTCGTGCTCCTCTCGGCTGCGGGAGTAGATCAAGATATCGTCAATGAAAAAAATCACAAAGGAATCTAGATAGGGCTTGAACACCTGGTTCATCAAATCCATAAATGTTGCGGGGGCATTTGTCAACCCAAATGACATCACTAGAAACTCATAATGCCCGTACCGAGTGCGAAAAGCTATCTTAGGGACATTGGATGCCCAAATCCTCAACTGATGGTAGCCGGATCTCAAATCAATCTTCAAAAATACCTTGGCACCCTCATCGATCCATCCTTCTTCTTAACAAACAACACTGGCGCACCCCAGGGCGAGACACTAGGTCTAATAAAGCCCTTATCAAGCAAGTCTTGCAACTGTTCTTTCAATTCTTTCAACTCTGGCAGGGCCATACGATATGGCAGAATAGAAATGAATTGAGTGCCCGAGCCAAATCAATGCAAAAGTCAAAATCCCTGTCGGGTGGCATCCCCAGCAGGTCTGCAGGAAATACCTCTAAAAACTCCCGAACAACTGGCACAGAATCCATAGAAGGAACCTCAGCACTAGAATCACGAACGTAAGCCAAATAAGCCAAACACCCCTTCTCGAGCATACGCCGAGCCTTTATATAAGAAATAACCCTGCTGATAGAATGACCAGGAGTCCCTCTCCACTCCAATCGAGGCAACCCCAGCAAGGCTAAGGTCACGGTCTTGGCATGACAGTCCAATATAGCATGATAAGGTTATAACCAATCCATCCCCAAAATAACATCGAAGTAAACCATATTGAGAAGTAGGAGATCTACACTAGTCTCACGACCCCCAATAACAACCACACACGAGCGATAGACACGATCTACAATAATAGAATCCCCTACTGGCGTGGACATACACGGGAGCACTCCAAGAATCATGAGGCACAACCAAATATAGAGCAAAATAAGATGACACATAGGAGTATGTAGACCCTGGATCAAATAGAATCGAAGCATCTCTATTGCAAACTGAAACCGTACCTGTGATAACTGCATCGGAGGACTCAGCCTCAAGCCTGGCTGGAATAGCATAACATCGCGGTTGGGCCCCACCACTCTAAACTACATCCCTGGGGCGACCTCCTGCTGGCTGGCCTCTACCTCTAGCGGCCTGACCTTCACCTCCAACACCTCGACCTCCACCTCTAGCTGCCTGACCCCTACCTCTAACTGGATGAGCGGGCGGTGGAAACCCCGGTGCCGGAACCATGGCACGAGAACCTTGATGCTGAGAACTACTCGATGCTCGAGGGCAAAATCTAGCAATATGCCTCGGATCGCCACAAGTATAACAAGACCTCGGCTGCTAAGACTGTTGACCCTGAAACAGACCCTGACGGCCTGAGTAACCACCCTGAAACTCTGAAGCGGAGGTGCACTAATAGGAGCTGGTGATGCACTGTAGGGTAGCTGGTCAGAATACTGCATATGAGAGCCACGGCCACCTGGAGCACCGTGAGAAGCCTGAAGTGCGGAATGAAACGGCCTGGGAGGATGGCCCCTACCTAAAGAATCCTTGCCTCCAGACGAGGCACCACTGAACCTGCCAGAATGACGAGGCCTCTTGTCCGACCCCTGACCACTCCCCTGAGCTAGAACCATCTCGACTCGCCTGGCCACATTGGCCGCATCTTGAAAAGAAATACCGCACCCTGACTTCTTAGCCATCTGCAATCTGAGCGAGTCCCTCAATAAACTTCCTCGCCCTCTCTCTCTCGGTGGGGAGTATAAGAAGAGCATAACGAGCCAAATCAATAAACCTAGTCTCGTACTGGGTGACAGTCGTAGAACCCTGCTGAAGATGCTCGAACCGCCTGCGGTACTCCTCTCCCTGAGTGACGGGAAGGAATTTCTCGAGAAATAGCTGAGAGAACTGGTCCCAAGTCAAAGCAGGCGACCCTGCTGGTCTGGCCAAACAATGATCCCTCCATCACTTCTTGGTGGAACCTGACAGACGAAATGTAGCAAAGTCGACCCCATTGGTCTCCACTATCCCCATATTCTGTAGAACCTCGTGACAACAGTCCAAATAATCCTAGGGATCCTCTAAAGATGTACCGCCATATGTAGTAGTGAAAAGCTTGGTGAATCTATCCAATCTCCACAAAGCATCAGAAGACATAGCTGATCTATCACCGGTCTGTGCTACAACACCCGGCGGGACTACCCCAATCGGTTGAGCTACTGGAGTCTAAAACTAGGGAGCCATCTGCTCCGGAGTGTGAGTAGCAGGAGTCTGTGCTCCTACCCCAGCCCAAGAGATGGCTGGTGCTACAGGAAGTATGCCTGCCTAAGTAACTCTCTATAAGGCCTACTATACGGACTAGAGCATCTTGGAGTACCGGGGTAGCGATGAACCCCTCTGGAACCTGAGCTAGCCCTGCTGGAACAGTCTGGGATGGAGCCTCATCATCAAACTCTACCTGAGGCTCCGCCGCTGGTGCTGCTGCTCGATCTCTCGGCTGAGCCCTGCCCCTACCTCGGCCTCGGCCTCTGTCCATCGTAGGAGCTACCACTGGGGGCTTGAGTTGCTGATCAACTGACGAAGCGGTACGTGTTCTCGCCATCTGCGAAAGAACAGAGTAGAAGTTCAATTAGCATTGAGAAATCAAATCGCACGATAGAGAAGAATAGATGTGAAGTTATTCCTAAACTCTGTAGCCTCTGGGGGATAAGCACAGACGTCTCCGTACCGATCCCTCAGACTCTACCTAGCTTGTTCGTGAATTGTGAGACCTAGGCAACTTAGTGCTCTGATACCAACTTGTCACGAATCGGATTTCCCACCGTTGGGATCGTGATGGCGCCTAACTCTGATAATGCTAGGCAAGCCAACGGATACAGTTCTAAAACGTTAATCATTAACCAAAACAGTAATTAGCAATAATTAAAGCTAAACAGATATGAAGTGCGGAAATATTATAAAATTTTTAAATACTCAAGTACAAGACTACACAAAAGATCTGGTGTCACAATCCACGAACGTCTAAGAATTTCTACAAATACTGGTTTAAAGGAAATACATCTATTTTTCGGAATGAAAGAAAACAGGAACTAAGATAGAGGGAAGGGGACTCCACGGTCTGCGAACGCCGGTAGATCTGTCTCCTGTGGACTGAAGGCAGTAACCCAAACTCTGATCAGTATGGTCCAGTACCGGGATCTGCACAGAAAATGTAGAGTGCGGTATCAGTACAACTGACCCCATGTACTGGTAAATGTCGAGCCTAACCTCGGCGAAGTAGTGACGAGGCTAGGACACGACAAATAACATAAACCTATGCAGGTAAATAATATGCCAACCGAATAACAATTAATAGAAGCTAAGCAGAAGTTAATGGGAAGGGGCAACATGCTATGGGGGTACCAAAATAAAGAATCACAGCAGTAAAGAAATTTAAAAAGCTAGTATACTTTGAACCGATAATAACAAATAAACACAGCAAACAGAAAATGCATGGCATCACCCTTCGTGCTTTTACTCTCAATCCTCACCATGTAATCAATCATAGAAACGTGCACGGTGTCGCGCCCCTTTTTTTTCTAGCGAAATCGGGTTCATGACATTTTTGATTGAGACAACTCATTCCTTTTGGGAAAGGGGTTTGCATTTTTTGAAGAGTCGCCACCTAACGATTTAAGGTGCGTTAGGGCACCTATAAGGTTCACCTATAACTACGTTTGGTAACCAGAGATAGTGTAAGGGCTTGAAGTTATCCTAAGGGGAAGGTGTTAGGCACCCCTCAGGATCCACTAGTGTGGTTCCCGGCCAGACAATTTTTGTGAATTTATACAATTTGCAAATAAACAAGTATGGCTCAAATAGTAGGGGATTTAAGTTCAAATACACAGATGTTAAAAAAAACAATAAATGAAAAACAAGATTTTGAAAAGAAGTACAATCTAAGCGTGTTTGTGAATATAAAGGGGTGTCCTAGGTTGGTTAGCCTATATGATCACATCAGTACAATGTCCGGTAATCACTCCTTAGAAAGGGGCTACGCGTGGCATTAGCGCACCGGTCATCATATCCATATCTACCCTTTCCCGCCCCGTGAAGGTAATTAAAGCGAAGGTTGGTCTCGACCCCTATTGCATGCTGTTACCTGTCCCTTCCTATCAGTCCCGGAGGAATTTAGGACTCCTATCCTATAAAAGGGGTGGGGGTTCTGGGCAGACCCTCAGATTTAAAGGCAAAATACTAGGCGACAAACAAGAACACGTAGGACTGCATTTGGGGGGGGGGGGGGGAACACAAAAAACAGATAGAAGGCTCAGATATACCTCCACAAGTAATGCACACAGACAGCACGACTCATACACAGATAAGGTCCACATTCAGATCCAAACAAGGTATTTAAGTGATAACTGTCACACCTCCTTTTTACACACCTACCCCAAAGGATAATGTATAAGGGAGTTTTTCCATTTAAAGTGACGTTATTCGAAATGGGATTATTTATTTGATTTTTAGAGCCGCCACTTGGGATAGGATTGGCTTTTGGTGTCCCAATTCACCGGTTTAACTTGAATCCCAAATCGAGGAAAATTTGACTTCCCAGTTGGAATCTGCGAACCAGAAATTCTGAATAAGGAATTCTGTTGACCCGAGGGAAGGTGTTAGGCACCCCCGGATCCCGTGGTTCTAGCACGGTCGCTTAAATTATTACAAATGGCTAAAATCTAATTTTTATACATGTTCCAACCTACAGTGCACTCTTAGGATTATTTACCGCTTTTAGTTAATTTTTAAGAAAGTGAACGTCGTTTAAAAACGTGTTTTTGGATCACGTCACATGAAATGCACCCGGATCCTCGACACATTCTTATTCAGCGTTTTGGGATTTGGATTTGGGTTGCATGAAATGCACACCCGTATTTAATAAGGTAAAATTATTAAAAGCGCGCCTAAAGCGACTAACGGATTATTATCTTTGCGGGAGGCCGTGAAATTCGCTAAACGGCACGTCCCGAATTCTAAGTATTTTAATATAAGCATTTAAAGAGGGCCATACAATTTATGGGTTTCATTTGGCGTGGCGTATCTCAAATTATTTTAAAGGATTGTACTCAACCAAAAACAAACTACGATTCCAACAGAAATCCCATGACCCATTTATCAATTAAATCATAAAATCCGGCAAATCACTAATTTAGCATTACCCATGTCGTTTCCATATAAAAATGTCATTTAAGAATCAAATCGGCATCATCTGTCAGATTAGCCATTTCATTAACTAATTTCGAAAAGGCTGTAATTCATTGAATTCCCATATTCAATCAAAATTGTAACAACAAAGTAATGACAAAAACTCAAAAGTTAAAGCAATGTGATAATGACATAGGAATTAGAAGGAATATGAACGTGATAATCACATAGGAATGCATATACGTTGGTTTTACCGTGCCCACCCCAATATATTTATTATACACAAAATCCCAAAAATCCAATGTCACTCTCCAAGTTTCTGCTTCTACACTTTATTGTTGTTTAAGAATCAATAATCAAGCAAATAGGCAGAATATGCAAAATTTGAATCCAAAGTTTCCAAAACCAAAGAGCTAATTGAATATACAAGACCACATCAATACATCCACATTTACTCAAGCATGCCATATCTCAGTACAAGATGGAAGTGCAACAATGAATATCCAAATTTGACAACTAAAAGAAAACAGACCTTCAAACCAGGACATCGAACCGCGACCGGAAACACGAACGACGACTCCGAAATTTCGAACACCTCCTCAGCTTTCACCCATTTTGGACAAAATCTAGAATACGAAACCCTTTTTTATATCAATATTTCTGATTTTTTTTTTTTTGAAGTGAAACCAAAACTTAGAAGAAGCTGATTCGATTTTCAACGCCACTTCATTTTAGTTCCGGATGCGACGTCGAGCAAAAGAAACGAAAGCATTACCATATTTTGTCTTGGCTTTTGGCTGTGCTGGTAGGTGTGTGTATGTGTTCTGGTGCGTGTAAATGGAAAAAACGGAAGGAGCAGCACCGGCTACTCTCTGTGTGTGTGTGTTGTTCAGCGCAGCTTGGTCTCTAGGGTTCGTCCATTTGTTCAAGGAGGACGAAGAGCTTAAGTTGTTGCTGGTTGAAGAAGAAGAGGAGCAAAGAGACGGCTGCTTTGTGTTCTCCAGACTATTGATGGCTTCAGGTCTTTCGGTTGAGGGAGACGACTTGTGAATGGGTCTGTGTGTAATGGTTATGGAGTCAGGCAGCGGGTTTGATGGTGGAGATGATGGGTGTCGTTGATGGAGACGAAGATCAAAGGGGGAAGGGGTATGGTGAATTGCCGCTGATTTTTTGGAGTGTCCTCGGGGGTTTAGGCATAGGTAGTATTATATAGGGTAGGGATTAGGTTAGGGGTATGGGCCTAGGAACTATGGGCTAGGGATTTTGGGCCAAAGACTAAAAAAATGGACTATAAGATTTATAAAAATGGGATAAACCAACCTAAAACTAATTCTTTCTTCTAAAATTATGTAAAATTATAATATAAAAATATAAAACTAATTTTAATTAATTGAACTAAACTATAAAACATAAAACTATTTTTTTTTGTGTTTTCAAGATTATAAAAATAAAGATGGGGTACTATTTTTGTATTGTTTTTGTTTTAAGATTAAAAATGATTATAAAATATTAATAAACCTATTTTTTTTGTAATTTTTTATTTTCTTGTAATAAAATAAAGTAAAATAGTAAAAATTAGTTGAAATGGCGATATTAGGCCTAAACTAAATATTTACATGCTAAAATGGGTAAAATTTCGGGGAGGGTCAAAAATCACATGTCAACAGCTGCCCCTCTTTGACTGGAAACTCGAAGAGTTTTCAGACAAAGAATGACTAGACAGGTTTTTGACCCGACCCTTATTTAAAGAGACAAATAGAGGAAGGAGAATGTGACCGAGCCCTAGTATCTGAGCTGCCTACATATCCTTGGCTATAAAGGAATCAGGCCACGTGTAGTTCAGAAGTGAATGAAGTGATGGGGTGTACCGAGGTGGAGAGCCGAGTGAGGTTCCGTCGAGGTTCCGGTTCGCGGTCCCGTTATTACATCAAAATCAAAAATGAAAAAGACTAACTAAGCCTATCAGCTATGAGTTACAAGATTCCTATCTATGAGTCTTCTGAAGCTTGATCTTGAGTCTTGGTTGGTTCTTCATGCGGACCCTGATCTGAATCTTGATGCTTGTTACCTGTAGGTGTTGGTTCAATCTTCTTCAGTTTTTCAAACCAAGACGGGACATGCAGAGCTTGTGACCTCAGCCGTGTCTTGAGCAGCTCACATCTTTCATCAATTTCTGCATTTTGAATTCACTTCTTTTTCTTTTCTTCTTTTTCTTTTCTTCTTTTTCTTTATTCTGGATTGAGACTCATTCTTTTGGTCGTCTCGAACCCTGTGTCTTGAGGTCGACCTGCTTAAGATACCAAAACAAACAAACGAACGAAATTTTCTGCCCCAGTTTTCACTAGGAAGATTTCGTGAGTTAGTTGTGACACATATCTAAGAGATCAAATCAGAATTGTGTATTCTTGTGAATGAATCCAGGTTATGCTGGAAAATGACCGAGTTATGCCGGAAAAGAAAGAAGGGTCCTCGGGTTTTGCCAAGATTTGGAAAGAAAAAGCTCCTTGGGTTATGCCAGGGAGATCCTCGGTTTTTTGACCGGGATTTGGAAAGAAAAAGCTCCTTGGGTTATGCCAGGGAGATCCTCGGTTTTTTNCTTGTTATAACAGAAGCTGGATTAAATTATATCCTATAGGCATGGCATCTATTTGTGAAACTGATTCTAAGACCTATTAAACATGATTTCTAACATGGTAAGGCAAGTATAGTAAAACCCTATAGGCATGGTTTCTAACATGGTAAGGCAAACATAGTAAAAAAATGTAAAGTCATGTAGGCATGGTTTCTATCCGCCTTTCCCCACAAATATGTAAATGCCCGCCCTTTTCACTAGTTATCCCAATATTCGTTTACAAATTATTGCAGACCATGTGAATGAATTACATAAGAAAAGTAAAAAGTTACACTATAGAGAGCCTGAAACAGGCCCAGACTTTCAGCACCTGATTAGGACTTCCTCCCTGAGTTATGTAATAAACCACCTCAAGTGCCAAGATTGTTCCATAGTCTTTCTCATATCTGGGTGTGTCAGAGTTCCCTAAGGACCTCTAGGGGTCCCGGGCAGTGCTCACACCCAGATTGTATAACCAAGACAGAGTAAGTACAGTGTGGAAAGGCCAGCTTTTATGTGTCCAAGTTCAGAGGAAACTCAAGGGTCCCAAGGCAAGGCTCAGACAAAAGGGACAGAACCTAGTGGCCTAAGAGTATGTGTGAGAGTGCTTGACATAGATTTAAAAGAGTTGAGTTGGAAACAGTTTTGAAAATGATTAGTTTGAAATAAGTTTTGGAAGGCAGTAGAAGAGTTTGCCTTAGTGAAAAGAAAAGAAACAGGACAATCAGCAACTCAAAAATCAAATCATAGTGCAAACACAAACAGGGAAAGGAGGCATTGGGAACATACAGGTTTGAAACCACATAAATGGGGAAACATTTGATGCAACAAATATACAGAACAGCTATGAATCCATTGAACAAATCAGTCATGCTAACAGACATTTAAAACATAGGGAAGAGTGCAGCAGGATCATGTTGAAGACAAGGGTTTTGTTGAACAAAGTTTGACACTACATGGTTATACCAGTTAGGGAGGGGTAAGGGAACTAAGTGAACATGCTGGACAAGTATCAAAGAACTAAGTAAAGTCTGATATGATGATTACACACAAGGCAAGAATTTAGACATGCTTGACAACATCAATCATAGAAACAAATTGAATAACTAGTACAGTAGCAAGCATGGATACATAGGCATGGAACGCATAAAGTTGAGTTTCAAATTTAAACTAGAGACATACCAGTTGAAGAAGTAAAGTGCAGAAAGTAAAGCAAGTAGAGTTCCACAGTCTAGCCTTGGCTTTCAGCCGGCTAGACAAGCAGTTAGCACAAGTGGCAGAGAAAGAAGAGAGAGTTTGAGTGTGTGTGTGTGTGTATTCTGAATTATTGTTCGTGTCTTAAGACTGTAGAAGAGAGTCATTTATATAGTAGTTTGAAAACTGGTTAAAATAAGGCAAGAATCAATTCTTCAGTAATTATAGAACTCAGTATAAAAAATTGGTTCGAATCCCTCTTTAATTAAGGGAGTCAGTGTAAATGGTAAAGAGCAGGTGGCAAGTAAGGAAAGAAATCATACACGGCTGGAGTATAACAAATAAGGAAAGATTTCAAAAATAGTACCAGTATAGAACAGGTAATTAAGGCTAGGTTTAGAAAGTTTTCAAACTAAGGAGACAATCAGTAGCAATGAAGACAAGACAAGGAAAATTAATTAAGGCAAACAACTAACCAAATTAAGTGGAAAGGTAGGGGTCGGGGGGTCTAAGGGAAATGCTCAAATCACACCAAGTAATAAGGAATTCAGAATCAATCAAAGAGAAAATCATGGAAAAGAGTCAACATGTTTAACATATAAATAGAGACATGGGTAGTCAAGAATTAGCACACGACTCTAGCAAAACATGAAGATAAAACGATACTAAATCAGTGAGAAAGATGCAAGTCTTGATGCAAACAGTCAAGATGAACACAAACACATAGAATTGATGTAAGTCTAAGCTGAGAAACTCAGTAGAAGCAATCAAGGCAAGGCAGTAACAAGAAATCACAAGTACTCAAAAGAAATATGAGAATCAGTAAGTCATGCTAATACAACCAAACAAAGAACCCTAAAATTAGGGATTTCGACGTAGGCTAGTTAGGGTCAAGGAAGAACTCAACAAAATCAGTCAAACACATAGATACACTAAAAATCGGAAAGTGTTTCGAAGAAAAGATTTTCAAAAAACCTAGTTTAAGAAGATGACAAACCACTCGAAAATCAGGAGATTTTCCAAAAATCAAGTAAAATAAGTTCGATCCTTCTCATATCTGTACAGATCTAAGAAGTTTAAGAGACGAAATTAGAGTTTTTATCAGAATAACTCGAAATAGAGGAAAAACTTAAACAAACATTTGCGGATTAATACAAAAATCAGAAGAAAGAAGCGTTTTCGAAAGGTGTAAAGAACCCTAGTTCGAAGGTGAGGAGTTATTTTAGAAAAATCGGAAAAACCTTTGAGGAAAAAAACAAAAGCTCATAATATACACAGATCTAAGACAGATCTAAAAGAAATCAGAAAATCTTAAGAGTTAGGGTTTCAGAGAACCCAGAGAAGATGGGAAAACCTTAAAGTGTTACCGGTTTTAGCCGGAAAAGCCATAGATCTTACTCAAACAGCCATGGATAGCCGAAAAATGGTGTGAAAGACCATGGATAGGAGTTGAACCGCTCCAGGTTCACCTGAAGACCTCAGGGTAGTGTTAAACCGGCGTGGGGTGAAGCAGAGCCAGGAGATGATGAGAGGCCATGGTTTCCGGCGAGGGAGGTGACCGGAGAAGGTGGACAGGGTCCATCGGAGAGGAGGAGAGAAGAGAAGGTTCTAAAGAGAACCAGAGATAAAGAAAGGGAGATAGAGAGGTCGGTAGAGAGAGAAATAAGAGGGGGAAATGAGAGATGGGGGGTAGTCGTTAGGGTTTAATATGGTAAGGGGGGATCTGGACCGTTTATTAGAATTGATCAATGGTCCAGATTGGACCAGGGATTGGGTCGGGTATGGTTTGGGTTTGGGCTTGGGTCTGATGGGTTATTTAATTGGGTTTGGGGTTGGTTTGATTTAGGTTATAATTTAAATAGGAGTGGCTACTTGTTAAATACCCAACTAAATTAGATAAATAACTAATAAAAATAGCTAATAATTAGATAAAATGAAATTAAAGCTAAATAGGTGAAATTAAGGTAATTAACTAATATGAAAAATATGAAATGACTGATTATTGAATTAAAATAGCATAAAGTGTACAATTAGGTTATAATTGCAAAATTATTGTAATTATAGACCAAACAATGCCGCATTGGCTAATTTGTGAAATAATTAAATCCTAATAGGATTAAAAATGATATATTGAGCTAAGAAATGCTTTGAAATTACTTGTAATGCAATTTATGAATAATTATTGGATATAAAATACTGAATAAATTAGAAAATAAATTGATAATAATATGGAAAATTATGGAAAAATACCAATTACTATAAAAAGTGATTTTGAAGGCATATATGCAAATTTAAAAATAGTTTGAGGAAAAATTGAGTATCAATAGCTGCCTCTCATTACCCGGGAAGGATGAAAGAGTTTTCGGGTAAAGAAATGATAGCCAATTTTGACCGTGCGAAACGGTTTGGGAAGATTTAGGCCGCACCCTGGCTTCTAAGGTGCCTACATATCCCTGGTTTCACAGGAATCAGGCTGTATGTAGTTCCAGATCCATCGCCGGAGTATACCGATGAAGCTATTTCAAGAACGGACGCCACATCTATGACTGGGTGAGTGAAAGGTTTATGGGAATGGTTAGGTTTGATATGGCTTGAGGGAACTGGAGCGGGATCGCTACTGTTGGGATAGCCGTTGCTCGCTGTTTCACCTGCAAATAGAAGCAATACAAGCGTATACTGTGCATAAATTTAAACATGACGCAAATTCCCGCCTGACCATGAATGTTGTCTTCGGATGATGCGGATGATGTCCTTAGACCATGATGTCCCGGGCCATGGAGCGTATGATAAGGGATTCGCAGGCCATGAAAATGATGTTCTTGGGCTATGAGGATGGTGCCTCCGAACCATGACGCCTTTGGATGAGTTGGCGATATTTCAGCCCATGAAGGATGCAGTATGAGGCGATCTTTCAGCCATGCAATGCAGTATGAGGCGATCTTTCAGCCATACAGATGCAGTATGAGGCGATCTTTCAGCCATGCAGATTCAGTATGAGGCGATCTTTCAGCCATGCAGATGCAGTATGTGGCAATCTTTCAGCCATGCAATGCAGTATGTGGCAATCTTTCAGCCATGCAATGCAGTATGAGGCGATCGTTCAGCCATGCAGATGCAATATGTGGCGATCTTTCAGCCATGCAGATGGGAAGGCAGAATAGTAGCCCTATGCAATGCGAATGCAGATGGAGACAACGTTTAGTCTCGGAAGGCAGAATGGTAGCCTTATGCAATGCAGATGCGGATGGAGACAACATTTAGTCTCGGAAGGCAGAATGGTAGCCATATGCAAATCAGAAATGGTAGCCTTATGCAATGCGGATGCAGATGGAGGTAGAGCTTAACCTCGGAAGGCAGAATGGTAGCCTTATGCAATGCAGATGTGGATGGAGGTAGCGTTTAACCTCGGAAGGCAGAATAGTATCCTTATGCAAATTGGAAGGCAGAATGGTAGCTTTATGCAATGCGGATGCAGATGGAGGTAAAGCTTAACCTCGGAAGGCAGAATGGTAGCCAGAATGGTAGCCTTATGCAATGTAGATGTGGATGGAGGTAGCGTTTAACCTCGGAAGGCAGAATAGTAGCCTTATGCAAGAAATAAAATAACAAATGACAGTGGAGTTTTCTTAGCTGAGAGTAGATTGTAGCGTTGTGATTACTGGGAGCATTGTGACTACGGAGCATTACTGGTGTGTGCTGATAGCAAATGTTGGCAAGTGCGACGGTTCGGAGAGTCGTATTCTTGAACAATGTTTGTTCCATAGGTGTACAATATGTTTAATGATTTCGCAATCCTAGCGCCTGCATCTAAAGAAAAATCGTGAGTTTTGTAGGGGGAAGGTTAGTTCGTATCCATGCTGGCTTTGCTTGACTCGTTCGGCTTTGATCTGGTGATCCCGTCTGTATCATTGGGGTAGCGTTGCTAAACAAAGCGGTTTCAATAATAAACATGTATGATTTTGTAAAAGTATGACATAAATGTATAGTTAAAAATAGCTTTTAGACTAACCGACGACTGTGACGTGGTTCAGGACATTGCAATCTCTCCTGCTACGGGATTTTGAGGGTCCTCCTAAAAATTCTGCCCCAGTTTGATGGGTTTGACACTTCTGACTGTTGCTCGTGCGGCGATCGGCTGAAATTACTTCGGAATTTTGAGGGTCCTCCTCAAAATTCTGCCCCAGTTTCCAATTGCGGGGGGAAATGAAATTTTATTGAATTGTGACCGAACCCATAGGGCTGCCTACGTATCCCCTCTTAAACGGGAATCAGGTCAGGCGTAGTTCAATTTACATCATATAAGGAAAGCATAAAGATTACACATAGTAACGTTTGACTGCATCTAAATTGATCGGCTTTGGCCAGACTTCTCCGTCCATTTCTGCAAGTATGAGGGATCCTCCTGTCAAAACCCAGTGAACCATGTATGGACCCTACCAGTTATGAGAGAACTTCCCTTTGGCTTCATCTTGATGCGAATTTTTTTTTTAACACCAGCTGCCCCGGTGTGAACTGTCTTGGCTTGACTCTTTTGTTGAAGGCTCTGGACATTCTGTTCTGATAGAGTTGACCATGCCAGACTACGTTCATTCTCTTTACGTCTATAAAGGCTAGTTGCTCATAACGACATTTTACCCACTCTGCGTCGTCGAGCTCGGCTTCTTATATGATCCTTAGGGAGGGAATTTCCACCTCAGCGGAAATGACAGCCTCTGTACAGTAAACCAGCATATAGGGGGTTGCCCCAGTTGATGTGCGGACTGTGGTACGATACCCTAGAAGAGCAAAGGATAACTTCTCGTGCCACTGTCTGTGATTCTTTATCATTTTCCTCAATATCTTCTTGATATTCTTGTTGGCGGCTTCTACAGCTCCATTCATCTGAAGCTTGTAGGCTGTGGAATTCTTGTGTTTGATCTTGAAAGTTTCGCACATAGCTTTCATCAAGTCGCTGTTGAGATTTGAGCCATTATCAGTAATGATTGACTCTAGAATTCCGAATTGACAAACAATGCGGTCGCGGATAAAGTCTGGCACGACTTTCTTAGTCACTGCTTTGTAAGATGCTGCTTCGACCCATCTTGTGAAATAGTCGATGGCTACTAGGATAAACCTGTGTCCGTTGGAAGCATCAGGCTCGATTGGTCCAATAACATCCATTCCCCAGGCGGCGAACGACCACGGTGAGCTTGTTGTGTTAAGCTCGCTTGGAGGTACCTTTATCATGTCTGCATGTATCTGACAGCGATGGAATTTCCGGATATACTGGATGCAGTCTGTTTCCATAGTCATCCAAAAGTAACCAGCCCGGAGTATCTTCTTTGCTAAGACAAAACCGTTCATATGTAGACCGCAGGTCCCAGCATGAATTTCCTTTAGTAGCCTGGATACTTCCTTTGCGTCGACACATCTTAATAATCCTATATCAGGAGTCCTCCTATACAGGATTCCTCCGATGTGAAAGAAGTTGTTGGACAATCTCCGTAGTGCGTTTCTGAGTAGGATTCGCAAGCTCTGGGTACTCTCCTTTTGCCAAATATTGCCTGATATCATGAAACCAAGGCTTTCCATCTGCTTCCTCTTTGACATGGGCACAGTAAGCTGGCTGATTATGGATTTTCACCGGAATGGAATCAATGAAATTCTTGTCGGGATGTTGTATCATAGATGATAGGGTAGCCAATGCATCGTCAAACTCATTCTGGATTCTAAGAACATGTTGGAATTCCATCTTCGTGAACCTCTTTCTCAATTCATGTACGTGATGCAGATACGGGAGTATCTTGGAGTTCTTGGTTGCCCATTCTCCTCGTACCTGATGTATAAGTAAGTCTGAATCTCCAATCACTAGCAGCTCTTGAACGTTCATGTCAATGGACATTTTGAGTCCTAAGATGCAGGCTTCATATTCGGCCATATTGTTGGTGCAGGGGAACCTGAGTTTGGCAGACACCGGATAATGCTGACCGGTTTTTGATATTAGGACTGCTCCGATGCCAACTCCTTTGAAGTTTGCTGCTCCATCGAAGAACATTTTCCAACCGTCATAGGATTCCGCAATGTCTTCTCCTATGAATGATACCTCTTCATTAGGAAAATACGTTTTCAGGGGTTCGTATCCTCCATCCACGGGGTTTTCAGCAAGGTGGTCTGCCAGTGCCTGTCCCTTGACTGCTTTCTAAGTTACGTAAACAATGTTGAACTCACTCAACAGGATTTGCCACTTGGCTAGCTTGCCAGTGGGCATGGGCTTCTGAAAGATGTACTTCAAGGGATCCATTCTCGATATGAGATATGTCGTATAGGCACAAAAGTAATGTCTCAGCTTCTGAGCTACCCAAGTCAAAGCACAATAGGTGCGTTCCAATAGAGAATACCGGGCATCGTACGGGGTGAAAGTCAGGATTTGAAATTGGGTTCGGCATTATAATTCGTTTAAGTTACTGTGTTCTAAATTAATAATTTATATATATTCAATGGATTTATTAAGATAAATATAGTGTTTCAATCAAATCTACTGGGTTCGGCCAAACCCGCAAACTCTATCCTAACTCCGCCCCTGACATGATGTATAGGCCCTCAACATGATGCAATTTTTTTCTATTGTTCCTATTTATAATGTACTTATTTCAAATACAGTATAACAATCTTATTTGTTTTGATTTTTTTATTGTTGTTACAGCGAAGTGTTATTATATAAAACATATATTATAACATAGTATGAAAATTAGTTCTATAAAAAGCTTGGATATTATGGTGAATGACTGTTATATAGATATTTGACTGTATAAATAAAATAAATGTGTCAAAGCTACTCCTGGAAAGTGCTATTATAATGAATGACTGTTATATAGATGTTTGACTGTATAAATAAAATAAATGTGTCAAAGCTACTCCTGGAAAGTGGAAACCCGAAGTGGGAACTCTTTTTTCACCCAATATTATAACCAAGCTAATCACCATTATCCTTTAATTACTTTTGTATTCTCTTAAAACAATTAGTTTACGGGAAGTTTATAAACTACACAGCATATTGCACAACTATTTCAGTATAACATAAAATATTTCAAGAATAACTATAGAAGAAAATCATCATTTTAATGTTAAATATTAATTATCAATCAACTTCTCATAAGTGGTTGTCTATCCAACATTCACTTTTGTGTTCAGATTTAGAATTATTTATATGAAGTAAAAGCCGTATTAGTTAGAAAATAAAATATTTCAATGGGTCAATGAATAACTTTTTAAGAGAATGCCTTACAAAATTAATTTAATAAAATATAGGAGAAGCAGAAACACCATTTACTTCTCACGTTGAGTGTAGCTCACCAGCCCCATATTTGGGGATAGGCCGAAATTAGGGTTAGGGATTTTCAGATCTGAAAGCAACCAAAAGTCAACTAGTTCATTCCTTTCAAAGTTCCCCACATATATTCACGAGTCAGGGTTTTGGAATTAGGGTTTATTGTGTGTTTGAGTGAAGTGCTTGTTAGGGGTGTACAAGAGGGTAATTTTGAGCTGCCAATGCAATTTGATTTGAAATTGGGAGATTTTTCGGTTATTTTTGGGCCACCGAAAAACCTGCACAACAATGTCTTGGGCAAGTCCAGAGGATATCTATACCTCTACTTCTCTTGCTAGCTATCTTGATAGTGAGTTCCTTTTTTTCTTCGTACTTCATTATGTTTTTCGTTTTTTTATTTCCTCTAATAAAATTGGACCTTAATTGGAGTGAAACGGGTTCCAAATAGAGCAGAATAAATATAGACGATTCATATAGCAAAATGGAACTACGGGGATTGTTATTGAAGTTTGAGGCTAGTAATATGTTCCAGTCAGTGGTCTAAGTTTATCTTTTTTTATTTTCGATCTTGGTTTAATGTTCAGAATGGGTGTGGTCTTACTTAGTTGTGCTACTGGTTATTGGATCTTTAGTGATAGTTTTGATGCATTTTTGGAGGATCTGTTGATGGGTCTTTAATCTGATATAATTCTCCTGATGCTGCTCTGATTTCTGCATTAGAATTCAGTTGAGATTATATGATGAGAAAGGCGTATTTTTGGTCAAATTTGCTGGTATAAATACCTGTTTATATATTGTCAATTGAAAGAAATAGCTTTACCAGAATAAGTGTGATCGACTTGAATTTGAATAACACATTTATTATCACTTTCCATTAACTTAGCTCATACTTTAATGCTAGAATTCTGATAAAGATACCTTCTTTAATGGAAAAACTTAATACCCAGAAAATGTTTAAAGAGTATATGTTTCCTCTGCTTAAAAGAATCAAATGGGACGATGAGATACCTTGGAAACTCCTCTTGAAGGTCTTTTTATTTCTTCAAAAAAAAAAAAAAAAAGAAATACCTTGGAAACTCCTCTTAAAGGTAGAATATATCTCTTCTAGGATTTCAGTGTTAGACTCTTTATTGGAGAGGGCGAGGTGTAGTTTTAATATAAACGGTATAAGGATGTAGCTTCAAAAATTTCACTTCCTTCCAAAGTGCTGTCTGGTGTGTGTCGGATCCTCCAGAAGTTATTCATTTCTCGGAGGATCCGACATGGGTGTAGCGATACATTAGAGGATCCGAGCAACATAGATCCTAGCACTTGTCTGTTCTTGAATGGTGGAGAAATGATTATCCTGTTAATTTCGAGGGTGGCTAGCATTTGACAAGGGTACAGAAAACTAGAAATCATCAATAGATAGATATTTCTATATGCAGTCCCGAGTCTTTCTATATAAAGTGTTGACGTCGAAAGTGTTGCTGTATATCATAGTGATATAGCTCGGTGGACTTTACTATATACCCCCCCCCCCCCCCCCCAGGTGGGTATTTTCCTAGTAAAATGTTGAACACTACTTCAAGAAACTCATACACCTGTTATTAAGATAGTGGAGCAGACACAACGTAACACATTCACATCTGCATAAGAAAAGCAGTTTTTTCATTTTCTGTAAGGCTATGAATCATAGACTGTTTGCAAGTACTGATCTACATGGAGATATATTCCTCTATTCTTAAGAATTTGATATTACATCCTTGACAGAATTAGTTAGTAACAGGGTGGTAGCGTCTATGTTTTCATCTGGGGGGCAAAACGTGAAGTGGGGAAAGCTGCTCATAAAAGCTTTAGGCTGGGAGGATTCATATTACTACTTGTATAAAACAACCAGCATACAAGTTAATGTTGTCATAGTTTTATAGCATGACTTAACCTGGTTTTTGCTCTCTAGGGTCTATTCTTTCTTTTCTTGTTTTGACTGAATATCCTTCACAGAAAAACTTCTTGTGTTGCTGAGAGATGGGCGAAAGCTTTTGGGAACACTTCGTTCTTTTGACCAATTTGGTAGGTTTCTCTTGTCATCATTTCAGTTTAACAGTAATAATTAACCAGCTGAAAGAAATGCTATCTGTCATTTGTAGCTAATGCTGTCCTAGAAGGGGCATGTGATCGTGTTATTGTTGGTGATCTATACTGTGATATTCCATTGGGTCTTTATATTATCCGTGGGGAAAATGTCGTGTTAATTGGCGAGTTGGTATGCATTGCGCTCTCTCTCTCTCTCTGTGACCCCCCCCCCCCCCCCCCCCAATTTCTTTGAAAGCAAGATTGTTTTTTATTTTCTATTCCTGCACCCGTTTGCCTCATAGATTTTCTTCTGACTGATAAGGACGTAGATAAGGAGGAACTTCCACCCCACATGACTCGCGTTCCTGAAGCAGAGATAAGAAGGGTATGGTCCCATTGCTCTTCGTTTGACTAATTAGATGCTTAATGGTCATATTGGAACATGAGAATGCCTTGGGTCCACCATCTGTCTCTGCTGCAACTTTAGGTTTATATTTTTTCTAACATTTTTTAACTCCTAATCTGACTCTTGATTCTTAGAAATGATTTTTATATACCCTACTGTAAAGTTGAAATCTTGTAATCATGTTGGGCTTCACGTTGGTGTTGGTCTTACTACATATCAAAAACCTTATTTCATTTTGCACGTGTTCAGTGATTAAATCCGTCATATAATTGTTGGTTTGCGAATATCAGAACTAGAAGGGTCTGTCTCAGCAGGTTCTTTAATGTTAACTTTGTCAACAACAACAAAAAATCCAGTGTAATTCCACAAGTAGGGGTCTGGGGAGGGTAGTGTGTATGCAGCCTTACCCCTATCTTGTGCAGGTAGAGGGCTGTTTCCGGTAGTTAATGTTAACTTTGTCAATTTCTCTGAAAAATTGTCTATGAGAAGTTAGTGTCATATAAGTAATATTTATTAAATCAGAAGTTGGAAGGCCCCCTGCCACTCCCAAAAGACTAATGAAATATAAATGGAGTTATTCTGCGGTTTTATTTTAATCTTGTCCCTTTTATATGAACATACTTCTAACATTGTAGGGTTATTGAAGAAGGATGGTCTTTGTATTTAGTACTCCATAATGATCTCCAACTCTTATTTAGTTCCTCTGAAAATGGGCTTGATTGATCTTTTATTGAGAATTCTGCATCCATTAATCATTTTAGCTTGTTACTACGGGACCACTGCCTGTTAAAGTCTGTTGGCCTCTGTTTTATTTGCACGTTGCCTAAGTTGTTGACCAGAGCCTTCTATTGTATTTTTGCACTTCTTGTCTGTCTGCCTGACCCCTTCTTTTTAATAAAAAGACTTGCTATACTGATAGGATGATGGAACCTATTAAATGATAACACACAGATATTCTGATATCATAAAATTCTGCACACCCCTCCCCCCCGCCCCGCGAACCACCACTATCCAGGAACCAAATAGGTCTACCCCACTATTGGAGCAAGATATAGTAAAACGCTTGTATTCCATAATTAACTTATTTTCTTGGAACTCATGAATTATATAAAGTACCTTGTTATCCAAAAACAAAGGAATAGTATAGTATGATAATGTTTGCTCCATTTCCTGGATATCATCCGACTTTTAATCTGTTTGGTTCTGTCTAACTCTCTTTATAAATAATGCGTCTGTCTATATCCACCAGGCCCAAAAAGCAGAAAGGGAGGCTACAGATCTTAAAGGTTCAATGAGAAAGAGGATGGAATTCCTTGATATGGACTGAAGTTTCTTGCTGATACCGGTTTCTGCTTGGGATTATGCCATGCCTTCCGCAAATATTATCGCGGTAGCTGGGTGATGGCAAAAAAGTAACTAGAAATGGATTTGTCTTTTCTCACTGGTGTACTCTATTTGGCAGTTCATTGTAACATCTACAGTAAATGATTGCAGGTCGGATGGGTAAACAGGAATTGATGCTATTATCTTTTTATTTGTTCTCCGTTAGATGTTTTAACTATGGTTGGTGCACTCATCTTATGTTAGTACGAGTCCCTGTGTTGGATGATATGCAGAATGCTAGACTACGAAGATGGTAAACATTATCCACAGTTCTTCCATTGTCTTCTTATTTTAGTCTGGAAGAACGTAAACTTCTATGGTAGATTGTATAGACATTCGTCGTTTTATCCTGTTGAAATAACAGCTAATTTTGTTTACATTCCTGTGCTTGGTGTTCCTTGCATTGCTTCGGAATAATTGGTGGTGTGTTTCCTTTTCTGATGTAACAACTTAGCATATAAACTTTGGCAAGTCACTGATAGATATCACTTGGAGTGTAACATGATCTTGAATTTCGTCTACAACTTAGCCCTTGTTTGAAATTCTTAATTTGTTAGTGAATTTGTTTTTGAAAGAACAAAGGAAAAGTACATATAGATTGGACGTTTATGTGTACTATTCTTTCTAGTCAAAACTCAAAAGGATTCGTTTTCCCTTCTATATATGTAAGGCTGTTTGGTGGGCCGGTCTGGGATCGGGACCGGACCGGGCCCGCGGTCCTAACGGGCTAAACGGTCCCGGCGGGCCGGTCCTGGTGGGCCGGTCCCTGAATGGGTAGGAAGCACGTGACGGGCCGGTCTCGTACACGAGGCCCACGAGACCGGGACCGCTAAGCCCGGGACCGGCAGGCGGTCCTGGGCTGGTTCAACCGGGCCTAACGGTCCTAACGGGCTCCAACGGCTATTTTTTTAAAAAATTTTTTTTTTTTTTTAAAAGTTAGCCAACGGTCAGATTTTAAAATCTAGCCGTTGGCCTTTAATTTTCAACCGTTTGGAACTTTAAAAAATAGCCATTTGGCCCCCAAACTTTATATAATTACACTTTTCCCCAATTCTCAACTATAAATACCCCCTCATTCTTTCATTTTTACTCACCAATTCATCAATCTATCTCAATCTCTCTCAATCTATATCTAATTTCTCTTCTATAATTGCTTATTTTATTATTGCAATTTCGTGAAAAATTGTGAAGTTGGTGAATTGAAGTATTCAAGTCTTCAAGTCTTCAACGATTTTCAATTTTCAAGAAGTTGTTCGGTAATTCGGTAAACTCGTTCCAACTCTTAACTTTTAAGAATATATTTTTGTGTGTTTAGTTTGCATAATTGTAATTAATATGGGCATTTTCTTGTGAAAAAAATGTTTGGTTGGTAAGGAAAAGCAAAAATTGGTGAAAGTAGTCTCCAACCTACTACCTTTCCCCGGCTCCCCGACCCAGACCTGTTACCCGTCCTGCTGCTTCCTATTATTCTTGATAGTGATAACCCTTGTTTTCAATTTTCCGATAGTGAATTTTGCCATAATGTTGCACAAGGTGAACAATTAAATGAAGAAGTTATGAATGCTCTTTATCCTAATCAAACTATCTTAGAAAATGATGAGGAAAATGAGGATGTAGATAAACCCAACCGGATTTAGATGATTCACCTACTAGTCCTGTTAATAACCCAACTGATGCCGCCCGACCCACCTGTACAAACCCCTACTTTTAATAGACAACCTTCTAAACGCCTAGAAACATCAATAGTTTGGAATTTTTTTACTCAAGTAAGAGAACAAAATAAGGCTAGGTATAAAACTTGTGGGAAATTGCTGGCGCATAAATATACTGGAGACCGTAGCGGTACGGGTAGTTTGCTAGGCACATACAAACACACCCTAGAGATAAAGTTAAATATTTACAAATGAAAGCACAGCAAGAGGGGACAAGTGTAGATACTGCGGTTAACCCCTAGTACAGGTTCAAATCTAGTTCAACCAGGAATTAACACTGTGACCGGTGGTATTTTTATATTACGATCCTAATAAAGATCGTGAAGAATTAGCAAAGATGGTTACTGTTATGTGCTTATCATATACTTTTCCTTCTAACCCTAATTTTGTGCATATATTAGAAAAGTTTTTAATCCTACTTATAAAGGTTGGCCTCGCGCAACAGTTAAGAGCGATATTTATAAATATAAACATGAATATGAACAATATTTGCGGTATTTATTTACTCATATAACTAATCGGATTTCTATTACTACTGATATTGGTAGAAGTAATAATGACTGTGATTATCTAACTGTTACAAGTCATTGGATAGACGAGGAGTGGATAATGCAAAAACGCATTATTGCGTATAGAATAATTAATTCACGTCACACAGGTAAGTTTATTGCTAACACCGTTGCAGATATTTGTAGATATTTTTGCATTAGAGATAAAATAATGGCAATTTCTATGGATAATGCTTCTAGTAACACTAGTGCTATAGGCATAACATACAATATATACTACAACAAATTATATAATGGAATATAATACATAACATACAAATATATACTACAAGAAAATATATAAGGGAATATATATTACATAACATACAATATATAGTATACTATACTAGTACACTATACTAGTATATATACTAGTATACTATATATATATTATATTTACATGAAGAAGATAGTACTATATATACTACAAAAACAAGATTTTTCAAAATGAGGGCCCCACCCCCAATGACCACCAACGGTCATATTAATTGCACAAATAGCCGTTTTTTTTAAAATTTACAAAACTAACCTTCTCTAACACTATAAGTACCCCCTTCCTCTTCTTCATTTCAATACTCAATACTCATTTCTCAATCTAAATTTCTCTCAATCTCTCAATCTCCAATTTTCAAGACTTCAAGTCTCAATCTCAATTTTCAAGTTAAATCATGCCTCGTTCGGAAAGAGTGCGCTTATTTGTGTCGCAATACTATGAAGTGCTTGAAGAAATGAAGAAGGCCAAATATTAAAGTGCAAGAACTGTGGAAGAGTCTTAAATTTTCGTTCAGGGTGTACCACAGGCATTTTAAGGAGGCATATAAAGTATTGTGTTGAGGGTATTTATCCGCAAATTCGTCTTTAAGATTTTTCAACAATTTGTGTTATTTTAAAATTATTAGACGTATTTATGCTTCATGTTGTACTTTGTTATTAATTTATTATGCATGCCAATTTAGTTTTACTATTGATTTGTTATTTTACATTTTCGTCAAACACTTTAATAATTAGATTTCTATATTATATATACCACATATATTTATATAGCCATGCATAAGAGCAATTTATATATATACATACACATATGGTTTACAAGAAATTGCCCTAAATAAAAAAATTAAAAAAAAAAAGTACGGAAATAAAAAAGGCCCGTTAGGCCCGCTAAGCCCACGAGCCCGGCCCATTTAGCCCAGGACCATATGGGCTTAGGCCCGTCACGGGCTGGTCCTACCCGTTGAGCCCACGAAGCCCGGGACCGCGAAGCCCGGGATCGCCAGAGCCCGGGACCGCTAAGCCCAGGCCCGTTTAGCCCGGCCCGTTTAGCCCATTTAGGCCCGGGCCCGGGACCACATACAGCCTTATGTATATGTGGCGTTACGGCGGAAATGTCTGAGAAGGGTAGGATGTACGCAACCTTACCACTACCCTGGTAGGGCAGAGAGATTGTTTTGGGAAGGCCCTCGATTAAAGAGAAGATGTAAGAAGCACTGATGGCAAGTAAAGTAAATCCAAGATAACAAAGGGGAAGATGAAAGAAGTACTCATCACAAGTAATAACAATGCAAGATATATAATGATATCAAACTAAAGGGATACTGAAGGCAAGTACTAACAATACAAGATTGTAAGTAAAAGGGATACCATACTAACACTAATATTTTTGAACTAAGGAAGACAAAGGGAAACACTCAACTACATCCTAACCTTCTACCCTAATTCTCAACATCCACACCTTCCTATCAAGGGTCATGTCCTCGGTGCGTCACGGCATAAAGAAAATGAAAATAAATAAAGGGAATGATTAGTTTAATTTGATGAAGTAAAGGAAATTAACTAAAAGGTTAAAAAGTATTCTCGTCTTTGATTGCTTTCCAATTGGAAATTACGAGTGAGAAAATGTTAATATTCTGGAGTTTGCTAGCCATCATTGAGCCAAAAGGGTGCGTGTATCATTTGAACTTGTGTCATGTCTTATAAGACACTTCACATTTCTATCTCATTCTGAAGTGGAATTCGTCTGAGGTGACATGTGCATTCCTTCTTCAGAAGCTTGTCGACCTAGAAGCCTGCCAGTCCTGCTTGACCTGCCCTCATCAGCCCGCCCGCCCTCCGTCATGGGTATCACACGTCATCCATGTTGACATAGAACTCGCTGCACTATAGTCGTCCCCAGGTCTTGCTGGTCAGTGATTTTGGCTATGAAATAAATGAATATTTCAAAGTCGTGGTCATCCTTCGATTCTATTCTAGAGTTTCAAGTCTTTTATGTTGACATAGACTTCCTCGTTCATGTTAAACACAAGGCAGTCTTAAATGTCAGCCTTGACTCAGTAAAAAAGGTTCAACGAAAACGTTAATTGATCAAAGAAAGTCAAGTATTCCTTAACTGACTAGTCAATGCTTCTACCATTGACTTAAAATGAATATCCTTATTTTTCTTTACTTCAGGATTTAGAACTTAAAGACGACCAACTCTTGAATTTATTAAAACGTGGCAAATAAACATTCTTAAAAGTGAGAAGGATAAGCAATTAGATAATTAATTTACTATAATTGGGGTCGACAAACCAAGTTCTCTATACCGTAAAGCTTGAAGTGTTTGTTTATTTTTTATACACCAAACCTAGAAACAAGCTAGGGAAAATTTTCTATTGTTACCCATTCTGAGTTGTTCCTTCAATTTCCTACAATACATTAGAATGCACATTGCAATTCTTAGAATTGGCGGCCGAAGACAAACTCTTTAATAGACTACCTATTATAGGCAGTGGCGAATCTAGAAATTTTTCCAAGGGTGTTCAAACTTGAAAGAAATAAAAAAAAAATTACCGACAAAGAGTGTTCAATATATGTTATATACCTCTAAAACATAATATTTAACCTATATACACAATTTAATTTTCTCGTAAGGATGGTCAGTTTAATTTGGTGTAGCTTCGCCCCTGATTATAGGAACGAATCAAAACTAGAAAGGATGGTTGACCAAGTGTCAGCCTAACTTGACTTTTCAAATATACGGAAGCATAACAAGAATCATGTTTTCCTGAACATGGTAACATAGGAACTAGGAAAGACCAGCTAACAGAAAAGAAGAAATATTGGCAGCTACCCTCTTATAGCATGTTTCGCCGAGCTTCTCCAAAGCTAAAAATACTTTTTTAAAGCTTGGCCAAACACTAATTGCTACTCAAAAGTGCTTTTCAAATTAATTAACCATACACAAATTGCTTATCAGCAAAAGTACTTTTGAGAAAAAACACTTCTCAAAATAAGTTGATTTTAAAAGTTTGGCCAAACAGGCTATTAGTCTAAAAGGTACATCATCGAATGAAGGGGGAAGTGCACGGTTAGCCACTAATAACACATGTATTTACTTTTAAGCCACTGTTTAAAATGTCTTTAGTCTTTAGCCACTACTTTAATAAACTTTACCTGCCAGGACGAAAACATCCTTCTGCTCATAAAAGTTCAAGACCAAGTGTCCTTAACTTTTGAACTTGCAACTCTAAGTTCAGGATTTCAAGACTACATGTCCTTAACTTTTGAACTTGAAACTTGAAGTTCAGGACCACCTGTCCTTAAGTTATGTGCTTGTAACTCTAAGTTAAGGACTACTTGTCCTTAACTTTTGAACTTGTAAGTCTAAGTTAAGGACCTATTGTCCTTAACTTTTGAGCTTGTTAGTCTAAGTTCAGGACCAAGTGTCCTTAACTTTTGAACTTGTAACTGTAAGTTCAGGACCAATTGTCCTTAACTTGAGCTTGTTAGCCTAAGTTCAGGACTTATTGTCCTTAACTTTTCAGCTTGTTAGTCTAAGTTCAGGACCTATTGTCCTTAACTTTTGGGCTTCTTAGCCTAAGTTCAGGACCTATTGTCCTTAACTTTTGAGCTTGTTAGTCTAAGTTCAGGACTTCAGGACCTATTGTCCTTAACTTTTGAACTTGT
>NC_031989.1:14603580-14636524 GCF_001879085.1 Nicotiana attenuata
AGTTGATGGATCTATACTCTAGCCATCTTTTATTTTTTTAATTCATCACCTTTTAAACAGTAAAAATGTCTAGAGAGTTTTACGAAGTCCTATAAAGAACGTATGTTATTGCATTCTACTTCCACTGGTGAATTTTACATGATATTTAAAAAAATACCAAAAATTAACCGAACCGTACCGATATCGAAGAGAAACCGACATGATTGGGACGGTCTCGAAAAGTTTAATTTTGGTTATACATAATAGAATAACCGAAAAATTGATATGGTACAAATTTTATAAAATAATCGACCGAACCGAACCATTGACACCCCCTATATGTGGCTATGTGGTACCTTATCTCGAAGGAAAAAGAAAAAGGAAAAAAAATAGGAATTACAGTTTTGTGAGTAGCAACATGACCATTTAGGCCATCTCCAATTCTTGCCTCCATTTTCTCCACCAAAATAGAGTAAAGTTACTTTATTTTTTACTCCAAAAAAGAATATTCTATTTTATATTCTTCTCTCTCTTCAATATTATATTATTATCTTTTATTTAAATTTTATTTTCTTATTTCTATTAGAAAAATTCTATCTTTTTTTCTTTTTTACCTATTCATCACATATAATTTATATTCCTTTCTTATATAATCATTTAATATAAAATTATCTTATACCATAAATTTTTAAATAATATAATTTGTAAGAAAATATTATAGATTATATATATTATATTAACAGATAATTCAAATAAAAGTGAAATCATTGAGATACAAGATAATTAAATATATACTATATTATGGTAAAATTCAGATTAGATACTACATAAATATTCAAACCTCTAGTATACTCCCATAAATGATCTATTAATGCATTACGAAGTACAAAATGAGCATCTTTGTCCTTAATTCTTTTGTGTCGAGCTAAAAATTATTCAAATCGGTGATTTTCATCTACTACCATTTTTTGAGATGATTATATATTTTTTATAAAATTATAACTTATCATAAAATTAACTTACAATTTTGCATAAAAATAATAAATACACGAAAATTAATTTATCAAAATTATACGCCAAAGTTAAGATGGAAAATTAATATTATAAAGATATTACATAAACATAATTAGGTATATATAAAGAGATAAATTAAAATAGTTAAATAATAAAATAATAATAAAATCTATCTATATAGAATAGGAGAAGCAAAACCACTACATTAAGAAAAGTGTCTTAAGCACAAAAAGCCAAGTGGCATTGTTAAGACAAAATAAACTACTTTTCTAACTAACTTTTTATTGAATGTTAAATTTTGAATTAATTGGTTACACTACTTGAATTAATAAATATAGATATTATAATTATCAATAAAAAATAAAAATACAAAAAATATTCTACTCATTCAAATAGGAGTTTTAAAATTATTTTACAATAAAAAACAAAAATAACAAAAAATAAATAATAGGAATTTCAAAAAAACATATTGTACAGATAAGGTTGTCTAACTGAAATCATAATAGATATTGAATAAAAATAACATTAATGTAAATTTATATGTAGATAATATCAATAGTTAAAGCTAAAATTTAATATATCATATTGAAAACAAAATAAAAGTAGTTCAAAATTATTATTTGAATTATAGGTAAAACACTAAATAAAATATTAATTAATAATATTATAGTAAAAAAGTGCATAACAGAGGATGATAGAGATTGTTTGAGTATATTTATGATTTTGATTAATTTGTAAAATAAATATAGTAAATAATTAAATAATGCTAAAAATTATGGCTAACAAATTTAGACAATGAACTAAGCATTTATATTGGTTTGTCTTTTAAAAGTACTATATTAATTATTATAACATATAAATTATTTTATAACAAGCAAAATCTTAAAATTAACCGTGCATCGCGCGGGTACCTACACTAATAATAGAGAATAGTAACGAAGCAGATGAATAGTTTCACTTCAAATTGATATTCATCCCACGTTTTGCAGCAAAAAATGCAGCAGCATTGAAGACCAATTTCTCCAAAAATCAATTGCATTATAGCAAATACAGTTGGCGTTGGAGATGGCCTTAGGCATTTACCACCAATCATGGGCGGACCCCACCTTCCTTTTTATTTCAACGAAGTCTGGCCTGTGCCACCGAACCATCAACGCTCAATAGCTGCAACCACCTAGTTACCACTAGTCCTGAACTAAAGTAACGCAAAATTCAATTTGAAGAACCAATATAATGCACAAAAAAAGGAACAAATCTACATATAGTGCAGGTCAGACATGCGTTATACCCATCATGGCCAAACGTCTCAGGTTAACGGACATTTGATCAAGTTTAATTGTGCTGCTATACATTTGTCCGAAATCAAACTGTGGTTCTTTTGGACTCAAATGACGAAAATATGTGGAAAAAAAATTTAATGACCAAAACATGTATAATGCCCTTTTAAAGGGCGCTATACCTTAACGGCCGTTTTCCCCGTTAAGATATAGCACCCTTTAAAAGGGCGTTATACATATAGCGCTTTCTATTAAGGTGCTATACCTGAATATGAAAAGACAGGAGGCTATAGCGCCTTAATAAAAGGCGTTATACATATTTTGTGGGCCCACCAATAACTCTTCTGCGCTTAACTGACACAACAATAATTCAAATATATAAAACGCCTTTTAAAAGGGCATTTTACCTCAAAAAATTCGATCCCCCCGCGTTGGGCATTGCCTTATAGGCGTTAAGGATTTTGCAAAAATCCATTCAGCAATATTCTAACTCCTATTAAATTTTTCTTCTTGTTAAATTCTCAAGCATTTTGTCATAATGTCTGAAGAGCGAAAAGTAAGGGTTTCATTATATTTAGGGGGTGAGGTTGTGGTGGCGAATAACTCTGTGAGCTATAGTTTATCTCCGCAGAGTCATGTTAAGTTGCCACTTACAATGGAGTACGACAGACTGATATCCTTGTTGTGTAATAAAATGAGTGCGAGCAACCGTTCGGTGAACCTTAAAGTAACCGGAAGATATCCGTATTCTGTTACTCCGCAAAGGGTTGCTTGTTACGCTGAGATTAACATCGAGGATGATGAAACTCTGAGAGATTTTTTGGGGACTCCGGATGAATACCGAGAATTAATTTTTATAAAAATATTGAAAATGTACGTGAAGGTTGAAGACGTTCGCAATAATGAGGTTGCGCAAAGCAGGGATAACCCTCAATCATCGGGTGGTTATTCTGGAGCAGTTTAGCCGAATAGGTTCCGGCTGAAAGAGTTTGGCCGGAGCTAAACTTATCACCACGGGCGAATGAGGAAAGAGGAAATAATTTCTCTCCTACTATACATAATCCACAAGACGAGTGGTAAACTTCAATTTTCCTTTGTGTTACGACGTTTATTTTTGTTGTATTGATTTTGTATTAACACTCATATATTTCACAGGGGGTACCGTCCAGATATGAATTTTACAAGTTATGAACCCACACACAATTGGAATATGCGTAGTTTTGGTGTGTTGGATCATGGTGGTCCATCCGGGAGTCACCACCAACAGGATAATGTCCATCATGGAACGTCAACACATTACGACTTGTAAGTGAAGTGATATAGCTATATGTAAAGTATTTATCAATTTGAGTAGCTTATTAGTTTGTTGTTTGTGCAGTGAAAACGAGCAACTTGATGGTCCTGTCCTCACTCAGTTGCCCGTAGACGATATTTTTACTCGGGATTTGGTAGATGCGCAGAGTCAGGAATATAATAGTGATTATGACAACAATGCCAATGAGTCTAGAGATGACACACCCTTCCCTGACGAGGGTGAAGATGCGGAGGAAGAGAATGCCGAACCTGATTTGACGAGGGAGCATGCTCCACCTCCCGTTAGACCAAGAGTGTACGAGTCCCACGTGCCGTTTCATTCAAGGCATATTCCCTACCTTGATCATTTGCCAAGTATGCAGGATGTGGATGCCCTCACAAGGGATTTTGAAGAAATCGGACAACAATGTAGGATGAGTCTAGACCAACGGTGCTGGCAAAGGGCATGCTTTTTCCTGATAAAGCGCGCCTAAGCAGGGCGGTGAAAATGTACAGCGTAAAAGAGTGTCGTGAGATGACGGTATGGGAGTCAAGTCCTGATCTATACAAGGCTGTTTGCCGCAGATTGTTTATGGGTTGTCATTTGATGCTGCGTGCGAGCAAGAAGAAAACAAGGTTGTGGAAAGTGGGTAAATATATTGGCACCCACAATTGTGAAATGGACACATTCAATGGGAATCACTTCAACTTGGATGTTGACTTGATTTCTCTTCAACTGATTCCACACATTGAAGCGTCCATAAGGTACAAGATCAAAGAGTGTATTACATACGTCCACCAGGAATATGGGTGTACTATTACCAAAAGAAAGGCATATCTTGGGATCAAACGTGCATTTGAAATTGTTTATGGTGACTGGGATAAGTCCCGCATTGCAACACTTTAACCCCGGGACTGTTGTTGAATGAAAGCTTGAGCGGAGTGCAGGAATATCAGAATATATATTCAGATACTTATTTTGGTCATTTAAACCAGCAATTGTTGGTTTTGTTCATTGCCGTCCGGTAATATCCATAGACGGTACTCATATCTATAGAAAGTATGATATTAAGATGTTGATCGTCGTTGTAGTAGATGCCAATGGATAAATATTTCCCCTAGCTTTTGCCATCTGTGCCAATAAAAGCCAAGAGACGTGGACGCTATTTTTGAACCACTTGAAGGAGCACGTTGCTAAACAACGTTTAGGTATTTGTCTAATATCTGATCGGCATGGGGGTATATTAAGTTCTGTAGAGCATTTTCCTGAATGGCCGGAACCGTATGCATACCACCGTTACTGTGTGAGGCACATGAAGGCCAATTTCCAGAAGAAATATCCCAACAAAGACTTGCATGATTTAATGTGGATGGCTGCAACTGATCACCAAGAGTGTAAATTCAGGAGGCGCATGGAATTGATCCGGTAGGAAGACAAAAGATCCTATCATTAGTTGATGCGACACGAGCTTCACAAGTGGCCATTGCATGCGGATGGTGGTAGACAATGGAGAACCCTGACTACAAATGTGTTGGAGTCTTTCAACGGGTTATTGAAGCCTGCACGTGGATTTCCTGCCACTGCCATGGTGCAGATGTCATTCAAACAGATGGCTGAGAGGTTTGTTGAAAGGCATAGAGGTGCATCGAAATTGATGGAGAGGGGTGTTGAATTTATGCCAATACCAATGAAAAGATTTGAGAAATACAGGAGGCGAGCACATTGGCATTCATTTTTACAGTATTGCAACGAGCGAAATATTTTTGAAGTTCGCACTGCTATACATCAAAACCGGGGGAATAATATACACAACGTAAATGAATCCAGCATGTTGTGTTCTTGTGGGAAATGATCCATCTACCACATGCCATGCTCACATGCCATCAAGTACTTTCAACATACAGGTTTAGGGCCAATCAACTATGTTGATAAGCAATACAGTATTGCTGCATACTTAAACACATATAATGGGCGGTTGCAGCCAGTGGGTGCTGAGCGTTATTGGCCGACGGAACCATTTAAAATGGTGTGTAAAAATGATTATTTGCGTAAGCTACAAGTGCAAAAAAGAACGTGTTTTTTTGATGTGATACCGTTTATGCGCGTAAATGTAGCATATGCTCGCAAACAGGACACGACCGTCGTATGTCCTTCAGCTGGTTTGGGTGGCAGTGGTAATTCAGCTCCTGGTGGAAGTTCATCTAATGTGCCCAACTATCAAGGATACACGTAGTGTTTGTTTCCGTAATGTGGTTGTAATAAGTGTATGTACTTGTTTATGTTGCAAGATGTATTAAATAAAATTATGTTTCCATTGTTGTTCAATATAATTGATATTTAACATTTCTCAGTTGAGTAAATTAATGAATTTCCCCATCCCGTTCATGTAATAAAAAATAGTATTGGATTAAAAATCGGAATTTTTTAGGTTGACTTTCGAATTTCACTCTAAAATTATTAAAAAACTACACTGTTAGAGGAGCAAGATGTTTGATAAATATGTGAATATATATTGCGCAATAAAATACTACGTTATATGTGTTGTCTTGTCGATCTGAAAAGCTGCCCGCCTGCGAAAAAGCTGTTTTGTATCCGAAAGAATCTTTAACACGCGAAGCATAGCGCGGTTAAATACTACGTTATGTGTGAGTATAGAGTGGTTAAATACTACGCTATGTGTGTTGTCTTGTCGATCTGAAAAGCTGCCCGCCTGCGAAAAAGCTGTTTTGTATCCGAAAGAATCATTAACACGCGAAGCATAGCGCGGTTAAATACTACGTTATGTGTGAGCATAACGCGGTTAAATACTACGTTATGTGTGTTGTCTTGTCGATTTGAAAAGTTGCCCGCCTGCGAAAAAGCTGTTTTGTATCCGAAAGAATCTTTAACACGTGAGGCATATCACAATTAAATACTACGTTATGTGTGAGCACAGCGCGGTTAAATACTGTGAGCACGTGATTTTTGCCCTATATGAATTATTCCCAAAAATTCAAACAAAATGATTTCTTTATAATTTTATAATTTTTGTGAATTTTCGTGGCATTTTCTGTTAATTGTTTGCATTTTGTTTGTGCATTTTAATTAGTGAAAAATACAAAAAATGTGTTACATGTGCATTTAGGAGTTAATTTTGCATTGTTGCATTAATTAGTAATCAAGTTATTTTACAAAAAGAAAATAAAAAAAATAGTGTAATTTGCACTTTTAATTTTAGCTTTTATTTTAAGTAGCTCCTCTTTTAATTTGTTTGTAATTAACTGTGTTAACTATCATTTAGGTTTAATTAGTGCTTTTATTTTATTTAATTAGTTTCTAAGAATTAATTTAGGAATTATTCTAATTTTGGAAAAAGAAAAAAAGAATTTGTGAAAAGAAATAAAAGGAAGAGGGATTTGAAAGTTAATTTGGGCCAATCTTTATTTTTAAAACACTCAGCCCAAACGGATCCCTCTCCCAAACCAAACAGAACCCTGACCCGCCCCATTGGCCCCAAATTATAACACAAATGAACGGACAACCCTAATCACCCAACTCAAGAAACGCGACTGTTCTTCTTCTCCAAAGAAAATCAAATTCAGCACCAAATTCGTCCCAAAAATCGCCAAAATGCAGGCGAGTGAATCCCAAATCCCTAACCCACGCGTTCCCCCCACCCTTCCTCTTACCGTTCTAACGGTTTCTGACGCCAAGATTCCCCTCTCCTCTCACTCGCTCAAATTTGAGTTATATCTCACGATTGGAAGGTTCTGTGGACGATATGCTGGATGAGTGTGAGGCGTTGGATTGATTTCACTCAATCCGAGCCCCACTTTCATCAAGGATTCGTCTTCAAAAGGAGCCTTATCCGATTTTGAGAGGGCGAGCTCGGCTAAAAATTGAGAGAAAAAAAAAGTTGAAAGGTTTCTGGAACTGATGGTTTTCTGAGTTTATTTTTCTTCTTTGACGAGTTCTTTCAAAGTTGAAGAGGAACATATATACAATTTTTATTTTTTGAATCCGGATTTGAATTCCAAGGAGATACAAATTGAAGTTCGAGCTTGGTTTTCTACTGTCGTCTTGCTGATTTGCTGCCGAACCTCGCTAGGATTTGGAGTCGAGAGTTGTATTGTCGAGTTTATAATTGTTATAAAGGAAATTTGCAACTTCAGGTTCAATTTTCCTCTCTTTTATTCTATGCGACTCTGTTTTGTTCCAATGCTTTTGAGCTATGAGATTCAGTTTATAGTGGTCTGTTTTGTGTTATAATTGAATTTCTTGCTGGTGAATCTCTTCGCAGTGGTGATGTATTTGAGTATGTTCAGTCAGTAAAAGCTGAGTTTGAAGGGTCGTCCTCTATGCTTTTTTATGCTTTAACTGTTATTTTGGTGTCGAGTTATCAATATCGAATCAAGATGTCATCACTTTCAAATGAACAATGAGTTCAACTTTGAAAAAATCGCGAGCGAGCATGAAACTTATGAGGTTACTTCTCATTATATGTTCTTTCCGGACTCTAAATGACCTTCTTCTGTGAACTCTCTTTGTTTATCAGATTTTCTTTTAAAATTAGAATTCAAAGAATTGTTTAGTTTTCTCTTTCCCTTGATTTCGTAACTATTTTGCCCTGTTCTTGCTGGTCTGGAGTTGCTGAAGCTCTCCTCATAGTATGTGCTCTTCATGGCTTACCAAATTGAGATGACCATTGAGGTTCATGTTTCCAGCAGCCATTTCTGCCTGTTGAACTTCTTAAAACAGAATTTAATATGAAATTTGTTAATAGTGTGTTCTGTTTTCCTTGAAATCAGTTTGTATTTGCTAGCCTCTCCTGAATCTTTTGTCCTGTTGAAGCGTAAAGGATGAGATTCCATTCCCTGTTTAAATGGTTAAGTGCTTTGATCTAGTCGATGGATGAGGCATGTTGTTTTATTTCGGTTTTGTTTTATAGAAGTTGGCAGTGTCTAGCCCGAGCTAGCGACTGAGTCACGAGTTTGAAATCAGGGAAAGTTTTTCTTTAACTGCCATCTTGTTTGAGAGTATAAGTGTGCATTGTTGAATCCTTGTTTATGAATCTGTGTCGACCTGTGAAAGAGATAGATAAGTTGGTTTAACGAGGAGAGGAGTTCAGAGATGGATTGCTGGATGAAAATCCTAATTGTGCTTGGGTTAACTTTGATTGTTTGATAGTTCTTGTGTAGAATGATAACAAGCTGAATGTGATGAAGCTTGACGACATGGGCCTAAACAATTTTAAGTGTTTTGTTTACTCTGAGCTGTGAATTTACATATCAAACTGAATTTTTTAATTGCTGCGTGACCTCCCAGAGTTGCTGCTACAGATCTACTTTTCCTATTCTTTGGTTGTATTCTGCATCAGGTTGTCTTTTCCATTTGGCTATCACTAAGGCACACACACACCATGAACTTGAATTACAATGATGGAGATAAAACAATTGGATTGTTTTCGATCCTAGTTACTGTCCAGTCTTGCCTTTCCCTCCTAGCTTGAAGTCTCTCTTTTGGGTATTGGCACATGATTTGCTTGATGAATCCTTCTACGTTGTTTAACTAAGGTGGTAAATTATTCTTCAGTGATTCTTGTCAGCTCTCATCTTTAAATTTCTTGTATGTGTTGGAGCTTCTTCAAGCAAATATATGAAAATGGCGATTCTATGGCGCAAATCCTCCTGGCATAATGTTAACTGAATCATTCACTTTTGGGTGTCATCTATTTATAATCGAGTTCAATCTGGATCTTGGCATGCTCCTATTTTGTCCATTCTTTGTCCCTGGTTCATTGAGAAATCCTGATATAGTTTGTTCCTTTTGTCGCTTATATGGTCGTTTGTAAAGCTTTTGCTATTTTGTTGGAAGATTATGACAGTTTCCTTCTTATGTCTAAATACAAAGTTGGTTAATGGATGCAGATATTTGGGTGCTACAGTATAGGTTCATTTTCTGGTAGTCATTCGAAAATCAGAGACCCCAGTGGTTTGAACAAGATATTAGTTGGTTCGAGTTTAAAAATTGAATAATTAATAAACATCCGTAGTTTACTTTAGTTGAGTACAATCCTTTGAAATTAGAATCGAGGCGTGCCATTTAGCAAATTTTCATGGCCCTCGCAAAGTTGAAAACGCGTAGGGTCTTTAGGCGCGTTGTTTTAATAATTTACCTTCCTAAACTCGGGTGCACATTTATGTGACCCAAATCCAAATCTCAACGATGTTAAAATATGTCAAAAACCATGGGTGCATTTATGTGACGTGGTTCAAGACGTGTTTTAATAACGTTGCAATATTCCTTAAAATTAAATAAAAGCGGTAAATAAGCTAAAATTTGCACATAGGCTCATAATTGTTTAAAATTAAATAATTAAGCCGAATATAACAGTTGAGCAACCGTGCTAGAACCACGGAACTCGGGAATGCCTAACACCTTCTCCCGGGTTAACAGAATTCCTTACTCGGATTTCTGGTGCGCGAACTGTTAAACAAGTGTATTTCATTCCTGTGGCAGTCTCCTATTCTTCCGAGAGGTTAGCTGAGATCTATATCCGGGAGAGTGTTCGTCTTCATGGTGTGCCCGTGTCTATCATTTCTGATCGAGGTACACAGTTTGCCTCATATTTTTAGAGGGCAGTACAGCATTTGTTGGGTACACGGGTCGAGTTGAGCATAACATGTCATCCTCAGACGGATGGGTAGTCCGAGCGTAATATTCAGGTTTTGAAGGATATGCTCCGAGCACGTGTTATCGACTTTGGAGGCTCGTGGGATCAATTCTTGCCTTTAGCGGAGTTCACCTACAACAACAGTTACCAGTCGAGCATCCAGATGGCTCCCTATGAGGCTTTATATGGTAGGCGGTGTCGGTCGCCAGTTGGATTGTTTGAGCCGGGAGAGGCTCGGTTGTTGGGTACACATTTAGTTCAGGATGCCTTGGATAAGGTTAAGATCATTCAGGATAATCTTCATACCGCTCAGTCCAGGATGAAGAGTTATGCCGACCACAAGGTTCGTGATGTGACATTCATGGTCGGAGAGCGAGTGTTGCTCCAGGTGTCGCCCATGAAGGGCGTGATGAGATTTGGGAAGAAGGGCAAGCTAAGCCCTAGGTTCATTGGTCCTTTTGAGATTCTTTATCGAGTGGGAAAGGTGGCTTACAGACTTGCGTTGCCACCGAGTTTATCCACTGTGCACCTAGTGTTTCATGTGTCCATGCTTCGAAAGTATCACGTCAATCCATCCCACGTGTTAGACTTCAGCACTGTCCAGTTGGACAAGGATTTGACCTATAAGGAGGAGCCGATAGCTATTCTAGACCGGCAGGTTCGCCAGTTGAGATCGAAGAAGTTCCCTTTAGTTCGTGTTCATTGGAGAGATCAGCCTGCCGAGGCAGCTACGTAGGAGTCCGAGTCCGATATGTGGAGCCGATATCCCCATTTTTTCCCTGAATCAAGTACTTCTTTTCTATGTCTGTTCGAGGATGATCAGTTGTTTTACAGGTGGAGGATGTGATGACCCAAAAGGTCATCACTTGATTTATCAACCAATTCTATGTTCCGAGGCCTTAAAAACCTCCTTTTATCTCACCTTCATTTGCGTGCGTGGTCCAGACGTATATCCGGAATGCTTTGAAAATTTGATAAAAAAGCTAATTTTGACTTAACAATTAAATTTAAGTTGACTTCGGTAAATATTTTAGGTAAACGTACTCGGACCCGTGATTTGACGGTCCCGGAGGGTCCGTAGAAAAATAAGGGACTTGGGCGTATGCCCGGAATCGAATTCCGTGGTCCCAATCCCGAGAAATGAATTTTTGAAGAAAATTGTTTAACTGAAATTTTAAGAATTTTTGGAAATTTAAATGTATTTGAATTTGATGGTATCGGGCCCGTATTTTGGTTCCGGAACCCGGTACAGGTAAACGAACTTGATATGACGTGTATAACCCTCGGTTGTTAAAAATTTGAACTTAAGAGTTATGGAGATTTTTCTTTGATTTTGATGCTAAACTCGTAGTTAGAGATGTTAATTTGGCGATTTGATCGCACGAGTAAGTCCATATGATATTTTTGAGTTAGTATGCATATTTGGTTTGGAGCTCCGAGGGCTCGGGTGAGTTTCGGATAGGTTTCGGGGTGTTTTGGACTTAGGATTTTCTATTGTTTCGCTGCTTTTGGTGTGTTGGTGTATTGTTCTTCGCATTCGTAAAGGAACTCTCGCGAACGCAAAGAGTAAGTTAGTCTGTGGGAGATTTTCTTCTACGCAAACGCGAGGCTCAGGTCGCGAACGCGAAGCACTGGGGGTGTTACCCTTCGCGAACGCGTCCTGGCTATCGCGAACGTGAAGGCCATTTGGCAGGGAACTGGGGGAAAGAGATTTTACCCTACACGAACGTGATGTAGGTCTCTCGAACGTGAAGGTCAGGGGGGTTAACCCTTCACGAATGCGACAGGCTTCTCGCGAACGTGAAGAAGACCTGTCCAGTGAATTAAAAATAAAGCCAAAAACGAGAATAAGCCATATTTTCATATCTCCTTCCCAAAAATTAGACCTTAGGCGATTTTTGAAGAAAAGTTCCAACCAAATCATAAGTATGTGTTCTTAAACTCATCTCCTTCATTTTTCATCAACACCCATTAGATTTCTAGGCCTAAACCTTGTTCTTCCATGGTAGAATTAGGGATTTTGGGTAGAATTAAGGCTTTTTGAATAATTGGAATTTAGACCTCGTTTTGGGGTCAGATTTCTAAACTAATTGCAGATTCGGGCTCGTGGGTGATTCGGTGATCGGTTTTTGGTCCGAACCTCGATTTTTGATCAAGCGGGCCCGGGGTCGATTTTTGACTTTTTGGGGGAAATGATAGAAAACCTATAGTTAAGCATTGGGTATGAATTCTTTAGCACCTATTGATGTTGTTAAATTAATTTGGGCTAGATACAAGTAATTGGAGGCGAATTCTAAAGGGAAAGCGGTGTTTGAGGCTTGAGTTGGCCGTGGAAGTTCGAGGTAAGTGTTTGGTCTAACCTTAGCTTAAGGGAATAGTATTGTGCTTTATTTGCTATGTGCTAGTGTAGTGTACGACGTATTGGTGTGGTGACGAGTATCTATACATTTATGTCAAGCATGCCCATGAGTCTTAACTTGTAATCGTTGTGTTTCTTAATAAGTAATACAAATGCCTAAATTGTTGATTCTCCGTGTTGAGCAAGACTTATGATTATCTTCGTGGTATTTTTTTATTGTTGAGCATTGGCTCCAGTTGAGGTTTCATTTGTGAAGTTAATTGTTGGTACAAGTTTGGTTATAGCTGATTCCCTTGCCGGGACATATTTATTTCTTACTGTTGATTCCCTTGCCGGGACGCGTTTATTCTTCTTGTTGATTCCCTTGCCGGGATGTTGTTGTTGCTATTTTTTGGGTGAGGAAAGAGAGATAAAGCACGAAGGGTGATGCCGTGCACATTCATATTTATGCATTTGGTGAGGAAAGAGTGATAAAGCACGAAGGGTGATGCCGTGTACATTTCATCGATATTGACGCATATGGTGAGGAAGAGAAATAAAGCACGAAGGGTGATACCGTGCACATTTATAATATTTACATGGTGAGGAAGAGAGATAAAGCACGAAGAGTGATGCCGTGCACATTGTTATTACTTGATTGCATTGGTGAGGACTGAGAGTAAGAGCACGAAGGGTGATGTTGTGCACTTATTGCCTGTTTGTTATGATTTCTTGCTGTTTCGGTTAAAGTACCTTAATTGTCTTGTTCCACTATTACTGTGATTATTTACGTTGGTGTTTCCCCCATAGCATGTTACCCCTCCCCCATTATTTTTTAATTATTTCTATTACTGTTATACTGCTAGGTACTGTTTAACTGCAGGATATGTTAATTGTTGTGTCCTAGCCTCGTCACTACTTCGCCGAGGTTAGGCTCGACACTTACCGTCACATGGGGTCGGTTGTGCTGATACTACACTCTGCGCTCTTTTGTGTAGATCCCGGTACTGGAGCATACATACTTTAGCTAGGGTTTGCTGCCTTCAGGAGACCCGAGGTAGTCCTGCAGACGTCCGCAGGTCTTGGTGTCCCCTTCCTATCTAGTTTTCTTCTGTTCTTTACTATTTCAGAGACAAACATATATTTATTTTGTTCAGACCCTATTTGTAGTATTCTTAGATAGTCTGTGAGATTGTGACACCAGTTTTGGGTGGTTTATGTTTATGGATTCGTATTGATACTAGCTTAATCGTTAAATTTCTTTCTTCCGCATTATTATTTTCCACTGTTTATGATATGTTGACTTGAAATTGTGAAGAGGTTAAAAATAAAAAGGGTAAATTAATCGGAATAGTTGGCTTGCCTAGCTTTCATTAGTAAGCGCCATCACGACACCCGAGGGTGGGAAATCCAGGTCTTGACAATCCATTCTAGGTCCAATGACCTCATCTCATCCAACATGACCATTTTAGTGACACGACACATCAATACAATCTAAAGCCACAACCCGCGAAATTCGTGAACCAATAAGCAACAATCCAAATGTACTCAAATTATGGAAAATGACCCAAATGAGATAATTGTCCCTCAAGCTTAAAAATTACCACCACAATGCAATGCTAAAAACCCATAACAAACCGCAGAACCAAAACACATGAATCTATCTGTAAGGCCCCGTGAAAATTTCTACTCAAAACCCGAATCTCGTAGTGCCATGTTAGGATTAGGTGTTAGAGATTCCTAAAATTCTTCGCGGTGAGCTTGCTCGCTGCGGTTCGGGCCCTTTGTACTGATCTATGTATTAAAAAGTCAAGAATTAAAGTTTTCTAGAAAAGTGCAACTATGCGGTCGAAAATGCGGTCACACATCAGGTATGCGGACCGCATATCCGCCGCAGAGTGAGTCAGTGTGTTGGTCAAATTGGAGGTCAACTATGCGGTCGATTATGCGATCGCATAACCAATATGCGGACCGCATAGTCGTCGCATAATTTCCTTAGGATTTTGTGAAGGGCAGTTCTGCGGTGCATTATGCGACCACAGAACGTGTATGCGGACCACATTCCAGCCGCAGACCCAAACAGTGTGTTCAGTTTTTGGGAAGCATTTTTACGGTCCATTATGCGGACCGCATGTCAACTTTGCGATCGCAGATCTGAGTCGGGGCTCTAATTTTCTAAATTTTAAACCCGACCCCCTGACGTTATATCATGTGCAATAGCTCATTTTGAGCATTTTTCTTGACACTTTTAGAGTGAGAGAGAGAGGTCTAAGAGAGGGAAAGTGCTTCCCATCAAAATTACTCCATGAATCCTCGTTAGATCATTGAAGATAGTCAAGTCAGGGACCTAAACCATCACGCCAAGAGGTAAGACTTCATCACCTCAGCTCTTATCTTTACACATAGCTACAATGGGTCATTGGGGAGGTAATTCATGGGGATAAGGGGAATTGCATTGCATGCATGTGTTCTTGAAGAATATGGGGAACTATAAATAAAGAGGCATGGGTAATGGGCTAGTGTAATCTTGCATAAAAGAACCATAAGGCCTTAATGAACACTAAATGCTCGATAGAATGCTCAAAAGAGCCAAGATTATGATCTTTTCCTGATTGTGAGTTAAATTGTGCTATATTGCTCAAATAGATTGAAGCGCGAACATTCCGGAACGTTATAGGATTAAGGAATGTTCGGTTGAGGTATGTATGGCTAAAACCCCGTCTTTTAGAAATTGAGCTTTATCGGTGGCTGTGTGAATACGGTAAGATTAAAATTGAATTGTTGTATTGATCGTTATTTCACTTGAATTGGTGTCACAACCTTATATGCATGGGAAGTGTGTCTCAATATGATCAAAATGCTACTCTTGATAACTTGAAAAGGGGCAAGGACTATGAATCACGAATTGAAATGCTTACACCTTAAATTGAAATCGAAGCTGCATATATTGTGCCATTTATGTGAAGTCTCCTCCATGCCTACAATTTTAATTGCTCTTGTGTGCACTTATTATCTTGAATTACAAATCTGATATTGAAATTCGGAATGATGTGAAATGTGGCCTAGTGCCAAATATATGACGTGATAGCTGTGGCCCCATGTGCCTACGGAATGATATATATGAAATAAAGATGTAAATGAGATGATTGATGGAAAAGGGAAACGCCTTGGTAAGGCGGCCTAGGCGATCGGGCCGAGATCGGACGCCATGCTACGCTCATGGTGGTAATGTGTATATGATTAAAGTGAATATTTCAAATGAGGCGACCTAGCCGATTGGGTCGTGGTCGGACTCCGCTCAAGATAGCGGTGGAAATGTGAGCAATGTGGAAGGATATGAAATGCCCAAATTATAGGTTATGGTAAGGATGTAAAAATTTTATGTTTCTTTACATTGATAATGTTGTGATCATTTAAAGTTTTTGAGTTATACTTGATATTCCCTTATCTTTGTACGAAAGTTCTTTCTAACTAGATGGTGTTTAGTTATACATACTAGTACTATTCCATGGTACTAACGTACCTTTTGCCGGGGGCGCTACATTTGTTTAAATGAATGTAGGTGGCTCCATTGCAGATAGTGTCGATCGCGTGTAGCAGAGTACCTCCTCCTAGAAGTCTTGGTGAGCCCCTTTCTCCTTCAAGGGGTTATATTACACATCTTTTGTTGTAGACTTCTACTTTTGAGGTATAGCCGGGGCCTTGTTGCCGGAATTGTCATACTTGTCTTTTACATCCTTAGAGGCTCCGTAGACATAAGTGCGGGTCATGTACGAGTGTTTGAGGGGTCCACGAACTATGTTGTAATTCTAAACTCATGTTATCTATCAATTGTAACTCTATGGGAATCTTGGAGACTAACTTTAACTACGGTCTGCGGTTGTGATATAAAACGAACTAAAGATGTTGAATGTACTGTCTTTTCTTGTTTAAATAAATGAATGGAAGCATGTTTTCCTTATTCGTATCGAGTTGAGTAGGAAGTGTTTAATAAGGCTTGCTCAGTTGGGTTCACTCGATTGAGCGCCGGTCGTGCCTCCCGAGGTTGGGGCGTGACACTATCACAAAGGATCATACCCCAATAAAACTCAACTACAATGCGTGACCGCATCCAACCACTGGTCCATGGCATATGCCTCAAGCCACCTTACTCAAAATCAACAACAATGCGCGATTCGACATCAAGTTCCCAAAGTGAATTACCATAACCACGGAGAAGCAAATGAAGGAATGCCACACAAGCCCGAAAGAACATAACCAATGCGCAATCTATCATGCAACACTCAAATACCCATCTCGCTCAAATTATGCTATAAAGCCCAAACGGAACCATACCATGTGTGCATATAACCAACGAATCACAATCTCTCACAGCATGGAAGAGTAACACATAGAACATATCTGATACGAATAAAATCAACTCTAATCGAATTACACATCCTTCAACAATAGCAATATGGAGCCAACTAATCCGGCTCGGTGTAAAATACAAATCCAAATTGGGCCTACTAATGGAACCCCAAATCGGCTCTAGTCACCCATAGATAAATGAATAACCCTCCGAAAGTCCACAATGACTAAATCATAACACATACTATCATCTGGCTAGCTTTGCCCACATCTTCATAGTCCACAACCACGAAATAACTTGTTTATGAGAACTCCCAGTCTCCAACTCCATAGAATATACGAATCACCATATCTGATCTCAACTCCACCGCCTGAATGTTTAATATATCTCATACACGCGATCATCCCACGCGGAATGCTTCCATAATTCTTCCGTGCCACATGGTAAAATGAATATCAGCAGTCGATCAACTAGTAGAGTGCCGCAATACTAATGGAGTATCCATAAATCAAAACACATTGCCCCTTCTGAAATTTACTATCATCAACCATACCAAATAGTAATATCATTTACCTAGTCATCTGAAACCGTTCATGCCGCCTAAGAGTTTTATGATCTTCCCTTCAAAATTGAACTATGACCTTGCTCATGCAAATCTCCATCCCACACAACATACCACATATACTATGCCATTATATGAAAAATACAAGAACTCATAAGTATCCCAAATCCACTCCGAGTTCCTTCCGAATTGCCTTCAAATTGATACTTTTCCTCGCTAGAACACTACTAACCTTAACCAAAACTTGCCCCACGAACTTTAGCATAGAACCACACTACCCTAAGGCTCATAAGTCATGAATTCCCTCTTAAGTATCCCAAAAGTACCACAACCAAAATACTTACTCTGAAAAGACTTCCTGCGAATCTAAAGCCATTACCTTCACCTTTCTGATACAGATATGTAAAATCCATAATAATATAGAAATGCCACAAGTCTTGATACCATCCAATGTAAATCTCAGTTTCTAGCCAAATACACATCCCGAAGATTCCCAACTGTTACACATAAATCTTGAATCCATTAGAACCATTTTCGAGAGTCATTTACTCTGCTCAAATCTTAACTAAACTGACCAAATGAACAGACCAACCCATGCCCCATTAGCACATCAACGCCCTGAGAAGTAATCCACACCCCTAAGCAATCGAGCGAAACCCCACTCCATGCACACTACATCCTTTACGCATAACAACTCAATTATTCCATGTTTCTCATATCCTCATAAAGCATAATACAATCCGTATCCAGAAATTACTTTACTCGATCTCACCCTCTGCAGAACATAATTTATTCACAAGTATACCTCAAACCGAAACCAATACAACACATAGCCGTGCAATCAACTTAGCAATAGCAGACTCCTCCACTTGTCTCAAGCCATAGATCAAAACACATAATAACACATGATTTCCATACTCTATTACTGCCACAATACCACAGTGAGATCCCACTAAATCCTTCATAAGCTCATGAAACACAAACCATCTAATATCTCAAATCATCTTCAAATCTCGCATTTGCCCTTGTACAGTCAAGCCATCTCTCATAAGCGATCCAATCTCAAATTGCAACACATACAATTCACTAGTAAAAGAGAATTAGCTATAAACAACATAGGGATCACACAAACCTCAGGACACCCCGCAGGAGATAACCCACATGCTTTGCCTCAAACTGACATTTCTCTATTCTCTTCCACAATCATAACTATTATACAATCACTTGATCTTCCTGAGTCTGAACTTATGACATTGAAAACATTACTTCACTCTACAACCAACAATATGAAAGATCATTCAACACACCCCTAACTCGAGATTATACGTCAAATCAAGATAGAAATCGAGCACGAATTTACATCTCAATCAAACTCTTTTCACCACATTCAAACCATTTGAAAATTTCTCGCAGTCATATCATACTCGTTATATGTCCATCCAACCTCTCATCGAGCCACAAATTCCACTCATAGGGAAGTTACCGGACATATAAGTCCAAAAGCACGTGCTCACACAACCAACATCCCTGCGCTCAAGCTACAGTCAAAACCCGGCCCCAAGTCTTTCAGACTGGCCCATCATCAGCATACCGAAATCACATCCGCACCTCTTCCATGGAATCATAAGCCGTCGATGCACAGCTGATACCAAGCACTCATATGCGCATAAAAATGCGTGGAGGGAATTAAAAGAGTTACACTTCAAGCTGAATCAATGCTGCACGATAAGGAAAGAAAGATGGGAAGTATATCCTAAATGTCCTGTAGCCTCTCAAAGATAGGTATGGATGTCATCATACCGATCCGCAAAACTCTACTAGACACTTGGTAATGACTTGTAGAACCTATGAACTTAGAGCTCTGATACCAATCTATCACCATACAAAATACACTAGTCGTGAGGGCACCTAACCCAACCCGCTAGGTAAGCTAACTAATAACTATCCAATTCCAATAACATTAATAAGACAACTAAACAAAGAAAAATATCTAGATCTATTACGTTTCCCCAAGGACTAGTAGTACAAATCATGAGCTTCTAAGAATAGAGTTTACAAAGCTGGTATGAAATAAATACATCTTCTATTTGAAAGTACATAAATAGAGTTTTATGATGTAAGGCTACCATGAACAAAAGGCAGCCACAATAGGAATGCAGGTACATCTTCAAATCCGGCAACCATCGAGCACAGCAACAACATCAGCCAGCATCTGCATGCAATGTGCAGAAGTATAGTATCAGTACAACGTACCCCATTTACTGAGTAAGTAACAACCTAACCTTAGGTTAAAACTAGTGACGAGCTGGAACATAGGTCGGGTCCAATAAAAAGTAGCATAATGGGGCGACAACCAGTCCATGCCCAAGATAATATCAAAATCTACCATACCGAGCAATAATAAATCAGCTTTGGTCTAAAAACCACTAATAATAATCAAGCACGACTGATCCACATGGTTAACAATAATCGAATCTCCTACGGGTGTAGACACATGAATAGGAGAACTCATAGAATCACGGGATACACCCGAATACAGGGCAGCAAAATAACATGACACATAGGAATAAATGGAGCCTGGATCAAATAAAACTGACGCATCTCTATACAGACCAGAACAATACCTCTAGTGACAACATCGAAAACAACTACCTCTGTATGAGTAGAAAGAACATAGTATCTGGCTTGGCCTTCCCCTCTAGGGAGACCTCTACCTCGAGATGGCTGAGCAGGTGGAGTAGTAGTTGGTGTTGTGATCATAGCCTGAGGACCCAGTAGTGCACGCGGTGCCTGAGAAGTTTGTGGAGGCGCACCCTTCCCAAGTCTGAGGCAATCGCTCACCATATGGAGAGTGTTTCTGTACTCAAAACAAGCTCTAGGAGGGCGCAACTGCTATGGCTGGCGCCAGGTCTGCTGGACTGACCGTTCGAAACACCCCGTGCACTAGGCACACTAGATACTAGCGGTGCATAATAAGGCTCCTTGGGCTTAGGAGTAGCCGGAATACCACTGGCAGCTGGAAGAGTTGAATGAACAGGGCCATTCACATAGCCCTTACCATGGAGAGCTGCAGCTGGGGGACGAGCACCAGAATAAGAACCAGTCTCTCGAGACCTCTTGGCCTCTCTCTCCTCCCTCTCCCAAGCAAGCATGCCCTCCACTCTGCTAGCAATACTCACAACCTATCGATAGGAAATCTCCGTCTCTAACTCCCGGGCCATGCTAGTCCTGATGCTGGGATGGAGCCCCTTAATAAACTGATGGACCCTCTCTCGAACTGTAGAAACCAAGGTCGGTGCATGTCTAGCCAAATCACTAAAATGAACTGCATACTCTGACACAGTTATAGCACCCTGGCGCAACTACTCAAACTCTGCGCGCCTTGCATCTCTGAGGCTCTGGGGAACATACTCCCTCAGACACATGTCCGAGAATTGAGTCCATGTAAGTGAAGCTGCCTCAACCGGACTGTCCGACTCATAAGTATGGCACCACTGGTAGGCTGCTCCTCTAAGCTGAAACACACCGAAAGAAACCCCACTCGACTCCGCTATGCCCATAGTACGGAGGATACGGTGGCACTCCTCAAGAAGCCCTGAGCATCCTCAATCGCCAAACTAGTGAAAATAGGAGGGTGGTACTTCTTGTACCTCTCGAGCATATGCTGCTCCTTCTTTAAAACTGCTGCCCTACCCTCGGGCTGAACTGGGGCTACAGATGGCACCGATATAAACTCTGGAATCTGATTGACCTGAACCCGTTGCTTTAGGGTGCGAGCAGTGGGAGTTTATGATCCTTTCCCGGCCTAAGATGTGGCAGGAGCAAGGGGAATCAACCCTACCTGAGCTAAAGTACCAAACATGCTCAGGAATTATGCAAAGGTCTCCTGAAGAGCTGGTGTCGTAGTAGCAGGCATCTCAGGTGCCTACGCTCCGACTAGAGCTACTGGTGGATCCTCTGTAGCAGCTCGTGCGGATGCTCTGGCTGCACCACATGGACGTCCTTGGCCTCTACCCAGGCCCCAGCCTCTGGCATCTCTAGCAGGGGTGCGGGTGCCTGGTCATCTCCTGCTGTACCTATCCTCATCATCTGTGAGAGAATGGAAGATAAATGTTTAGAATTTCAAAGTCAACAAAATTCGCACGACAAGGAATCAAAATAAGTGACATTTTCCTAACAGTTCCATAGCCCCCCGAAGATAAATACGGACGTCTCCACACCGATCTGCGAGACTCTATTAAACCTGCTTGTGACTCACGACACCTATGAACCTAGAGCTCTGAGACCAACTTGTCACGACTTAAATCCTTCCTCTGTCAGATGTCGTGACGACACCTAGTCTCTACGACTAGGTAAGCCTAACATTTATGGAATAATAAAATGAAAACATAATTTTAATAGCTAACTGTAACAAATAATTTAACAACTGATATAAGTGCCGCTTGGCATATACAATAACCACTCTCGAATACGCACAAACTCTCCTAAGACTCGGAACACCGTAAGTCACAAGCTTCTAAGATTGTTGTCTAACTGTTCTATACATCATTGCTATAAGAAATAAAAGAGGAACAACATATGAAGGGATAAAAGGGGACTCCAAGTTCTGCGGACGCGGGCAGATGTACCTTGAAGTCTGCGGGACAGCAGCAACAATATGCGACTAAAAGAAGGGCTGGTAGGAGGTATCTAAATCTACACACAAAAATATGTACAGAAGAGTAGCATGAGTACACCACAACAGTACCCAGTAAGTGCCAAGCCTAACCTCGGTCGAGTAGTGACGAGGCCAGGTTAGGGACCTACTGGTGTATATATATATAGTAAAAAAGACGGAACAAAATATCGCAGTAAAATAAGAACTGAAATTTAACCAGAAGGAAATCACAGAAGGATAACAGTACAGTACACAGAAATACCAGTAGGGGATATCCCGAAATACCATCTCGTAGTCCCAAACGTAAATATGAAGGGGGGATCTCTCGTAATACCGTTCCATAGTCCCAAAGTAAATATGCAGGGGGATCTCCCGAGATACGTCCTGTAGTCCCAAAGTAAATATGTAGGGGGATCTCCAAGGATACCGTCCCGTAGTCCCAAAGTAAATATGCAGGGGGATCTCCCGTAATACCGTTCTATAGTCCCAAAGTAAATACACATCTCAAAGAAGGGAAATAATAACTACAATATGAAATCCTACATTTTAGACTAAGTACAAGTCAAGGATGAAGCAGGAAATCCACTAAGCATGCTGCACAGAGTTCAGATAAGCATTTAAGACACATAGACATGCTATTCTGGGCTAAGCAAGATAATTATACATGCTAGTATAACTCAAATAAAGTGAAACAGATTATTACTCTATGAAAAATGGAGTTTTACATCAAATAGCCTGTGTACGCACTCGTCACTTCACGTACACGGCCCTCACATATCACAACAGTACTAAATATTAAGGAGTTCCCCCCACAAGGTTAGTGTAATAACCCAAATATTTTTATATTCTAATAAATTATGAAATTTGAGAATCAGTTTTATTTATAATTATTGGTTCAATTAGTAAACTAATGGGAGGAAATTTATTATAACATATATAAAATAGTGTATTGGACAAATAGTTAATGGACTAATTACATATTATAAATAAAAAATTTGAGATAAGTAAGCTTTAGATCTAAAAGAATTACACATGGGCCGAACCCACCTTTTTTTATGTGTAAAAATAACTTAGGGTGTAGAGATGATAATTGTTGCTTTTAGTAGTACAAATAAAACATGCACAAGAGCTTGGGGAAAAGAGCGGCGGAGCACAAAGAGTTTATCTGGGGAGATATCTTAATATTTTCAAAGGCTTCAGAGAGAGGACATGAAGGTTGTTTAGTTGATGTTTCGGACGTTGCAAGGTCGGGTACATGCCATTTAGCGATATATATGAGACTTTAAGCTTTGATACTTGCTTTTCTAAAACACATTTTAAAAATGTATTTTCTCTGCTCGGTCCATATGTTGGAACAAGTATGCGCTTCGCAGAATTCAGTGATCTTAGACTAGCCGCAAATATATTATTTTATGAAAAATACCAAAAATAAAATATTTTATAAGTTGTGTGTTGATTTTGATACGGCTGTGCACCATGATATTGAGTTTGATACGGCTGTGAGTCATGTTGTTGAGTTTGATACGGTTGTGCGCCATGATGTTGAGTTTGATAGTTTGATACGGCTGTGAGCCATGCTGTTGAGTTTGATACTGTTGTGCACCATGATGTTGAGTTTGATAGTTTGATACGACTGCGAGCCATGGTGTTGAGTTTGATACGGCTGTGCGCCATAATATTGAGTTTGATATGGATGTGAGCCATTTGTTGAGTTTGACCGGCTGTGCGCCATGGTGTTGGGGCATTATGTATGCCTTTGTACATCACCCGAGCATTGTGTATGCTTCAGTGAGCATTGTGTATGCTCTGTTACATATTTGAGGCATTGTGGTGCCGTTATGGACTCATAGATGTGTTAATAAATTTCCTTCACTGCAACTATGAAAAGTTCTTAGTGGGTACTCGTGTTGGTTAATTCTTATTAACTCTGTTGATGCACAATATTGAGTTATTGTATAATTATCATATTTACTATATCATTCGTGTTGTGGTGTGTTTGTATTTTCTAACACTTGTTCCAGAGGTATTTAAAGTGGCGGGTCGAGGATCTTACTGGGTTATATTTTTGTATAACTCACTCCTTACCTGCATCTCTATGCAGATACCGTTGCGGGAGATAGAGCTAGTGGCTGACGAGTTTGTTCAAGTGGATCCTATTGCTAAGGTGAGCCTCTGCATTGTTCGTGGAGGCTTTCGTTTCAGACATACCTAGTTCGTGTTAGTTATTTCTTTTTCTTTGGGGTTTGCATACCCGTCAATAAAACTCATATTACTCTGTTAGATGCTCCGTGGTCTTAGTGTGGGATTTGGGCTAGAGTTTTATTATTTGAGTGATTGTTGGTTTTCCTATCAATTGATTAAGGTATTGGACGATAATCGTTTCCTCTTTAATTATTAGTAATAACATTAGGCCTGTATTGTTTCTCCCGGTGTTTGTGTAAATGGTTAAATGTTAGAGAGGGGTTCGCCTGGCAGGTGGTATCAGTTCGGTGCCAGTCGCGTCTAGGGGATAATTTGGACGTGATATTTAGGCAAGCCACTTACCTCGAACCAAGCTCAATCAATCAGTAACAATGCCTTTTCCATGAATATCCGACTCCAAATGGCCTAAATCTAGCCAAAAGCAAATACATATCATAAATACAACTATAGTAGACTAATATAATTAATAAAATCAAGACTTTAATAAGAAATCAAAAAGTCGCCCAAAAACGCGGGCCCACATCTCGGAATCAGGTAAAAGTCACAATATACGACCATCCATTCACTCATAAGTTCACTCGTACCAAAATTATCCAAATCCGATGTCAAAATCCCAATCAAATCTCAAAAACGTTGTTGAAGAACTTCCAACCTTTTCCCCCAATTTTCTCACCCGAATTCCTTAAATTAGTGATGAAATCAACTATAGATTAATGGAATACAACCAAAAACGAGTTAAGAATCATTAACCCAAAGTTCTCTCTGAAAAATCCTTGAATTATCGCCTTAATCCGAGCTCTCAAAGTTTCCCAAAATTGAAAATGGGATAAAACCCTCGAAATCCTCTTTTTCTGCCCAGTGATCACGCACCTGCGGGCTTCCAGTCACACCTGCGAAGCCGCATCTATGACGCGCACCTGCGGAATTTCCATTGCAGGTGCGGAATGCACTTAATGCCTAGAATCCGCTTTTGCGGTCATCTCTCCGCATCTGTGATTGCGCAGATGCGGCTCCCCTCTCGCACCTGCGCCCATAGGACAATTCCTATAGACCGCACCAACAATCCTTATCTCGCACGTGCGTGCCCGCACCTACGGTCTCCCCACCTCAGGTGCTAAAATACTAGAAGCCTGACGACTTCAACAATAACACAAGTCAAATTTTCAATCTGTTAAGCATCCGAAACACATCCGAGGCCCGCAGGACCTCAACCAAACATATCAACAAGTCCTAAAACACCATACAAACTTAGTCGAGCCCTCAAATCACATCAAACAATGCTAAAATCACGAATCACCCTCCAATTCAAACTTAAAGAACTCGAAACTTCAAATTTCAACAACCGATGCCGAAACCTATCAAACCACGTCCGATTAACCCCAAATTATGCACACATGTCATATTTAACATTACAAACCTACTCCAACTTCTGGAATCAGAATCTGATCCCAATATCAAAATGTCCACTACCAGTCAAAATCTCCAAAAATTCAACTTTTGCCATTTCAATCCTAAATCAGCTAAGACCTCCAAAACACAATCCGGATACGCCCCTAAGTCCAAAATCACCCAACGCAGCTAACGGAACCGACAAAACTCCATTTCAGAGTCGTCTTCATACAATTTCGACTACGGTCAAAATCCTACAGCTTAAGATTTCATTTTAGGGACTAAGTGTCCCAAAAAACACTCCGAAACCAAAAGCAAAACCTCCCGGCAAGTCACATAAGCAGAAAAAGATATGGGGAAAATAATTAATTGCGGATCGGGACTCTCAAACCGGCCAGATGGGTCGTTACAAATAGCTCCTTTTAGCCTTTCTCGATTTACGTGCGCAGTCAGTGTAATTTTTTTGGAAGGATTTTATGTGAAAATTGATAAAATATGAAGTTTTTCCTTAAAAATCCATTAGAGTTGACTTCATTCAATGTTTTGAGCAAACATATGCGGATACCTCTTTTAGCGGTCTCAGTCAGTCAATATCGTGATTTAGGACTTGGGCGTGTGCCCGGAATCGAATTCGGAGGTCCCTAGCTCGAGTTATTGCATTTTGTCAAAATTTTAAAGTTTAAAGGTTTAGAGAATTTAAAGATTTGGCCAAGGTTTGAATTTATTGCTACCAAGTCCGGATTTTGGTTCTGCAGCTCGGTATAGGTTTATGACTATATTTATAACTTGACTGCAAAATTTGGTAAAAAATGGAGTTAATATGACGTGATTCGGACGCTTGGTTGTTAAAATAGAAATTTTTGAGTTTCATTGAAAGTTTCATTTGATTTGGTGTCCGATTATTTCTAGGTGTTTATTTGGTGTTTTCATCGCGAGAGCGAGTTCATATGATGTTTTTGGACTTATGTACATGTTTGGTTTGGAGCCCCGGGGACTTGAGTGAGTTTCGGATTGGCTACAAAGTGAATTTGGACTTAGAAAATAGCTGATGCAAACCTATTTCTAGTGCAGGCCTCAGACCTCGTGCGAGGTCTGGCTTCGTATTTGCGGTATGGCACACTTCATGTCAGATTTGCATTCCACAGCTATTTCCTCGCATTTGCGAAGAATAGCTGGTCACCAATGGTTCGCAGTTGCGAACAATTACTTCGCAATTGCGAAGTGAGGCTGGGGGAACAATGTTTGCATGTGCGATCAAAATGATCGCAATTACGAGGAGTTCAAGTTCGCAATTGTGAACAAACCATTGCAATTTGCGATGGAAGCATAAGTTTGAGACCTTCACAATTGCGAAGGATTTCTCGAATTTGTGGGGTTCGCAATTGCGAACCCTAGGTTGCAACTGCGACATCTACGCCTGGACTTAAGATGGGGAAAATAATATTTTAGTTCATTCTTTCAAATTTTCAACCCTAGTAACCTTAGACGCGATTTTTCCAAGAACTCTCCTTCCCCAATTAGTTGGTAAGTGATTCCAATCTACTTTCTTTCAGTTACCCATAACATTTCATAAGATTTCAACCTAAAAATATGATTTTTCATAGTAGAAATTGGGTATTTGGGTAGAATTAGAGATTTTTGTAAAATAGGAATTTAGACCTCCAATTGAGGCGGTATTTCGAAATAAATTACATAACCGAGCTCTGGGATTAATGGGTAATCGGGTTTTGGTCCGAATTTCCGGTATGGATCGAGCGGGCCCGGGAGTTGACTTTTTAAATAATGACCTAAATTGAACCTCTTTCATTCCTGGGTAGTTCCTAAGGCTTATTTTGAGTCGTTTGCTCGTTAATTTGCTAGATTTGATTGGTTTGGAGGCTTGTTTGAAAAGCAAAGCCGTGATTGAGCTTTGAGTCGATTTTGGAGCGAGGTAAGTGACGTGGTTAACCTTTACTTGAGGGATAAGGACTTGTTTTCCTATTTTCTACATGTTTAAATGTTGGGTACAACGTATATGTGGTGTGACGAGTACTTATGCGTTGTTTTTGGGTTAAAGCATGCGGGTGAGACTTGTTTCTAGTAATTTATTTCCTTCTTTGATTATGATATCCATGCTTAGACTAGTTTATTACTTACTTGATCATTCTTTTCACATTTATGAACCATTTGTGATAATTGAGCATTATTGGAAGTTGAGGTTCGGTATTGTGGAACTGTTGTTGACGTAAGGTTTATTCTTGCTTATTCTTTCTCCCAAATGTTATATATTCATTGCTACATGGTAAGGGAGAGTGTTAAAGCATGATGGGTGATGTCGTGCCCATTATTGTTTCATTTATTGATTTATACATAGTGAGGAAGAGAGTTAAAGCACGAAGGGTCATGCCGTGCAGTATTTATCATTTTATGATAAAATTGAGAGTAAAAGCACGAAGGGTGATGCCATGTTGTATCCATCATTTTATGGAGATATTGAGAGTGAAAGCACGAAGGGTGATGCCGTGCCATTATTATTGTTTCATGGTGAGGTTGAGAGTAAAAGCACGATGGGTGATGCCGTGCAGTCTTTATTTATTATGTTTACCCGTTTTTATTGGTTGAAGGCTTATTGACTGCTTCATGTTGTCATTTCCTGTTGTAGTTACCGTATCTTGTACCCCCATTCGCATTTTCCCTCCCACTAGTACATGTTTAATCTTTATTCGTTGTTATATTGTACATAAATTTTCGTTTGCACAGGTTTAAATATGTGGGTGTCCAGTCATAGCCTCATCACTACCTCGTCAAGGTTAGGCTAGATACTTATGGAGTACATTGGGTCCGTTGTACTCGTACTACATACTATACTTCTTGTGCAGATTTTGGTACTGGCCCCAGCTATCCGTGAGGTACATCAGCTTGGATTTGGGGACTCGAGGTAGGTCTGCTGGCATCCGCCGTCACGACCCAAGTTTCTTTCTGTAAGATGTCGTGACGGCAGCTAGTCTCTAAGATTAGGTAAGCCTAACAATTTGCGGAAAGAACTAAAAAAGCGACATATATANAAATAGAAACATAACTGTACAAAGACGGGACTGAGCCACGCCATATATATATATATATATATATATATACACACACACACAAAACTGAAAACTGCCGCTCGGCATGTACAAGTAAAATCTATAATTTCAGAGTATAAACAACTCCCAGAACCCAGTAGTTATGAGCCACAAGCTCTAAGGAAATACTAAATGTCTCTACATATCAGAGTCTAAGAGAATAAAGATAATACAAAATAACAAGGATAGAGGGGGACTCCGAGGTCTAAGGACGCTGGCAGATATATCTTGAAGTCTCCAAGAAGCAGCCAAATGCTCTACTATTGAAGCTGATAAGATGTACCTGGATCTGCACAAAAATATATGCAAAAGCGTAATGAATACACCACAACAGTACCCAGTAAGTGCCAAGCCTAACCTCGGTAGAGTAGTGACGAGGTTAGGTCAGGGCCCTACTGGAATAAGAGAAATAAGGCAGAAGTGAAATCATAGCAACAAATGGCAGGTTAATGAAACAATAAGGATGTACGGAGAAGCAACAACACAGGGAAAAACAAGAAGACAATTACAACACGTTAGGAAAAGAACATCTTACAGGTTCAACAATAGCAACAAACAACACAATAAAAAGGAAATCAACAGGGGCGCTCCCGAGGTACCGCCTCGTAGTCCCAAAAGTAAATATCTCACAACAGCACAACAAAAACCTCGTGCAAACAATAACAACCGCACAGCAGAAACCTCGTGCCAATAACACCTCGCCCGGAAGAAATATCGTGCCAATAACACTCCACCCAGAAGAAACCTTGTGTCAATAACACTCCGCATGGAAGAAACCTCGTGCCAATAACACTCCGCATGGAAGAAACCTCATGCCACAACCAAACAGTCAACTCAACTAGAATTACGAAAATCAACATGTAAGGAATGAAGCAATGATATTACAAGCAAGGAAATCCTGTAGTTAAAGAACGAACACGAAGATCAAGGAAACGAGTAAGTCAACTAAGCATGTTGTAGAATTAGCAATTAAGAGATGAGACACGTAGACACGTGAACTTAGGCTAATCATGATGACTACACGTGCTAGAATAACCCGGTAAAGGCATAGAAAGGAAATAAATTAGCAAAGATCGAAATTTCAGCATTTAGCCCGTGTACGCACTCGTCACCTCACGTATCACAAATTGTTACAACAGTACCAAATTCTAAAGGAATTTCCCCCACACAAGTTTAGACAAGTTACTTACCTCACACCTCGCTCAATCGATCAATAAGAATGCCTTTCCCTCGACTTTTCGACTTCAAACGGCCCAAATTTAGCCAAAAGCAATTACATACTATAAATATAACTATAATAAAGTAATCTAAATAAAGAAATCATGACTTTAACAAAAAATTAAAAAATCACCCCAAAAAGTCGACCCGGGTCTGCATCTCGGAATCGGATAAAAATCAAAAAATCTGAACACCCATTCAACCACGAGTCCACCCATACCAAAATTACTCAAATCTGATACCAAAACCTCGATCAAAACCTCAAAATTTGGTCTAAGAACCTTACACCTTTTCCCCCCAATTTCTCAACCCAAAACCTTAATCAATTGAAGAAATTAATGATAGATTAGTGAAATATAATCAAAGATGAGTCAATAATCCTTACCCAAATGTTTCCTCTGAAAATTCCTCAAATTCTCGCCTCAATCCGAGCTCACAAGGTCTAAAAATTGACAATGAAATCAAACCCTTGACTTTTCCCTTTTCTGCCCAGTTAAACCGCATCTGCGGTCCAAAATCCGCTTTTGCGTTATCGCTTTTGCGGTGAAATCTCCGCATCTGCGGAGCTTACTTAAACTCCCAGATGTCGCACTTGCGCACCACCACCCGCATCTGCGGAAACGCTTCTGCCCCTACTCATCCGCTTAAGCGGAAAATCTTAGCCACCTCAGTTCCCTCACTCCCCACTTCTACGATCATCCTTCTGCAGGAGTGCTCTGCTTCTGCGACCTTCACGTCGCACCTGCAACCACTAGCAACCCCCTTCAGTTCCGCTTTTGCGCTCTCCCTCACGCTTCTGCGAGGTCGCACCTGCGATCAAACTTGTGCAGGTGCGATTGCACCAAAACTGGTGCACCTCAGCCATTCTTCAAGTCTAAATTCCAATCCGTTAACCATACAAAATCCACCCGAGGCCTCCAGAACTCAACCAAATATACCATCAATTCCTAAAATATAATTCGAACTTAGTCGAGCCTTCAAATCGCATCAAACAACACTAAAACCACGGATCACACCCCAATTGAAGCTGAATGAACCTTTGAACTTCTAACTTCTACATTTGACGCCAAAATATCAAAGTACGTCATTGAGATAAACTTTTTCACATAAGTCACATTTGACATTATGGACCTAATCCAACTTCCAGAATCGGAATCCGACTCCGATATCAAGAAGTCCACTCCCGGTCAAACTTTCCAAAAATCTTCCAATTTTCCAACTTTTGCCAAATGACGCTGAAATGATCTACAAACCTCCAAATCAACATTCGAACACGCTCCTAAGTTTAAAATCCCCATACGAAGCTATTCGAACCGATAAAACTCCATTTCGGGGTCGTCTTCATACAGGTAAACTACAGTCAACTCTTACAGCTTAAACTTCAAATTTAGGGACTATGTAATACATACCACTCTGAAACTCTCTCGAACCCAAAACCGAGCACCCCGACAAGTCAAGTAACCGTAAAATGAAACCGAGGGGACAATAAATAGGGATCGGGGCTAATACTCTCAAAACGACCAGTCGGGTCGTTCTTTTCTTAGACCTTGAAGTCCCCTTTTCTCTTTCCCTTTTTACTGTTTATTTCATTCGACATAGTAGTAGTTATTTCAAACCCACCATACAGAGCTATTCCCAGACCCGGAATCCCAAACGGACATCGATAACATTGAAATGCACTTCAATCCAAATTCATGAAATTCTTCCAAAATGCCAACTTCCACAGGAGGTGCCGAAACGCTCCCGGGTCATCCAAAACCTGATCCGGATATATGTCCAAGTCTAAAATTATCATACAAACCTGTTGGAAACTTCAACTACCGATTCCGAGGTTGTTTACTCAAAAATCAGACCTTGGTCAGTTCTTCCAAATTAAACCTTTCGAATGAGAATTTTCTTTCCAAATCAACTCCGAACTTTCTGAAATTCAATTCCGACCACGCGTACAAGTCATAATACTTGAAGTGATGCTGCTCATGACCTCAAATCGTCGAACGACACGCTTGAGCTCCAAAGGACCGGACGGATCGTTACACTTTGATACACTAAGCTTTTGTTCTATTTACTTAAACGCAACCTTATCTTGCGGTAAGGCTGTTGGTGGGCCGGTCTGGGACCGGGACCGGACCGGGCCCGCGGTCCTAACGGGCTAAACGGTCCCGGCGGGCCGGTCCTGGTGGGCCGGTCCCTTAATGGGTAAGAAGCCCGTGACGGGCCGGTCTTGCTCGTGTAGCCCACGAGACCGGGACCGCTAAGCCCGGGACCGGCAGGCGGTCCTGGGCCGGTTCAACCGGGCCTAGCGGTCCTAACGGGCTCCAACGGCTAATTTTTAAAAAAAAAGTTTTTTTTTTTTTTTTTAAAAAATAGCCAACGGTCAGATTTTAAAATCTAGCCGTTGGCCTTTAATTTTCAACCGTTTGGAATTTTAAAAAATAGCCATTTGGCCCCCAAACTTTATTTTAACCCCAAACTTTATATAATTACACTTTTCCCCAATTCTCAACTATAAATACCCCCTCATTCTTTCATTTTTACTCACCAATTCATCAATCTATCTCAATCTCTCTCAATCTATATCTAATTTCTCTTCTATAATTGCTTATTTTATTATTGCAATTTCGTGAAAAATTGTGAAGTTGGTGAATTGAAGTATTCAAGTCTTCAAGTCTTCAACGATTTTCAATTTTCAAGAAGTTGTTCGGCAATTCGGTAAACTCGTTCCAACTCTTAACTTTTAAGAATATATTTTTGTGTGTTTAGTTTGCATAATTGTAATTAATATGGCATTTTCTTTGAAAAAAATGTTTGGTGGTAAGGGAAAAGCTAAAATTGGTGAAAGTAGTCTCCAACCTACTACCCTTCCCCCGGCTCCCCGACCCAGACCTATTACCCGTCCTGCTGCTCCTATTA
>NC_031989.1:14640272-14641212 GCF_001879085.1 Nicotiana attenuata
AACGCCCGGGACCGCGAACGACCCGGAACCGCCAGAGCCCAGGACCGCTAAGCCCGGGCCCGTTTAGCCCGGCCCGTTTAGCCCATTTAGGCCCGGGCCCGGGCCCACATACAGCCTTATCTTGCGGGTCTAGATTAGTTTACTCAAGTTGGACAGTTTAATTCCTAGTCTAATGAATCGATTGATTTAGTTTAATATAGGAGCGAGTAACATAATGACAATTCATTCATTTTTTAGAATAAATCTTTGGGATAATATCATAGACGTCCCTACAAGTGTGGATGTAGCAAATTGGCCTCTTGTGGTTTATGAGTACATTTACCTCCCTTGTTCGATTTTCGTCAACAATTATTTTAATTATTTGTCATTAATACAAATTTGACCAATTTACCCTTTCTATATACACTTTTAATTAATTTATTAATGTCATATATACCCTTTTGAAAATTCCTTTCGAACTAGAAACATGAAAAATGTAGTTGTTAGATCATGTCATGACAGTGACAAACCAGTCTCTTCCCCTTTTTGATTTCCCTTCCAATTTCTTTCTCTTCTTTATCATGTTCGATCCTTGCACAAATAGAAGCTACGGTAATCTGGGATTTACAATTTCTTTTTGAAGAGCTTGTCTCCATGGTAGCCAAAGTCTTCAACTCCGAACAGTTTCAACTCCTGGTTTATTTTCTGTTTTTGGTCAGGAAAAAGGTGTACATAAAATTAATTAAGAAGAATTAAAGATTGCATATAGAAAGGAAAAATTGGTCAGATGATATTTTGTAACGACTCGACCGGTCGTTTTGAGCTTTTGCACTTCGCTCGCCAGTTCTCGGGTATGACTAGCCCCGTGTGATGTATTATGACTATGTAAATCATCGGTTTTAGTTTTCAGGATAATCGGAATAGATTTGGAAGAAAGATTCTCAGTTTGAAGCGTTAAGTT
>NC_031989.1:14642449-14647822 GCF_001879085.1 Nicotiana attenuata
ACTATGTAAATCATCGGTTTTAGTTTTCAGGATAATCGGAATAGATTTGGAAGAAAGATTCTCAGTTTGAAGCGTTAAGTTTGAAAGGTTTGACCAAGTTTTGAATTATTAGTATTCGATCTCGGATTGGAATTTTTATGATTTGGTTAGCTCCGTTAGGTGATTTGGGACTTAGGAGCGTGATCGGAATGTGTTTTGGAGGTCCGGAGTAGATTTAGGCTAGAATTGGCGAAATAGAAATTTTGGCGTTTTCCGGTTGATAGGTGAGATTTTGATATAGGGGTCGGAATGGAATTCCGAAAATTGGAGTAGGTCTGTTGTGTTATTTGTGACGTGTGTGCAAAATTTCAGGTCATTCGGACGAAGTTTGATAGACTTTTTGATTGAATTCGGAATTCGAAAGTTTTGGAATTCTTAGGCTTGAAATCCGAGGGTGATTCGAAATTTTGATGTTGTTTTGAGCGTTTCAAAGGTTGGAACAAGTTCGAAGAAGGGGTGTGTTGGCATGTTTGGTCGGGGTCCCATGAGGCTCGGATAAGTTTTGGAAGAGTTCTTGGAAGATTTTGGCGTTTTGAGCATAAGCATGTAATGATCCAAAGGTCCATTTTTAGTTCTAGAGATCGAAATTTGATTTCGAGACTTTCGGGATTTTGATAATGATTTATAAGAGTGATTTGGAAAGTTTGGTCTAATTTCATCAAGTCACGATTGGGTTTTTGACGCGAATCATGAGTTAATTGTTTAACGAGTGAAATGGGTATCACACTGAGCAAATGAGCTCCAAATTAAGTTTTGATTGAAGGACTATGTTCGTATTATTATTTGTGACTCATAAGAACAAGAATCATCAAATTTCGAGTTCGTATGATGGAGTTAGAGCCTTTTTAGTGATATTAAAGACTGCTGGTGCATCAGATCTGGTGTGCACCTTTACCGACCAGATTGGGCCACTTGTAGCGACCGGAAATGGGTTTTAGCGACCAGAATCGGGTTTATTAATGTTGTTCTGGTTTTTTTGCTCATTTTCACATTTTTTTTGGTGAAAGAACACGGCTTGGAGCGATTTTTGAGCAAGAAATCATGGAAAATCTTGAGGTAAGTCACTTGTGATCATTTCTACTCCATAATAGTGAATTATCATCGAATAATGCGACTAGATTACATGTTTTTGAGGTGTAAATTGGGGATTTGGACCTAGGGATTTGAAAATAGGATTTGAAGATTGGAGGCCGAATTGTTATCGGAATTTAGTAATTTTGGTATGGTTGGACTCGTGGTTGAATGGGTTTGTCGAATTTTGTGAGTTTCGTCAGATTCCGAGATGTGGGCCCGGGGCCGGGTTTGGCCAATTTCGGGATTTTTGATGTAATTTGATAATTTTTTCTTGGGCTTTGTTCCATTAGCGTATGTTGATGATAATATACTGATTTTGGTTAGATTTGGAGCATTTGGAGGCCGATTCGAGGGGCAAAGGCATTGCAAGCTAGATTTCGGGCCGGATTGAGGCGAGTAATGATTTTAAATGCAGTTCTGAGGGTATGAAACCCCGGGTTGCACAACGTCGTGCTATATTGAGGTGAAACACACGCTTGATGACGAGCGTGGGGTCGTGCACCATTGGGATTGTGACTTAGTCCATCCCGAATGACTATTTTTCTGTATAATTGGCAGCTAGTTGTTTGATATTATTATACTTTGGGCTAAATGCCATATTTGGGCTTCGTCCCAATTGTTTGAACCCTTAGGGGATTGTTAATGATATTTTCCTCACTGTTTGATTTCATACTTGTGCTCAGTCGTGCTATATTTCCTCTATTTTAAAAATTCAGCTATGTTATTCTGTTTTAAACACATTAATTATATTTTTAAAGATATTTGAGCTGAGCTTCATATTTTACTGATGCCCGAGGGGCTTATGAGATTCTGACTGAGTAAGGCCGAGGGCTAGTATTGTGAGGATACTTTTAGGTCGGGCTGCACGCCGCAACAGTGCTATACTAATTATGATAATGAGGCCGAGGGCCTGAGATTATGCGCCACGAGGTGGCTTGATATTGATATGAGGCAAAGAACCTGTTTATGATGCCATGAGATGGCTTGATATTGCGCTTGGGCCGTAAGGGGCCCCTCTAGGAGTCTGCACACCCCTAGTGAGCGCGGGTACCCATTGTGATGTGAGATATAGCCCGAGGGGCTGTTATGGTTCTGAGATATAGCCCGAGGGGCTTGTGTTGTTCTAAGATATTGCCCGAGGGGCGGATTTGTTGACATTGTGCCCGAGGAGCGAACCTTTATGTGCTTATCTTTCTTATTTACCTGTCATGTACTTGTTTAATTGTGTAATTATGCCCGGGGGCGGATCTTCTATGCTTATCTGTTCTAATTGCTTGCATTCAATTGCTTTAGCAGTTGAAAAGCCATTTTTGAAGAAGTTTAAATTGAGCTAAGGTGCTTAAGAGATTTCACAGCTTCATTGCTTTCTTACTGGTTTTGTACTGCTTCTATATAACATGTTGATGTACTCTTCGTGATTTCCAATCACTCAGTCTTCATTTATTTTTATTACTCATTGAGTTGGAAGTACTCACTTTACTCCCTGCACCTTGTGTGCAGATTCAGATATTTCTAAACTCGATAGCGAGTATTGTTTGCTCAGAAGCAGAGTCATTGGAGTTTAGCAAGTTAGATGTCCGACGTTCGCAGCACTGCTTTTCTCCCTCTCAATTTCTTTAGCCTGTATTTAATACATTTTTGATTCTAGTTGTATTCGGACCTTAGTAGATGCTCATGACTAGTGACACCATGGTATCGGGCTGTGTTGCAAATTACACTGTTAACTGCTTATTTTTGAGATTTTATCATGTTTACGACTTAATACTTATTATTTTATTGCTTAAGATTGGAATGGGAATGTGTCGGTTGGCCTTGTCTTCACGAGAGGCCCCATCACGACCGGCTCCAGGTTTAGGGTTGTGACAAGTTGGTATCAGAGCGTAGGTTACATAGGTCTCACGAGTCATGAGCAGGTTTAGTAGAGTCTCGCGAATCGGTATGGAGACGTCTGTATATATCCTCGAGAGGCTGCAGAACCTTTAGGAAAAACTTCACATTCTTGAACTCTTATCGTGCATCCTTGATTCAGCTTGAAATATAACACTTTCAATTCCTTCCACGCATTCGTATGCGCGAACGAGCGCTCAGTACCATATTTGCATCGATTGCTTGTGATTCCCTGATCGAGGGGCGAGATGTGATCTCAATGTGTTAATGTTGGGCCAGTCTGGAGGACTTGAGGCCGGGATTTTGCCTATAGCTTGAGCCTTGAGCTGTTGATAGCGTGAGCGCATGTTTTTGGATCTATATGTTCGATTGTGTTATTAAGGGAAGTGATGCTGGATAGTTACGTGATGAGTGTGATGTGACTGTGAGATGTGTTCACATGAACTGAATGAGACGAGAAGGGTCTGCTGGAGGATAGAAGAACTATTTGGTGTTTGATTTCCGTCGTGATTTGATGTATATCCCCGAGTTGTGGGTGTGATGAAGTCATGTTGCCTCGTTGGGAAATGAAGTAGATTTAACATTGTGATATGAGTTCAGACTCAGGAAGATTAAGTGACTGCGTAATATTTATGACAGTGGAAGGGTATAAAGAGATGATAGTTCGAGGCGAAGCAGGTGGGTTATCTCCTGCGGAGTGTTCGGAAGTTTGTGTGATCCTTATGTTGTTGTTGGAAGATCTCCTCCACCAGTGAAGTATACATGTTGCAATTTGAATTTTGATCGCTTAAGAGAGTGGGCTTGACTGTTATGAGGGTGAATGCGAGATTTGCAGAAGATTTGAAGTACTAGATGGTCTGTGTTGCACGATCTTATGAAGGATTGAGTTTAATCTCACTATGGTATTATGGCAGTAATAGAGTATATGCATTATGAGTTATTATATGTTTTGTTCTATGGCTTTGAGTCAAGTGGGGGAGTTTGTTGTTGATTAGTTGATTGCACGATTATGTGCTATGTTGGTTCAAGTTTGAGGCGTACTGGTGAATCAGTTATGGCTCACAGAGGTTGAGGTCGAGGATGACCCAAACAAAGGAAATTTTTGATAAGGGTGGTGTTATGCTTTATGGGTGTATGAGAATTATGGGATGACTTGAGTTGTTATTGGTAAGGGATGTACGGAGCATAGAACAGGAAGTTGCTTGGTTGCATTAAGCTGAGGTTAGGCTCTGCGGTGTTGGAGTGCTATTGGAGCACAGGTCGTCCGGTCCGTTGATCAGTCTAATTGCGATTTGAGTACAGTGGATAACTCTCGAGAATGGTTCTAATGGGTTCAAGATTTTACATGTAATAATTGGAGATTTCAAGTTGTATATTTGGCTAGGAGCTGAGATTTGTATTGGAGGGTGTCAAGACTCATGGTATTTCTATATCATTATGGGATTCTATATTTCAATATCAGGAAGGTAAAGGTAATGGCTTTAGATTCGCATAAAGTCCCTTCAGGGTAGGTATTTTGAATGTGGTCCTTTTGGGAATATTTAAGAGAGTATTCAGCGGCTTATGAGCCTTAGACGGTGTGGTTTCATGCTTGGGTCTCGTATTGTGAGTCTGGGTTGAGGAATTGTGGTGTTATATCAAGAAAAAGTATCAAGTTGAAGGTAAATCAAAAGGAAACTCGGATAGATGGGATAGCTTGGTAGTAGGCCGGATTGGCATGGTAATGGATATGATCGGTTCTTGAGTGCTTATGAAGCGGTGGGTTTCCACAGGTGTTTCGTGGCAATACTCTTAGGTTTTGATTGCTTGTGTAGCTTGGTTGAGTTAGAAGGAGTCAGTTCTGATGGTTCGATTTTGTGCAAAAGGGGATTCGTAGAGTTCTTGATAATTTCTACCATGGTTAGAGATGTATAATTTCTGCTGGCATGAGGAGCATGGGATATATAGTGATTTTCTCCTAGATGGGATCAAATGGAAAGTTCTTGACTAGTTGAGTATATATTTGATTGTGGCTCGAAAGGGATTATGAAGTTCTCATATTTATCATAGGATGGCATGGTATATGTGGTATGTTGTGTAGGGTTGAGATTGGCATGGGTAAGGTCACAGTTCAGTTCTGAAAGGAAGGTCATAAATTCTTAGACAGCATGGCAGTTTCAGATGACTAGGTAAATGATATTACTAAATGGTGTGTCTTGATAAGGGTATAAACTTCAGAAAAAGGGCAATGTGTCTGAATTAAGGATACTTCATTAGTATTGTGGCGCTCTCTATTGGATCGACTGTCAATATTCAAGTTGGCTTGGTAGCACAGAAGAATTATAGGAGTATCCCTCATGGAATGATCGAGTATCGGATGTGTGTTAGATGTTC
>NC_031989.1:14647922-14792208 GCF_001879085.1 Nicotiana attenuata
CTGCCACCAGCGATTTTCGCACCTGCGGTGCATTTTCCGCTTCTGCGGATGTCGCTTCTGCGACTTTTGGCCGCTTCTGCGGCTTCCTTGGGCCTGGCCCCTTATCACATCCGCAGATGCGGTCCCGCTTCTGCGGAACCTTGACCGCATCTGCGGTCCACGAACCTTCGAACCATTCCGCTTCTGCGGCTCCCTCAACCGCTTCTGCGGGGCCGCTTTTGCGGTCCCATTTCCGCAGAAGCGGAAATACCAGCAATCAGCAAAACCTCAGCCTTCCCAAAAATCCATTTTCGATCCGTTAACCACCCGGAATCCACCCGAGGCCCCCGGGACCCCAACCAATCACACCCACCAGTCCCAAAATACATTACGAACTTGCTCGAGGCCTCAAATCACATCAAACAACACGAAAATCACGGATTACACCCCAATTCGATCTTTATGAACTTTGAACTTTCCAACTTCTATTTCCGATGTTTAAACCTATCAAATCGCGTCCGATTGACCTCAAATTTTGCACGCAAGTCATATTTGACATTACGGACTTACTGCAACTTCCGGAATCGGATTCCGACCCCGATGTCAAAATGTCAACCTCCGGTCAAACTTCTCAAAAACCTTCAAATTTCTATCCTTAGCCAAATGGCTCCAAAATGTCCTACGGACCTCCGAATTCACTTCACATCGCGCCCCCAACTCCAGAATTACCATACGGAGCTATTCATAGTCTCGGAATCCCAAACGGACATCGATAACACTGAAATGCACTTCAAGCCAAACTTAAGAAATTTCTTCTAAAATGCTAACTTCCACAATAGGCGCCAAAATACTCCCGGGTTATCCAAAACCCGAACCGGGCATACGCCCAAGTCTGAAATCATCATACGAACCTGCTAGAACCTTCAGATCCTGATTCCGAGGTCGTTTACTCAAAATTCCAATCCTAGTTCATTCTTTCAACTTTAAGCTTCTGAAATGAGAATTCTCTTTCTAAATTAACTTTGAACTTCCCGAAACTTAATTCCGACCACGAGTACAAGTCATAATACCTGAAATGAAGCTATTCATGGACTCCGACTGCTGAATGGAGCGCTAGGACTCAAAACGACCAGTCGGGTCGTTACAATTTTAGCTTGCCACGTGGCTTAACCACATGCTTCACTACTCTCCTTTTAATATAATATAGATATAGATATAGATTAAAGCGTCATTTAAAAAACTCCTTCTACCTCTTCAGTTATACGTTTGCTTACAATTACAATATAAAGCCCGTAGAATGTCTATTAAGTTAACATTAAAGCGCCGTTCGAAAAACTACCTCTCCCATCTTAAATTATCCGCTTGCTTCCTAATAAAGGCAAAAAAAGTCTGAAAGAATTACAAGAAAATACACATGACTTTACACCATAACAGAAAATGGCTCATGCTTTTAAGTTTTACCCAACTTAGCCTATATTGTACATATTTTGAAAGCACTAGCAAATTCAAAACTTGTGTTCTTACAACCATTACTTCTAAAAGCTATGGAGTTAAATATGTGTTCTCACAACCATTTCTTTCACTCTCTCTTCTTCTCGCATCTTCTACATATGCTTCAAAGGGTCGTCCGCCATTGCTGCTTCTTACCCTGTGTCACCTGGTTGCAATGTAAGAAAATTGAAGAGTAGAAGTACACCATTGAAGGCCATTCAAAGCTTTGCTTTCGAAAATAGGATTTTTTGAGTTTGTTAGCTATTTGGATTGGGTGTTGTTCCAATTGATTGAAAATATCAAAAGGAGTGATTTGAAGTAGATTTGAGTTAAATTTTAGAAAAGACACAAGGAAGAAAACGAAGTCAGTTTTTTGTATAATTATGTATAATCTTGTATAATAGTGTATATTAGTGTATAAGCACATCTTTTACACTATTATACACTTTTATACACATTTATACAAGCGTCTGTAGACGAACTTATTCCACGATTTTCAGGTTCAATGCTTGTTCGAAATCAGTCCAAATCTCCATTAAATGATCAATAGCGAAGGGAAAATTGGTCCCTAAAAGTAAGGAATTGGTCCCAAATGGTTAATAGCGACCAGATAATCTGGTCCTTATAGCTTCCGTCGCTGAAGGTCATTAAGGACGAGATAGCGTACTGGTCGCTAAAACTATTTCGCGACCAGTTTAAAACTAGCCCCTAAAAAGTTTTTAAGGACCATTTTTCTGGTTGCTATTTGTATATTTTAGCGAATAAATTCCTGGTCCTTAAAATATTTTCACGACTAGTTTAAATGTGGTCGTTAAAACATTTCACGACCAGTTAGAAGCTGGCCGTTATATCTTTTCGGAGAAGTTTAAAGCTGGTCCCTAAGTCGAACAGGTCAGCACTACAAAGCTATAGATTTTGCAACCAAATTTTCTACTCCTAATAAAAAGGATTTAAGGACTAACAGTCTAGTCCCTAAAGAAACAAGTTACAAGTCCCTAAATCACATTCAATTTGCAACTACAAATCGGGAATATTAATAAATAGATGATGTTGCTTTCATAAAGCAATACCAAAAATGATCAACATTAGTTACTTGCACCGTACATCAATGATGTAAGCTAGTCACAATATTGTGTTCATAAACATTTAGCAAAAAACTACATATCACTAATGTACCTCGATTGTAATGTAAAATTTTCTTGAAATTTCCAACAAAATGATGTTAAATCTGTATGTCGTCAAAAATCTACTTCTAGTAAACTTCAATATCCAAAACCTATAGAAGAAATAAGAAATTTCAGTTAGAAAAACTATGTACCTCTAAGACCCATCACCCATGCTTGAAACATAAAAAGAGAGCCATTTTATGCTTGTTACTAACTGCTACTTGGTCCAGTCAATGTTGGATTTTTACCGGAAATTGCTTTCTTCTTGGAGTCACTGCATTTTAGTTGCCAAGTGTTAGTGATTGACAATTGATTTTAGTCACTGGATTTTTGTTACAGTAGCTGAACTCAGCTACTAAAAGATGTCACATTAGACAACTCAGCCAACAGTAGCAGATGATTGTTTATTGGCAATTTAGGAATCACATTAGACAGCTTTCTCGAGTCTAGTGCAGAATCGGCCTTCCAATTTGGCTGAGTTGAAATTGAACATTATGATAAACTTCAAAAAGACTACCATGCACATTATACTGCACATATCGACCCCCATGTGTTGGAACTCCTCTTATGTTACTACTATGATCACCTGAACTTGAATTAACAGACATATCTAAAACTCAAGAAACTAATAGAAAATTTTAGACCAACAACAACAATCCTAGTATATTCCCACCAGGTGGGGTTTGGGGAGAGTAGTCTGTACGCAGACCTTACTCCTACCTAACAGGTAGAGAGGCTGTTTCCAATAGACCCTCGGCTTAGGATTGTTTTTGTGTATGAAAAATCATATTTAAGCATATCTTAGCTTTACAAATCGAGTAATTTACAGGAAAAAGCCATTCACAAATAGGTGACATCTGCATTACCCTATTACTGGGACTGCTAGCATTTTATTCTCCTCAGTTCATGTTCGGTGCCAAGCCTTTCTTGCTTGTTCCATGTTATTCCTCGTCATAGTCTTCTTCACCTTTTCTCCCTGTTAGTTAAGCATAACTCTTTTTTATAGGTGCATTCTTCAGTGTCTTTAATGTGTGTTAAGACCATCTCAGTTTGTTTTATCTTCTCTAGGTTCATCTTAACCATTTCTTCCATTCATTAGCTTGTTTTTGCTTTCTTTTCTATTTCATCACATGTCTATTTTAATGTCCTCATTTCAGCAAGCTTGCTTACTAGTGGTTTTTTTTGGCAGTAGATGCCAATTATTATGTAGCAAATATTTTATATCCAATATTACTAAAGCCACTTCATCAAACTTCCCTTTGATGTCATTACGAAGCATCACATCCCCAATCACAAAACTGATACCACATACCTCCAGCCCCATATAGGAATCATACTGGCCTATATCTCTTATTCTTCATTTCTCGGAACAATCGACCCCAAATACCAAAGTTACTAGCTTTTAAGAAATTTATCTGTCCTCAATACGCTATTACTGCTTTCCTCTTTTAAGAAATTTATCGGTCCTTGTAACGACCTGACCGGTCGTTTTGATCGCTAGCGCGTCGTTCAGCAGTTCGAAACCATGAGCAGCTTTAATTCAGCCATTTTGACTTGTACGCGTGGTCGGAATTAAATTTCGGGAAGTTCGGAGCTGACTTAGAGAGGAAATTCTCATTTCAGAAGCTTTAAGTTGAAAGAATTAGTTAAGGTCGGATTTTTGAGTAAACGACGTCGGAATCGGGATCTGAAGGTTCCAGCAGGTTCGTTTGATGATTTCAGACTTGGGCATATGCCCGGATCGGGTTTTGGATGACCCAGGAGCGTTTTGGCGCCTATTGTGGAAGTTAGCATTTTGGAAGAAATTTCATAAGTTTGGGTTGAAGTGCATTTCATTGTTATCGATGTTCGTTTGGGATTCCAAGTCAGGGAGTATCTCCGTATGGCAATTCTGGAGTTGGGAGCGCGATCGGAAGTAAATTCGGATGTCCGTGGAGCATTTTGGAGCCATTTGGCTAAAGATAGAAATTTGAAGGTTTTCGAGAAGTTTGACCGAGACTTTTTGATATCGGGGTCGGAATCCGATTCCGGAAGTTGGAGTAGTTCCATAATGTCGAATATGACTTGTGCGCAAAATTTGAAGTCAATCGGACGTGATTTGATAGGTTTAATCATCGAAAGTAGAAGTTTGAAATTCTAAAGTTCATAAAGCTTGGATTGGAGGTCGATTCTTGGTTTTGGCGTTGTTTGATATGATTTGAGGCCTTGAGCAGGTCCGTAACGTGTTTTGGGACTGGTTGGTATGATTGGTTGGGGTCCCGGGGGCCTCGGGTGGATTCTGGGTGGTTAACGGATCGAAAGTGGAATTTTTGGAAGGGATGAAGGTTGCTGCTTCTGTCATAACCGCACGTGCGGTTGGTGGACCGCAGGTGCGAGACCGCAGATGCGGTCCTGGCATCGCAGAAGCGGCTCAGGTAAGCCAGGCCAGAAACCGCAGAAGCGGCCCCCAAGCCGCAGATGCGGCATGGAGACTGCAGATGCGGTCCCAGCTCTTTGGCCCATTTTCGCAGGTACGATCCCTCTATCGCAGATGCGGTACCCTGACCGCAAATGCGGAAAGTGCTGGAGGTAGAAAGTTGTTTTAAAAATCGGGTTTTGGTCATTTCTCTCATATTTTCTTGGCTTGGGCGATTTTTGGGAGAGCTTCAAGTGGGATTTTTCATCATCAACGATAAGGTAAGCTAATCCCATCCATCCTAAGTTAAATACATCGAATATGTATAGATTTTGGCATGTAAATTGGTAGAAATTTGGGGTTTTGGTATAAAGACCTAGAGATTCATATTCTTGGAATTTGACCACGATTTTGGGCATGGAATTAAGAGAAAATTATATATTTGAGTTCGTGAGGCTATGTGTAAACTTATTTTTCGAAATTTGGGAAATCCGGGCACGTGGGCCCGAGGGCGTTTTTGTCAACTTTCTGATCGGGGTTAGGAATTGTTATAAATTGGATTAATATGAGTAGTTTATTGTATATTAATGGATTTGCATGACTATTGGCTAGTTTTGGAGCATTGTGCATCAATTGGAGTTTTCGGAAAGGCTTGGAAGCCAGTTATGGTACTTCAGATCGAGGTGAGTCTCCTTTCTAACCTTGTAAGAGGGAATTGTCCCCATAGTTGAGTTAATTGGTTACGTGCTCCTATTTGTGGGGGCTACGTACGTACGAGGTGACGAGAGTCCGTGCGTAGCTACTATTATGTTTAAGTCTGGGTAGTCTAGGACCCAAAAACATGTTATTCTTGGAATAATTGTAATCTTATTGACAGTTTGAATTGTTTAAATCACATTGAGTTAGTAAATGAATTGCTAAAAAGATTTACCTTCACCTTCTTGAATTGTTAAAAGAAAATTGGTTCTTCCTTGGATAAATTGCTCTCTGATGTTTTCTTAATTGACTGTTTGAATGTGTTTATATATTGTGGAACGGGCCGAACGCCTCAATAGATTAAATAGATGCCTCTATGGTTCGCGCCATTCGACCCTCTGGCAGTGCACATTTTAAATATTGTTGGATCGGGCCGTACGACCTCGGCATGAGTTTCACATGCTTGTATTGCTTGCTCTGATATTTGTTGATACTAACATCTGCTCTCTCGGTTTGAGAAGATTCGTTAATTAATGGATTACAAATCCGGAGACTTTTAATAAAGTGGAACTTTTACCTGCTTAGTAATTTACTTAAATCTACTGTGGTTCTTAACAAATCCTTGAGTCATCGCATTAATATTATTATTACTGGACCTTTAGTAAGTGTCAAAGTTGCCATCTCGTCTCTACTTCTTCGAGATTAGGCGGGATACTTACTGAGTACACGTTGTTTTCGTACTCATACTACACTTCTCTGCATTTTTGTTGCACAGGCACTTGTACTACCAGTGGCCTACTGGGCGTAGCAGCATGGATGATATTGGGACTAGGTGAGTTGCATTACTCGAGGCGGCCCGCAGCTAGTATAGTCCCTTCCAGTATATTGTATTTACTTTCTGTCCATTTGTATTCCGGACGGATGTTGTATTGTATTGTTTCTTAGAAATAGCTCATGCACTTGTGACACCGGGTTCTGGAGATGTCTATGGGTTCATTCAGAAATGTAAAATTTTTAAACGTTTCATCATTTATTCAGTGGAATTTATCACGTATTGTTTAAACGCAAAAAAGAAGTGATTTCAGAAAATATTTAAACGAGAAGTACTAGTTATTTGTTGTTGGCTTGCCTGACAATAGAGTCCGGCGCCATCACGACCCTTAGTGATTTTGGGTCGTGACAACATGGTATCAGAGCACTAGGTTCCCGTAGGTCTCACGAGTCATGAGCAAGTCTAGTAGAGTCTCGCGGATCGGTACGGAGACGTCTGTACTTATCCTCGGGAGGCTGCAGGACTGTTAGGAGTACTTCCCTTCTTGATTCCTCATCGTGCGATTTGATTCCTTGAGGCTTATGCCCTTGCGTCCTTCCTACTCAATCTTACGCGACGCGAACCGCTGGCTATAAGTCGAGAATTTAAGAAATTGTAATGGTACTACGAATATGGTGCGGGGTTGTTTGAGCTATTATCGTCGCCTTGTGGAAGGGTATTCTGTCGCTTCGGCTCAGTAGCGGTGCTTCCGGAAGCTCTGAGGCTAGGCACAAGTTGCCATGATGCTATGAACGATTGTTCCGCAGTATTGATATGATGGTAGGATGTTTGCCCGCGTGTTGGGGCAGTGAATAACTTGAAGGGAGGTTTACTCAGTGCACAATCTAGAGGTTCGGTATTTTATTCCCGACAGGGGGAGGGCAATCGGACTAAGAATGGCCAGATGTGGGCTGGTGGAGTTTTCTTCTATAATAAGGTGTCGTTGTCCTAATTGAACGTACTCAGTTCGCCGGAGTTATGATCTTCTACAATTCGCCTTTGGGGTAAGATATTGTGAAATAGTACTGAAGATACGGCTGCCAGATACCGCGGGGTGCGATAGTTCAGGATTGAATCAGTGTTTCTAATATCGACGGTTCGAGGAAGATGATCTTCGGGAATGTTTAAAGTCAGCAGCAATGTGGGTCCAAGTGCCACAGAGATAGATTTCATTTAAGGCAACAACTGAGCAGTAAAGGATGAAGAAGGACATGTGGGAAGTGTCAGGCGGTGGTTAGAATTTCTAAAAGGCCAAGTATAAGAAGCAAAGATCGAGTAGTCGACTAAAGGGGTGAGTTTCGCCAAAGTGGGAGAGTTTTGAGTGATTTGGGATTTTAGTGATTGGTAATTTGGGACTACGGATTAATTTGAAGTATGGGCTATTATGCGGCATGAGATTTGGTATAACGGAAAGGAGCTACTAATAATGAAGAAGGATACAACCTACCATTGAACGGGAAGGATGTTGCCCGTACTTAATTGATGTCCACGAGGGGTGAATGGAATCGTGCAGCTAGAGAGTGAGCTTAGACTCAGGATGGGTCATTAATGTCGTGGTGTTTGCACCCCGCGTAGCGGTGTTGGAAGATGTAGGCACGTAGATCCCACAGGCGTGATGTCTCTAGTGAGCAGGACGGCAGTCGCATGGTTGGTGAAGTTTCCGCAAAGGGTTCTATTGGCTATGCAGCAAAGAGATCGGTCGTGTGAACGTGGTTGATGATTCAGAGTATAAAAATAGGTTTTATAGAAAGATACCGAGAATTTTGGCGGTTGATTGCGCAAGGTTATGTCAACAAGAGATAAAGGATCCTGGTGAATTCCAGAATTTGTGTAATAATGGCTTCAGGCTAAGTGGGAGAGTCCCACCGCCTATGATTAAGGATTGCCCGGTTAACTACTTGCAAGATTTCTAATTATTAGCACATTGATGGGTTATTTCAGCCACAGGAAGAATATATGCGGTAATTTGAGCACGAGGAATTGTTAAAGGTGTGCTATCGTTGGCCTTTTTGGCCCCTATTCAGACTTAGGGAAGGATTCAGGGTTTATGCCTTGTATAGATGTGGGTTTCAAGGGAAGTGATTCTGCCGGGTACTTCGCCGAGAGGGTATTCATGTGCTACAAGATTTATGGAGTTGATTATATTTGGGGCCAAGTCAGAGCGGGTGGCTCTCAACAACGGTCCTGGTAGATTAAAAAGGGTAAAGTGTGGTGCCTAATGGCTTCGAGCCTATAGATACAGTTAAGAATCAAGCCTTGTAGCATCTTATGAGGAGGGGCACAGAAGGCTCTATGATGTTTTGGCCTGCAGGGTAGCAATTGGGAGGTATGAAATGGTTCGGGGGATTTGAGACAGCATGGTCTCGTGATTCAAGGTCACTCGGGATGAGTGCGGGTGGAGTGTGTCATGTGTTAAAAGGAGTTATTATTATTTCTAAGGCAATCAAGGATAAATTGGAAAGAGATAGATGGGTTAGCCATAGTTGAATTGGCATATTGGTGGTAGTAATCAGTTCCTTCAGCAAATTATGCAAGTGACTTGTGGCGATACGTGCGCGGCCTGTCGGCCGCCGTAATTGATGTTATTCAGAAGTATTCTACTGTTATGGCCTGTCATGCGTAGGCAGATTCCGAAAGGGCTATGGTGGCTTAGACCACTACTTAGAGATTTACATATTCTACGGTTATGAGGATTCACCCATGTGTTGCTATGGTTCTACTGAAGTGAGTTAAGTCAAAAGTTTTTATACGATGGAGTGTTAATCTATTAGTGGTTCTGAGTTATGATGAAAATTGTGTTCTATTGCATATTGGCGTGTTGGGAGCAGTGAGTGGTATGAAATTTGAAGTGAGGATCAAGGTTATAGTTCGGTGTTGGCGAGAATGCCGCAAGCTCGGATGAGCAGGAAAGTAGCTTCGATGTTTAAAGTATGTTGGTATCGTCTTCAGCATCACCTGAGAGCGGTGTTTGTGGGAAAAAGGCTTCGCATCCCGGTTAGGATTCTTGATCACTTTTTAGCGTTAGCGCGGCCGGTGAGTTGGATGTACAGATCTGTTATCCACTACAGAAGGTTGTGGGAGCGTGCCCACGGAAAGATTGTATTAGTGTGGCATGTAGTAATTTGATCGATTGAAGAGTTAAACCAAGTATGATGATTGTGGTGATATCGATGCTTTGGGAATTGATGCCCGAAGGGCACTTGATTTATTGAGTTGTGGACTGTTGATGGTTACTCCGGTTAGGATGGTTGTTCTTATGTGTTATGAGAAAAGGGGAGTTATTATGGACCTTTGAAAGGTTACCAGCCTAGTTCAGTGCGAGCAGAATCAGCTTGAGGTTTGTGGATGGATTCAAATGTGAATATGGGCTCTATATCAGGCCAGGCGTGTTCATTTCACTATTGCGCCCCTTATGGAAGAGTAGTAAGGGTGTTATTTTGTCGTCAGTTATTTCATGTAATGATACATTGCGCCGCGCGAGTTGTGAGGCGGCTTGGTGAATTGCTTATGTGTTGAGGTTCTGTGTAGAGATGATGTTACAAGAGCAAAATGGCACTTGAGATTCAGATCGTATATCGCACCTCAGTTGTTCTTGAGTTTTGTAGCTTATAGCGCTATATGTCCCCTTAGGGATGGTATTGTGCACTTAGCGTGCTTGTGACCTATATTCGGTATTTTGTAGTAATGAGCAATTTAGCTCGATGTGCATCTCCTTAGGTAAGTGTTATGTGTGGATCGGCTGGCACGCCGCCATGGGTATGTTATTGGATCGGGTTGCGCGCCGCAACAGTGTGATGTTGAATACAATTTTCATACTTCATCTTAGGTGTGTTTGTTTCCTATTTTCTGAGGGAAGTTCATATTAGTTGCGAGAGTCGAGTAGATCCTTCTAGAGTTCGTTTCCCTTTGTATCACGTTCTAGTTCATAGCCTATTGACACATTGTCGCATCATATGAGACTTTTGATCATGTCCGGGATGGCTTATTGCCTGAGCTTTTCGTACTGGGTGAGACGGGATCACTGGATTTAGGATCAGTGCAATCTGATTATATGAAGTATATTAAGGAGCTAAGACCATTATTTGGTTCAGAATGAGGTGATGGTTCTTGTCAGGAGCATAGACCCAATGATTTGTTGATTCAGCAGCTGGGTATGAATTTCTACACATCTCTTCCGTTGTGGCGGTATTGTAAGGGTTAGAGCAGGACTTATATATGCCATGGGGTGCATTGTGAGCAGCAAATTCGGGAAATGTCGACTATTATGATCAGAGAATGTTATTATGGTCTGGTGAATGATGGGGTGCATGGTGTGGAATCAGCAAAGGTGTGCAGTCATGTTCTGGTACAACGTGTGGTGATTGATACGGTAAGAGTATGTTGAAAGCAGGCCTGGCAAAGAATTTGGGATGTTGGAACTGGGCTCCAAAGCTTATTTGCCTAAATGAAAGAGGTTATCTTTAGATTTGATCGAGCTGGTGTGCCCAACTGAGTTGTGGTAGCACGGGTAGGTGCACTAGGTATTAAGCAGTGACTCCAGACAACCCCAGCACAGTTCCTAGCACGTTCGAGGACGAACATATGTTTAAGTGGGAGAGGATGTAATGACCCGACCGGTCGTTTTGAGCCCTAGCGCGTCGTTCAGCAGTTCGAGGCCATGAGAAGCTTCAATTCAGGCATTTTGACTTGTACGCATGGTTGGAATTAAATTTCGGGAAGTTCGAAATTGACTTGGAGAGGAAATTCTCATTTCAGAAGCTTTAAGTTGAAAGAATTAGCTAAGGTCGGATTTTTGAGTAAACGACATCGGAATCGGGATCTGAAGGTTCCAGCAGGTTCGTATGATAATTTCAGACTTAGGCGTATGCCCGGATCGGGTTTGGGATGACCCGGGAGCGTTTTGGTGCCTTTTGTGGAAGTTAGCTTTTGGAAGAAATTTCATAAGTTTGGGTTGAAGTGCATTTCAGTGTTATCGATGTTCCTTTGGGATTCCGAGTCAGGGAGTAGCTCCGTATGGTAATTCTGGAGTTGGGAGCGCGATCAAAAGTAAATTCGGATGTCCGTGGAGCATTTTGGAGCCATTTGGCTAAAGATAAAAATTTGAAGGTTTTCGAGAAGTTTGACCGGAAGTGGACATTTTGATATCGAGGTCGGAATCGATTCCGGAAGTTGGAGTAGGTTCGTAATGTCGAATATGACTTGTGCGCAAAAATTAAAGTCAATCGGACATGATTTGATAGGTTTAATCATCGAAAGTAGAAGTTTGAAATTCTAAAGTTCATAAAGCTTGGATTGGAGGTCAATTCTTGGTTTTGGCGTTGTTTGATATGATTTGAGGCCTCGAGCAGGTCCGTAACGTGTTTTAGGACTGGATGGTATGATTGGTTGGGGTCCCGGGGGCCTCGGATGGATTCCGGGTGGTTAACGGATCGAAAGTGGAATTTTTGGAAGGGCTGAAGGTTGCTGCTTCTGTCATAACCGCACCTACTGTTGGTGGACCGCAGGTGCAAGACCACAGATGTGGTCCTGGCATCGCAGAAGCGGCTCAGGTAAGCCAGGACAGGAACCGTAGAGCGGCCCCCAAGCCGCAGATGCGGCATGGAGACCGCAGATTCGGTCCCTTGACCGTAGAAGCGGAAAGTGCTGGAGGCAGAAAGGTGTTTTAAAAATTCGGTCCCATGATTTTTCAGCTGTATCGGTTTAGTGCTACCTTGGAAATTCTTTCCCAACCCTTTGTCGGGTTCATATCCAGACCATGCCAATATGCTTTCTATTTTACCACTCTACCATTTGTCCTTCTCGACGGCGTTGACCTGTTCAATATGATGATAGGTTTCCCCTCCTAGCCTTCTTGTATGCCCAATGGCCGGGATGGTTTGACTCGTGTAAATGGGATTACTTTCATCTCCGTGAATGATTACCTCTTGACGGTTCCATTCAAACTTTACGGCTTGATGTAGTGTGAAAGGTACGGCCCCACCGGTGTGGATCCATGGTCGGCCCAACAAAAGGTTATATGAGGCTGGTATGTCGAGCATCTGAAATTCAACGTCAAACCAAGTTGGCCCCATCTGCAAGAAAAGGTTGGTTTCCCCAATCGTGGCTCTCTAAGACCCATCGAAAGCTTTCACATTCATGCTTCCTACCCGTATTTCATGGAAACCTTTGTCCAACCTTTTCAGAGTGTCCAATGGACAAATATTTAGGCTTGAACCTCCGTCAACCAGGACCCTAGAAATGAACTTGTCTTCGAATTGCACCGTAATATGCAATGCTTGATTGTGATTCAATCCCTCAGGCGACAGCTCATCCTCGTGGAAGATAATCTTATGACTCTCCAGTACTTGTCCAACCATGTTGGCCATTTCTCCGCCAGTGATGTTGTTGGGTACATAAGCCTCGCTCAGCACCTTCATTAAAGCGTTCTTGTGTACCTCTGAATTCTGCAACAATGATAGGATAGATATCTAAGTAGGGATTTTGTTCAGATGGTCAACAACAGAGTACTCCTTCACCTGTACTTTCCTCCACAGGTCGTCTGGTCCGGTCTCAATGATAGGCTGCCTAGTAGTGGCCTCCTTACATGAACCTCCCAAATGTTCAGGTGTATAGACTCTTCCAGTTCCAGTCATTCCTTGTGCAGCGTCAGATTCCTCTACCTTGGCCTTCCCTTTTTGCCGAGCCTCGGCGACATAATCCCAGGGTATTGCTTTGGAATCGAAGGGAGGTGTGGTCGATATTGTCACTGTGAAAGGTGTGACCATTTCTACCTCAAATGGAGCAGGGGTGGCTACAGGTGGAGCCACCTCTACCTCGAATGGAATTGATGCAGCTACTTCAACCTCGACTGGTGACTGAGTCTGTACCACAATAGCAGTAAGTGTGACTGCATTTTTAAAGTCATCGCCTTCTGGAATAAGCCCAATCGACCCCTCAGGGTCCCACTCTTCATTTGTCTCTATCACATGTACACTATCACCTCTATGATCAGGGAGGGGATTGTTGCGGACATTAGGTGCGACTTCCTTCGCCTGTATGACCTTGTTGTCAATTACTGTCTGGATCTTATCCTTCAATGTACGGCACTCAGTAGTGGTGTGCCCCTTCATACCGGAATGGTACGCACAAGTTTTGTTCGGATTGACCCATTGGGATGGATTTTCTAATGCCACAGCGGGAATAAGAGTGACGTAACCCGCGGCTTTCAACCTTTCATACAATTGGTCGATGGGCTCGGCATGGCGGTGTATTGTCTGGGCGGCTTCCGGTCGAAGTTGGGTCTTGGTCTTGGATAGTTTTGGCGAGCTGGTGCTAATTGGAAGTGGGATGGTTGGGACCTTTAGGTGTGATGGACAGAGGCTAGTTGGGAATATCTGGGAGATGAAGGTTGATATGTGGGCGGTGATGCTTGGTATGTGGGCAGAGGTGTTTGATATGTGGGAGGAGGTTTTTGATAGATAAGTGGAGATTTGGGGCCCTGAGCCACCATTACTGTTCCAGTATCTTTCTTCTTTGATATGCCGCCTGACTGTAACGCCTTATTCGTGGCCTGCAGTGCCTCGAAATTTGTTACCATCCCGCTCTTGATTCCTTCCTCGATTCTTTCTCCAAGTTTGATGATGTCAGAGAATTTGTGATTTTCGATAACCATCAACCTTTCATAATATTGCGGATCCTGTGCTCTGACGAAGAATTTGTTCATCTATTCTTCGTTTAAAGATGGCCTCACCTTGGCCGCTTTCGACCTCTAACAGGTAGCATACTCACGGAAAGTCTCAGTAGGTTTCTTCTTAAGATTCTAAATGTAGAAAACATCCGGTGCGTTCTTTGTGTTGAACTTGAACTGGTCCATGAAATCTGACGCCATACTTACCCAATTGAACCATTTCTTGGGATCTTGGCTGATATACCACGACAGAGCATCCCCAATAAGACTCCTCATAAAGAGCTTCATCCGGATCTTTTCATCTTTCCCAACCCCGACAAGCTTGTCACAATAGGTCCTTAAATGAGCCCTGGGATCACCTGTGTCGTCGAACATCTCGAACTTGGGAGGTTTGTACCCCTCTGGCAGTTCCACATCCGGCTGTATGCACAGGTCTTCGTAGTATAAACCTTTTATTCCTCTGTCGCCTTCAACACCATGAACTTGGCTTGTTAACTTCTTGAGTTCTTCAGCCATGTTTTTAATGAGCAGGTCTTTCTCGGAGGATTCCGGTGTATAGGAGATTGGTTGGGTAGAGTGAGGTACATTTTCCACATATATAGGGTTGCTTTGATGGGTGCCAGAGACTTGGGTGTAGTGATAGTCATTGGTGGAGTTTTGGGGATCGGGAATGGTCGGTGGTGTGTTTTGGGGAGTGTGGTAAGTGGTGGTTGGTGGGTAATGAATTGGTTGATGGGGGTGTTGTGGTGGAGCTGGTATTGGTAATGATTTGGGATTCTGGGGTGGGGTTGCGTATTGATTTGGTGCGGGAGGATTTTGGGGATGTGGGTTTTATGTGTTTTGGGGAGGTGCTGGGTTCTTAATGTTCTATTGGTTGATGTCAGGGACATTCACGGTGAGTGACAAGTTTGCCAAGTTGCGAACCTGCTCAAGTTCTCCTTACAGATCCAGTATCTTTTGTTCCAATCTCATGACTAGATCATTTGGGGCCGGAGTACTACGGTCGTCTGAGGTTTCTGCGTTCTCAAAATTCTCCTTTCGGATACCACTTAGGTTGTCCATCTTTGCTTTTCCTCTGCCTTTTGTGTTGCTTGGAGGAGGAGGAGGTGGAGGGCCTCTAGATCTGGTATGATACGCTGATGAGTCCAGTATGAGTGAACCAATCTAAGGGGATGGGAATAATCAAAATAAGGAAAAACAAAAAGGTAACAAGTTAGAGAGGATTTTGAAATGTTTGCAGTATTTAAACACATTACGGAAATGTAAATTCGTATCATAATTTGGGAGCCTCCTTATGCCCGAGGTAGGACTAGCGATAGATAGATTTGGAGAACTTTAAACGCCAACAAATGCTTCATTTCATAACATAAAAATAGACGAATCCCCAAAACGACACCGAGATAAAGAAAATAAGCACTACTGGCAATTGGCCTTATTACATTTTAGGAAAGCGAATAAATCTAGCCTATTTGGTCTCAGAAGGACTTTCCTCGGGTTGAATGCTCTTGTCGATCAAATCCCCCAGTTCGCATAGGTTCATCAGTAAGAATGCCTTTGCCAAATGTCATCCTTCGTTTCCCTCAGCGTTCTGGCAGTCGGTGACTCTCTTCCTCACTTTTCCTTCCAATTCCATCAGACTGTATTCCATATATTCCAGCTTTTCGCTAGTCTTGACGGCCCTCTCTTTTTCCATTCATTGATTTGGTCTCTTGATGGAAGATTCCTCCACCAGTCTAGCAAGAGAGAGGGTATGCTAACCATACCGAATATGGGGACCTCATGCCTCATTTCTGCAAAACAAAAGGGTTAGGCCTTTCTCCCCCACCAGACTCGCCTATTTATACATTCATGATCAGCATATCGGCATTTACTTCTCCAAATTAATGCATAGAACGTGGTTGTGTCCGTTGGGATTATGAAAAACCCGATGGACTTTTGGATAAGGATCATTATGTGGACAGCATATTGATCCGACTAGGTTTGACCATGATGCATGCACAATTTTGACCAGAGTAAGGCTACTGCGGGGTTTTAGACTGGTACCCTCAAACAGACAACTTGAGGGCGAAGGCACGGAACCGTCGACTGCACTGCTGATCGACTGGTTTTACCGCTAATAAGCCTTTCCGAATTTAAGGGTAATAAATAGGAAGAGCGCAACCACTCATTAAGCGTTACAATAGGTATTGATATGCACGAGTGGAATATGATGTGGAGCATGATTTATGCAGCAATTAATAACATGTAGTCAAGTATTTGCACGTAGGAAAAATAAATACAGTATTTAAATAATTGAAAGACAGTTACAGGAAAAAGAAAACAAAGAGACACGTCAGTTTCAGGGATAAAGAATCATAAATGCTTAGAAGAAAATGGACAGTTTAAATTCAAATAAGGGGAAAGGGGTACGGGATAAAGTATTCTTGGACTAATTCATAAAAATAAGTTCTTTGTGGTAAGAGCCTAAAGGTATCCCCAGCAGAGTCGCCATGCTGTCGCGCCCCCTTTTTTCCCCTCCCCTTTTACGGGGGAAGAAAGGTCCGGGTTTCGACATTTATGGGGGTAATAACTCATTTCCTTTTGGGAATTGGGTATTTTGAAGAGTCGCCACCTAACGGGTTATGGTGCGTTAGGGCACCTAGAGCGATTAACTCTTGGATTGGTTTGCATTACCAGTGATTTAGGGTAAGGGCTCAAAATAACCTTGAGGGGAAGGTGTTAGGCACCCCTCTCGGTCCACAACTGTGGGTCCCGGCCGAACTTATACTTGTGAATTAGTCCTTTAACAAATAAGTAGTTGAAACAAATAATTGCAAGTAAAGCATGTTGGGCATTGTATGACTTAGATAATAAGACAAAGGATTTGAACAAGTTGTGTACATATAAAAAGGTAAAGTTTTAAGCAAAAGGAATTTGGGAAAGGAATGGTCCTAGGTTGGTTAGCCTACAGGATCACCCCACGCAATGCTCGGTAAACACTCCTTAATGAGGGGCTACACATGACATTAGCGCGTAGTCATCATATCCCGTTCTATCCAAGTTCCTCCCCTTGGTCATAGCCTAAAGCGTTCTAGTAACCTTGACAATGCCTATGCGTGCACTACCCGTCCCTTCCTCGTGACCCTGGAGGTATTTTAGGACCTCTAAATTTGGGCAGCTCTAGACAACCCCTAAGGTGTTTAAAAGGAGAAAATTCTAGGCGACAGGCAATAACACATAGGACTTAACAGATAAATGCAGCAAAAAGCAGTCAAGAGGCCCAGGTTTACCTCCACAAATAATGCACATAAGCAGCACGTCTTAAACACAAAAAAGAGTAGTTTTTGTTAGAGAAAAGACCTAAACAAGATATCTAAGTGGATGTTAATGCCCAAAGATATGCAACCTTATTTTTTATAAACTTGACAGTAAGGTCCTAATCAGTTTGCCTACTGATTTTAAACCTGTTAAGTCTGGACAGCTTAAAATAGCAAAAATACAGTTTCATATTTGCAGAATTTAAAATCGCCCTATAGGCTTGCCTAAACGTAGAACAGTGATGTCCTAAGAACATGGTAACTACCTTGATACAGTAGAACAGTGAGCAGTTTTTAAAACGGACTCTTGAGTTCCTATAGGCATGCTTTCTAGCGGCAGTGAATGAAGACAGTGTTTAAAAGACTCATTAAAGAAAGCAGACATTTGATTAAACCAGTTCAAAAAGGAACTAACATGGATTAACTGACTTGTGTAACTAAATTGATTTTTATTTTATATGCAGAATTTCTGATTTTATTCCCTATAAGCATGATATCTAGTTGATAAGAGCTGATGTTAGAAACTTATAGGCATGATTTCTAGTGGAAGACATATGTGAATACCCGTTGTAACAGAAATTGAACTTGATCACATTCCAAAGCATGGTATCTAATTACAAAGCCATTTAAGTCCTATAGGCATAATTTCTAGTATTGGAACCATTTAAACCCTATAGGCATGGTTACTAGTATGGTAAAGTAGACATAGCAAGTGTATTAGCAAGATCCTATAGGCATGGTTTCTACCCGTATTACCCCACAAATATATAACTAACCACCCTTTTCACTAATCACCCCAATAGTGGTTTACAAATAATTATTACAGACCAGCTGAATAAATTACATAAATACATAAAAGAAAAGAAGAAGTTACACTATAGGGAGCCTGAAGCAGGCCCAAATGATTTCTCAAACCTCCAATAGCCTCAAATGCCAAATTCCATAGACAATGCCATTGTCTAGGTGCGTCAGAGTTCCCTAAGGATCTCAAGGATCCCGGGAAGTGCTCACACCTAGACTTTGTAACCAAAACTGAGTAAGTGTAGTGTCGAGGAGCCAGCTCCAGTGCATCAGAGTTCAGAGGGATCTCATAGGGATCCTAAGGCAGTCACATATCACATTATAATATAACGCTCTCCCTTCTCTCTTCTTTCTCTCTCTAGGTTTTGCGATTTCTTGTGAGCTTGGCAGCCATGGCTGCTGCAAGCTCTCCCCAGCCTTTGGCTGTGGGAGAGTTAATCCAAAATAATACTGAAACAATCCCAAACCAAAATACAAAACAATCCTATGCTACACAACTTCAACAAAAACAGTCTGCCTCAGTATCGTCAAAATTCGAGTTGTTTCCTGTTAAACTCGACCATGGAGATCCAATGATAGAATTCACAATGGAGGAGGTTAATGATTTCATAAGGGAAGAAGGGCTGCATCAGGTAGTTGTGGTGAAATTTTCTTATGGAAAACCTGGCATACAAGAAATCAGAAAAATTTTCTCGTCGCAATTTGATGTGCATGGTCACTATAACGTGGGGCAGTTGGAATTTCATCACCTGTTGATCAGGTTTGATCTATTCAATGACTATGTTCAGTTCCTATCAAGATCGACTGGTTATCTTAAATCCAAAGGTGAAGAATACTTCTTCAGAACTTTCTCATGGACTTTAGGGTTCAATCCAAAAGAAGAGACATCTATGGCAGTTGTGTGGATCTCCCTACCAGGTTTGCCACCTAATTTCTTTGCTAAGAGGTCGTTAATGTCTATTGCTTCAGCTTTTGGAAAACCTCTTGCTGTGGACAAGGCGACACAGGAAAGAACGAGACCTAGTGCTGCTAGAGTTATGGTTATAATCGATCTTTTGGATAAAAAAACATCCTAAAAAGGTCAAGTTGTAGATTGTAGATCGAGTTACAGGTAAATCTGTCGTGTACTATCAAGAAATAGTATATGACAACCTTCCTAAGTATTGTACTTATTGCAAGCATCAAGGGCATGATGAAAGATCATGTCGTTGGAAGATCGAGAAAAGTAAGGAAGATTTAGCTATTGTGGATGATAGAGAACGGCTGGACAGTTTGGCAAATTGCAAGATGATGCTAGGGAGTTTCTTAATGCAAAAAGAGCTAGGTAACTAGAGTTTGAAGCAGCAAAAGAAAATTTTGTTGAGCAACAGGTTTCACAAAATTGTTATTCAAAACAGTGAGAATGTAATGAATCGAACTGTTAAGGATGCCACGGTTGGTGATGTTTCGAAGATTGACAAGGTTACACCTCCACCTTCACGAGATGTACCTGCTAGAATAGCTTTACCTAGGATCTCCAATGTTGTGAATCCAATCGTAGAAGCATATGACAAGCTTGCTAGTGCTGCAAAAATTTTGTCAACTACAACAGCTTCAAAGAGTACAACTGATCGTGCTAAGGTAGCTGTACAAATTAGTGAAGGTGTTGCAGCTGGTACTCTTGACATTAGGGATCAGCAACAGAAAGATAATGGGGTAATAAATAATGGAATTTCTACAGGTGCTAAGGAGGCTAAACTTCCACATAGTTTAGATGATGGTGAGAAGCTAGCCTTGGATCAACAGGCTAACACTGTTGCTAATGCACAGGCTGTGAAAGGAATATGTGATAAGGCAGCTGGAGCTCATCATGATGCAGGAATGGATAGGGTAAATGTAGGAACTGTTAACTCAGGTGGTAATTCTCAAAAACCAGCTGGATAAATTACATAAATAGATAAAAGAAAAGAAGAAGTTACACTATAGGGAGCCTGAAGCAGGCCCAAATGATTTCCCAAACCTCTAATAGCCTCAAATGCCAAATTCCATAGACAATGCCATTGTCTAGGTGCGTCAGAGATCCCTAAGGATCTCAAGGATCTCGGGCAGTGCTCACACCTAGACTTTATAACCAAAATTGAGTAAGTTGTATGGAGGATCCAGCTCCAGTGCATCAGAGTTCAGAGGGATCTCATAAGGATCCCAAGGCAGTCACACACTGGAGGGGCAGAACTTAAGGACCTAAGAGTGGAGTGGGAGTGCTTGGCACGATTTTGAAGAGGTTTTGATAGAAAGCAGTATTTGAAAAGACTCAGTAGTTTTACAAATGAGAGGATTGTTCAGTAAAACAATTTTAACCAAAGTTGTGTAACAACAAACCATACATAAAGCCAAACAGGTTCAGCAACATTCAGATAATAAACCTTCATACAGGGGTAATTGGGGCTGGAAACACACAATACAAGTAAACAGCACTCTTTGCAACTGAAGGGGTAGTTAAAAATGGGTTCAGGGGTGCTAATTAGGACATAGTGACAGACTCAGATATGCTTTAGAGGGTCATGGGATTAGGGATAACAAATGATATAATGTAGTAGGAACTCCAGAACCAGCATAGAATCAAACAACTTAGAGTAACAAAATCACTTTGCAAAGAGAGGTTCAGACTGGATAGCAAGTGAACCAATATTCAAAACAAGGTAGAGTAAAGTTTAAACAAACTACTAGTTCATAAGACCTGCTGATTTTCGAAGTCACAAGACATAACTAGGTGAAGTAATAGGTCCATTACATGTTGAGCAGCAAAACAAAAGATAGAAACAGATTAGGAATATGATGAACTGAAGCAGTACGAAACACATTGGTTTGAGAACATGAATTTAAAATCAGAACATACCAGTAAAGAGAGTAAATGAAAGGTAAAGAGCAGGAGAGTCCAATAATTAGCCTTGGCTTGCAGCCGGCTAATTTAGTAACAATAGTAAGTAACAAAGAAAGCAGAAGAGCTTTTGAGTGTAAGAGAGATGTGAACTAATGTCTGTGTGTGTGTTCGTGTGTTAAGACTGTAGAAGATAGCCATTTATATAGTAGTTTGAAACCTAGGTAAAATAAGGTAAGAATCAAAATTGTATAGTAATTATGGAACTCAGAATCAATTAGAGCAAAATCAGTACAAGTACTCCCTTAATTAAGGGAATCAGTTCAAACGGTAAGAACAAGTAACAAATAAGGAAAGAAATCAATGTGTAAATGGAGCATAACAAACAATGAAATAATTAAATCATAGTAGGCAAAGAGTAAACAATTAGGGCTGGGTTCAGAAAATTCTAATTAAGGAGATAGTCGGTAAGAATCAAGTAACCATGCAGACAAGGTAAAGGAAAGTTAGTTTAGGCAAGTAAATCAATCACATTGAGTAGGAAGGTAAGAATCGAAGGTTTAAAGATAAGTTTTCAAATCAAACCAAGAAACAGAGAATTCAGAATCAATCAAAGAGAAAGTCGTGCAAAGAGTTAGCGCTTAGCATATAAATAAACTAAGACATGGATTGTCAAGAGTCGACATACAACTCTAGCAAGCATGAAAGTTAAACAATACTGATTCAATGAGAAAGAGGCTAGTCTTGAACAGTCAAGATGAACACAAGCACATAGAATCAGTGTAAGTTTAGGCTAAGAAACTCAGCAGAAACATATCAAGGCAAAATAGTCAGGAGAAATCACAGAAACTCAAAAACGAGAACCGATCAGTCATGCTGATACACAGAACCAAACGAAGAACCCTAAAAAAATTAGGGCTTTCAACATAGACGAGTTAAGATGTAGTAGACTCATAAAATCAGTCAAAATATGTAAGAAATAGAAGTTTAAACACAAAGAATCAGTTAGACAAGGTTTTTAAAAAACGGTTCCGAAAACCCTAGTTTTAGAGTCAGATGAAAAACACTTGAAATCACATGATTCTTGTAAAAAACCTCAAGGATAGTGTAAAACATTCCAGAAACAAACTCAAATCGTCCTAGATCGGTACAGATCTAGGAGGTATAGAAAAGAAATTAGGGTTTCGAAAGAAACCCATACAGAGATGAAGAAACCTGTCCAGAAACCCAAAGATCATAGCAAATATAGAATGATTTCACTTGAAATCACACTGGAATAGCCAGGAACAGGCAGGAGATGAACCCTAGATGCAAGCCGGCATGGCCCTGGTCCCTTGAGGACCTTAGAGAAGGCAGGAATGGCATGAGAGAAGCCATTGGAGGCGTAAGAGACGATGAGAGGTCACCGGAGATGACCGGAGATGGGATGTCGGCGTTTGAAGATTAGGGTTAGGTTGAGAGTGTTCTGAGAGAAGAGAGGATTTTAGGGAGGCGGGTGCATAGAAATGATTAGGGTTGGGGGTCGTTTGGAATTTAAAACGGTAAGTTTTAACGAGGGCCGTTGATCTTTTAGATCAACGGCCATGATTTGATGGGGTCTTGGGTCGGGTAGGTGTAGTTAGGGCATGGGTTGGATAATTTAATCTAAAATTGGGCTGGGGTATTGGGTTGAATTGAGGCTGAAATTGAAAATACAATTTGGCTAAGTTTTAAATAGCCAATTAACCCTATATAACTTATAATAAATAATAGATTATTTCTAAAAAATAATTTCGACACTAAAATGATTTAAAATAGCTATTTATCATTTCAAAAAATATAGAAGATCATTTTGTGCATATAAATGTAATTATGTATTAATAGGGCTAGTATTGCAAATATATGCAAATTAGCTTAAAAATGCAAATGCAATTATAAAAAATGCACTAAAAATATTTTAACAATATTTTGGAATCAATACAGAATTTAGATGGCTAAATCACCACAAAGATAATTTGAAGGATAATTATTGGAGATTTTATAAGTAAAAAGAGAGGAAATAAATCGATTTGAAACCTTCAAAAGTATAGAAAAAATTATTAAAATGATTTATGCATGCTTATATATGCATATATGCTATCTTGAAAGTATTTATATATATTAAAAATATATAGGAAAAAATTGGGTATCAACAGGGACCTTTACCTCGAGTTGAAAGAAAGTACTGTCTTGAGCCTTGAGATCGTGATTTATCATTTAGACCTCGCGATAATCTTCAAGGGGAAATTTGCTCGGAGGTTCGAGGATAGGGACTGCCTTTAAGCTTTCGAGGGCATTCTCCGACCGGGGTTCGTTCAAACCTGAGCCACCCGGAAACCTGCTTTGAACTTAGCGTAAATAGCCCTATGGCATTTTAGGTAGATCACGAACGAGGTTTTACCCGAATTTAGATGGTATCCCGTGATCAAGCCCATACGGGTGAAGCTTAAATGCTTGTTTCCTTGGAGCCTAACTCCTTTTTGCCGGAAGTCCTCGAAGTCGGGTACCACCTCGAGGCTTGTAATAGTGTCATCAGCTTCCCGGAGCTTGATTTCTTTTTGATGGAGGTCCTCGAGGTCTGGCACCACCTTGGGACTTGCGGCGATGTCGTTGGCTCCTTAGATCCTAAGTTCTTCTTGATGGGGGTCCTCGAGGTCAAGTACCACCTCAGGATCGGCGATAATTACGTTAGCTCCTTAGAGCCTACCTTTTCCTTGATGGAGGTCCTCGAGGTCGGGTACCACCTCGGGACTGGCGATGATTTCGTTGGCTCCTTAGAGCCTAACTTCTTTTTAATGGAGGTCCTCGAGGTCGGGCACCACCTCGGGACTGGAGATGATTACGTTGGCTCCTTAGAGCCTAACTTCTTTATGATGGAGGTCCCCGAGGTCGGGCACCACCTCGGGACCGATGATGATTACGTTGGCTCCTTAGAGCCTAGCTTCTTTTTGATGGAGTTCCTCGAGGTCGGGTACCACCTCGGGACTTGCGGCGATGCCGTTGACTCCATAGAGCCTAACTTCTTCTTGATGGAGGTCCTCAAGGTCGGGTACCACCTCGGGACCGGCGATGATTACTTTGGCCTCTCGAGGTAGGCGGACCGTCGCCGTTTTTTCCATATATATATATATATATATATATATATATATAGGGTTGTTTTTCTCTTTTTGGAGATCCCACCCTTCTAAGTAGTTGCCCTTCTTTTCCTGCGTTAAGCCTTTCATCATTTCAGTACCAGCGTACTCGCACCGACTCCTTGCTTTAGTTTTCTGAGTTTACCGTCGCCTGACTGTTACATTGGGGTCTGTAGGGCAGAGAGGGGAGAGCTCCACCTCCGGCATTCGGGGACCAACGAGAGCATACCTTGAAGATTACTTCTTTGATAGGAGAAGAGTATCTTGGGTTAGTGAGGAAAGACTGCGGCTGGGGGGAGAAAGTAGTGTTACAGATACTTTCCCCGGATGAGGGCATCACGGATCGTGCCGATGGATTCATGAATGTGTACACGTATCCTTTCACACTGGGCCCCCTTGATAAGATCGTGCTTGACTTCTGTCAAAAGTACCATGTTACCTTGGCGCAGATCCACCTGTCATTTTGGATAATAGTGTTGATGATGAGATTTTTTGCGAAGAAGGCAGGTCTTGAATTCACGCTTAGTCATCTTATTAGGCTGTATCGGCCCTTACACCATCAAGGTCTGCTAACCTTGTGATGCCGGTCAACCACGCCCTTTGTCGTCGACGATGAGGAAGAAGGAGATCGGGAATGGATGAGTCGATTCGTCCGAGTTCGGACCGCTGAAGTTATCCCAGTGGAGTTTATGCCATTCCCTGAGGAATGGAATTATGCACGTAAGTGGTACATTCCATGCCTTCTCAGCTTTGTTTATGACAGAAGCTGGTTTCGTAACTGTGCCTTCTTTTCTTTTTCTACAGTGGTTTTATGGGAGCTGGGCGACGTTCCAGATCTGCCAGGTTGGGTTCGAAAGTTGGCGACCCACCGACTTGTGATGAGCGCAAGTGGCGAGCTTTGTCCCGGGGCAGATGGGAAGCAGAACATCACGGTGCGTGTTGTGCTTTTTTTTCCTTTCCCTTCCTTCATTTGGGGAAGCATTTTCCCTTTCCGCGTATTAATCTTTCCGTTGTAGGCATCGAAGAGCCTTCCAAAGCGAGGCCACGCTCCTTTGGAGAGGGGTAAGGGTTGCTAGTTTCCGGGCTAAAGAACGATAACAATAAGCGAGAGATCCTTTTGCATGGCGACGGTGTTCAAAGTGAGGCGAACCTGGGTCGGGGGCCCGGAGTGGATGTGTCGACTGAGATGACTGCGCCCGTGGTTTCTGGTTTTGGAAAGGCGGTTTCTCCTCTACTGTCGTCCTCTTTTTCCGCTGAAGATACTTCGAGCGGTGCTCGAAACCCGGGGTCATATGTGCCGAGCGAATGTGCCTCAATTGGGGTCAACTTATTCGGTGCTGGGGAAGCCTGGCTAGCAGATGTGTGTTCGACCTTCGAGGAAGTCCAGCGGCTTCACTATGTGGTGAGTTTTGGCACAAGTTTTCCGAGTTTTGTGCCCTCCTTTTTCTTATCGTGTTTTCTTTTTGCAGGCTTTTGATAAGCTCAAGTCCGAGCTGCTTCACTGGGAGGCCAGGCTTCGGAAAGCTTTGGACGAGGAGAAATCGATTAGGCACCTTTGCAAAGAAAAGGAAAACGAGCTGGCATGTATACAGTATGAGGCGAGTCGGAGCTTGAATTATGAGAGCTATTTGAAGGAGCAGGTAGTTTTTGTTCTGTCTGAGCGTGTGTTCTTTCTTCCAGCTCCTGAGGCTAGTGTTTTGCTTATTTCAGTTGGAAAAAAAGGCGGAAGACCTAGAGCGCCTTCAGAACAAAGTTGATCGAACCAAGCACGAATATGATGAGTTGAAGGCTCAGGCGAGCACTCAGGCTTTAGCGGAGGGGGGTGCCCTCCGCCTTTGAGGCTCAACTTTTCTTAGCTTGTGACAATGCTTTGGTTCAAATAGATGTGATTACGAAGCTCGAGTCCGAGCTTTCGAAGGCTAGGGCTGAGATCGTTGATGACCGGGCTGAAGCCGTGATGAGTCGAACTATGGCTGATCAGGAGATGGCGATATATTTGAAGGAATCTACCGATGCTCAAGCTGAGTTGCGAAAAGCCCTCGATAATGAAGACAGGATCAAGGAATATGCTCGCTGTAAGTCTCGGAGGAAAACTCTCGAGGAGATTCGTGCTAGGGGTGTTGTCCTCTCGAAAGAGTTGGCGCGAGCGAGGGCGGACGAGCGTGATGCTCGGTTACTTCTATCCGACACCGAAGGAAGCAAAGATGAGGCTGGCAGGCCGTAGCCCCCGAGGGGATGGAGGGGGGGGGGAGGGGGTAGATTTTGCCATCCGTATGTAGCATTTTCAAAGCATGTTTGTAGATGGAGATTGCATTTTTTTGCATATGTGTATAAGTAAAACCTCGTGGCTTTACTTCTTCTGTATCCCTTTCTGTCTCGCATTTTGTCGAGCGAACTGGTCTTTTCAGTTGATAGGAATCCTTAGAATCGTGATATGGCCTTGAGGCTCGTCGGGCTGGCCCGTAGGCTTCTATGCACTCGGCTGATGCGAGCCTTTAGTATAAGCTGGCGTTTGAGCTCTTATGCTTTTGTTTTTAGACATGTTTCGAGCAACTATTTTGGGTTTAGCCTCCAAGTCGGATTTCGACTCGAGCTCATTTGACCCTCAAGTTTTGTGTTCAAAGTTGGCCCTTAGGCTCTTACACGTTAGGTTGGTACGACCTTCTACGCGGCTGGCGACGATGGCTCTTACGCCTTAGGTCGAAGCAACCTTTTATGTGGACTGGCGACAATGGCTCTTACGCCTTTGCTCTTAGGCATTCTAGTTAACTGTTTGGGTTCAGTCTCCGAATCGGGCTACGACTCGAGCTCATTTGACCCTCAAGTTTTTGATCTGTGTGGCTGGCAACAATGGCTCTTACGCCTTGGGTCGATGCGACCTTTTATGTGGGCTGGCGACAATGGCTCTTACGCCTTGGGTCGAGGCGACCTTTTAGAGGCTTTGGTTTTCCCTTGTTAAGGACTTTCGAAATAGTTTTTGCCTGAATCTTCCACGGTTCAAGAAGAACCTCGATTACGAGTCGTTATGTGGCGATGATCGAGCACCTTGGGAGGTTTGGCTCAGGGGCTGAGTATCTCGAAGCTTGTGATTTGGAGCTAACATGGTTGAAGCTCTTTTGCCTATGTCGAGGGTAGCCTATTTAATCGATTCTTTTCGAAGTAGATTTGAAGTAATTGAAGGCCTGTGATTTTGTAGCGACGGTCGGGCGTCCCCGAGACGCGTTAGTTTGGCTGGTACAGCCTTATGATCATAGTCATTTGTGCTTCGCCAGAGCCATTTTTGATCCTGAGTGAAGTAGTTTGGGCGTCTATATTGAGGGTATGCCTTTTACGGGTCTTACAAGTTTGATATATAGCCTAAACTTTTAGATCGCGTTTATGCCTTTAGCAAGGTCTTACAAAATTTTCATGCCTTTGAGGTCTTACAGTTTTTAGATACTTGGTACAAGTAAGGTTCATGCCTTGCTTGAGGTCTTACAGATATTGCCACTTGGTACAAGTGTGGTTCATGCCTTGCTTGAGGTCTTACAGATGCTGTTGCTGCCTTATGTAGGTTTTACGAGACCGAGTCTGCCCGCTCGGGGTCTTATGGCCTCGGATTTTTTAATGAATGGTGATTGGCGACAGTCCCCGAGTCATCGAGGGTCTTTCGGCTCGGGAGCCATTGCGATGGAGATGACGATTTGACGGTAGTCCCCGAGCTTATCGAGGATTTCTCGGCTCGGGAGCCATTACTTGCAAACGTGGTGATTCCTCGTTCGAGGGCTTACGATTTCGGATTCTCCAACCTGGAGTTCATGTGGCTTTGAGTTTTCGACGCCAGTCCCCGAGTGTTTGGGACGTTTCTGACAGAGGAGCCGTTTTTGCAAAGAATACCGAGTTTCTCTTGATGCGTGAAATGCTTTGATGTAAAGTATTCTTCAATCACTTGGTACAAGTATACATGCCTTTGCTGTTAGGAGCTTGGTTGTTCTTTGCGGACACGATTCGTGTGATCGTTTGGCCCGGTACATTATTTTCCTATCGGAACCCTGTTCGGCATGTCTTAGCTTCTCCGAGAAGGTGATCTTCCAGGGGGATGCCCCCCAGTATTCGAGGTTTATTGCAAAAGAATCCTTGAATACTTGTTGAGTTTTCTTTAGGTAACATATAGGTGTTGCCTCGTTAAAAACCTTGCCGGTAAAACCCTTTTTGGGATAAAAACCCGGTCGAAGGAAAAGAGTGCAACGCATACATTCGAAACCTAAGTCCTTCGAGTTGGAGAGTGCTTTGGCCGTTTTTATCGAATACCTGCACTTAGGTCAGCGTAGAATGTAATGATAAAGAAAAGAGACGGTCATACCTTAGTGTGGAATGCACCGGCGATGTTTCGAGGTCCGATATGTCCTAGTCAGTTGTGATGAGGACGCGGTACGGTCCTCTGCTTTGTTTAATCGGGCTTAATCGAAGATGTAGTTTAGTTGCACTTTGGCTCTTTTGCGAGTGGAGGTATTGGTGCCAGTGCCATATCGTGCACCGCGAACATTTCCCTCGCTGCATGTTGTTCCACGTAGACGGTTTTAATCCCCTCCTTTATCGGGAATTTCATCATTTGGTGGAGGGTGGACTACTCTCATGCAGTGTATCCACGGCCTCCCGAACAAGGCGTTGTACCTCATATCTCCTTCAATAACATGGAATTTGACATTTTAGGTTATGCCGGCCACGTTGACTAGGAGGGTGATTTCTCCTTTCGTTGTTTCAATTGCCATGTTGAATCCGTTGAGGACTCGAGTGGCGGGCACGATTTGGTCGAGCAGTCCGAGCTGCTCTATTACCCTCGACCTGATAATGTTGGCCGAGCTACCTGGATCCACGAGTACACATTTTATTTGAAATGTATTTACGAGGAAAGAGATTACCAATGCGTCATTGTGAGGTTGGGCCAAGGTCTCAGTGTCCTCTTTGCTGAAAGTGAGTGCGTCTTCGGGTATGTACCCCCGGGTTCGCTTTTCTCTAGTGATAGATATTTTTGTCCTTCTCATTTTGGGTTCCTGTGGAGCATCGATGCCTCCCAAGATCATGTGGATGACATGTTGTGGCTCATTATCTTCGTTCTTCTTGTTCGCCTCTCTTTCTTGGAATTGATTTTTGGCCCGATCACTTAAGAATTCTCGGAGGTGACCTTTATTGAGTAGTCTGGCTACTTCTTCTCGGAGCTGGTGGCAATCCTCGGTCCTGTGGCCATGCGTGTTGTGAAACTCACACATTAAGTTATGATTCCTTTGCGAAGGATCCGATTGCACAGCCCTTGGCCACTTGGCGTCTCTGATTTTGCTGATGGCGAACACGATGTCTGATACATCGACATTGAAGTTGTATTCTGACAGGTGAGGTGCCTCTGCTGGCCCCGTGTGCCTATCAAACCCGGCTCTGTTGACGATTCTCCGAGGGTTCTGTCCTCGGTCCATCCTTCGATCGTTGCGGGGTACGTTGCGCCTCGGGGCATTCCTCTTATCTTCGATGTATGGCTGGTATCTTTCTTTGTTTGGTTTTGGCTCTTTTGCCAGAAGCCTGCTTGGATATTTTGAGCCCGAGGGGGCCCCCAACTGATCGTCCTCGACCCTGATTTTCGACTGGTATCGGTTATGAACATCCGACCAAGTCACGGCCGGGTACTTGACTAGGTTCTGCTTCAGCTATTTTGAAGCCAGCGAGCTTCATTCGTTCAGACTTGAGTGAAGGCCTGCACCGCCCAGTCGTCAGAGACCGGTGGCAGTTCCATCCGTTCCACTTGGAAGAGAGATGCGAACTCTCACAGCATCTCATTATCTCTCTGTTTAATCTTGAAGACGTCGGATTTCCTCGTTGCTACTTTGATGGCACCGGCATGTGCCTTAATGAAAGAATCCGCTAACATGGCAAATGAATCTATCGAGTTTGGGGCCAGGTTGAGATACCACATCATTGCCCCTTTAGAGAGAGTTTCCCCGAACTTTTTCAACAGGACGGACTCGATCTCGTCGTCCCTTAGGTCGTTGCCCTTTACTGCACAAGTGTAGGCGGTGACGTGCTCGTTGGGGTCTGACGTTCCATTGTACTTTGGGAGGTCGGGCATTTTGAACTTCTTTTGGATGGGTTTCGGGGCCGCTTCTTGTGGGAACGGCTTCTGTACGAACTTCTTTGAGTCCACACCTTTCAAGATCGGGGGCGCTCCTAGAATTTGGTTGACCCTGGAGTTGTAAGTCTTGACCTTCTTATTGTTGGCTTCTATCATTTTCTCGCCCGATTCAATGCTTCTGGTGAGGTCCTCGAGCATCTTTACGATGACGGGATCGGCCTTCGACCCGTTATTGCTCGATCTCTCCGGTACCTGTTCGGCCGGGGGAGCTGTCCCCGGTGCTACTGTGCTAGGAGTTTTCTGGTGGCTTTGCAGCTGAGCAATAGCCAGCTTCGTCCACCGAAATCGGTCCTGGTACGTTCTCAAGGCTTCGTGGTGGCTCACCAACACCTGGAACAGCCACACCATTCTCTCCGTGGTTCTCAAGGTTATTGTTTACTGAATCAGACATTCCGACCTGAAATCAAAGATCTTTGGACAAGAAAAAGCGTGAAAGATAACTTGCGTTGTGTAATGGAACCAGCAAGAAAATAATCACTATTATTTTTAGCCCCACGGTGGGCGCCAAACTGTTTACCGTGAAAATGGTCATTACAATTAAATTTGATTATGGGACTCTAAAAATACGTGATCTAATTTTTTGCCGGTTGTTAAGCAGTTTATGCTATGTATGTGAGACTTAGAAACGAAATTAGAGTTAAAGGTAAGGTGATGATCAGACCGAGAGATTAACAATCGGGGTCTCGAGGTCGATTCCGGGGCTCGACTGTGAGCTATCGAGGGTTATCGAAGTATGACTAACAGTTATGATAAAATCATAGAAGGCTCTTTATGGCCATTGATAAGCAATAAATGATGAACAATAATGAACATAATAAATGAGAGCAATAATATCAGGAAAATATGTAAGAGAGCAGAGAGAATGTTGTTTTATATTTCTTATGTAGCAACTGAAGCAACAGAACCTTACAAAATGACAAGGGTTCTCTTTATATATGAGGGAAATTCCAGCATAGCACAAAATACATTAATTACATACATATGGGGATGGGACAGCTGAATAACACCCTGATTTGGGTTCAAAATAGCCCACTAGACTTTGTCAGCCCTAGTCGCGTGCCTTGGGGACTCCCCATTTCTACCATTACCGTGATCATTACTATACTGAGGTCGAGCGTCAACGTCCCTCGAGGGAGGGTACTCGGCCGTGACCTCGAGCCTTCGAGGTGATCTTCCAAAGTGCCTTAATAGCGAGGAATTGGACCCTCCGATTTCACCGTATATAGATGCAATACATAGCATCAATGAGAGACGGATCCAAGGAGCAGAGCAAGAATTAGTAAAGGCTGTTTATTGAATTAGTTAGTAATGGAGTCCTTTTTTGTTCCTTTTCTGAAGGATACAATTCATGACATGATTTGCACAAGAAAAAGAAGAATTCGAGTCATGGCAAGCATTGAAAGAACATGATTTTTGGTAAATGGTATTGCGACTAGCCTTTTTAATTTTCATGAATTACGATTTACATGTTAACGTCGTAAGTTTGAAGTGTTTCGTTTGATATTTGTTCTTTCGTATTAATTATGTGAAAGGATAAAATCGTCTTGATATGTTGGCAGAACAGAAAAGAACAAGAATTCAGAAGATCGTTCGGTTAGGCATGCATTTTAGAAACAGTTCATTTTAGAATATTTTAAAGAATTAGGAGAAAATACAAATTCGCAGGCATGAAAAAGGAGATGGAGAGTGTGATGACCCGAAAGGTCATCTTGTGTTTTAGAATTCAATTCTGTGCTTTTAAGTCTTAAAAAATTTATTTTTACCTTCCTCGATTTGCATGCACAGTCCAGACGTATTTCCAGAAATTTTTTATGTAAAATAAGAAATTTTGACTAAAAACTTCATTTGAGTTGACTTCGGTACATTTTTGGTAAACGGATCTGGATTCGTATTTTGATGGTCCCGGCGGGTCCATATCGTTATTTGGGACTTGGGCTTATGCTCGAATCGAAATCGAAAGTCCCTAGCCTGAGATATCGGACTTTGTTGAAATTTGAAAGTTAAAGACTTAATGAAATGGAGATGTTTGACCAAGGTTTGACTTTTTGGATATCGGGTGCGTATTTTGGTTCCGGAACCCGGTATAGGTCCAATACCCTATTAATGAATTGTATGTGAAATTTGGTGAGAAACGAAGTTGGTTTGACGTGATTCGGACGTCTAGTTGAGAAAATAAAAATTTTAAAGTGTTCTTGAGAATTTCATTTGATTTGGTACTAAATTCCTAGTTTTAGGTGTTATTTTGGCGATTTATCGCGCGGGCAAGTTCGTAGGATATTTTTAGACTTGTGTGCATGTTTGGTTTGAAGCCCCGAGGGCTCGGGTGAGTTTTGAATAGGCTACGAAGTGAAATTGGACTTTGGCATTGCTGGTATCTGCAATTTCTGGGAATTGGTTGCGAGATCAGAGTTCGCATTTGCGAGCATGACATCTTCACATTTGCGAGCTACTCATCGCAAATGTGAAGAGTAGCTGGGCCAGGCAGTCCTCACAATTTCGTGAAAAGCTTTGCATTTGTGAAGTGAGCCTGGGGAGGGCATGATCACAAATGCGATCATTTCTGTCGCAATTACGAAGTGGGATGTTCGCATTTGCGAAGGAAGCGTGAAGGGCTTCGCAGTTGCGACTCGCAAATGTGATATCTGCAGCTGTGTAAAAGTGACTTAGACGGGATTTTTCTCCCATTCTTCAAATTTTTAAAACCTAAAACACAAGAGGCGATTTTCCAACGAACTTTTCGTCCCCAAATCATAGCTAAGTGATTCTAAGCTAGTTCCTTTCAATCTTTCACTTTATTTTACAAGATTTCAACCTAGAATCTAAGGTTGTCATGGTGGAATTGAGAATTTTTGGGTAGAAACCAGGGATTTGGTAAATTGGGGATTCAGACCTCAAATTGAGGTCGGATTCCAAAACCAATTATATATCCGGGCTCGGGGTGAATGGGTAATCGTGTTTTGGTCCCAATTTGGGGTTTGGACCAAGCGGGCCCGGGTGTTTACTTTAATTGACTTTTTTAAAAATGGCCTAAATTGAATTCTTTACAATTGTGGGTAGTTCCTAAGGCTTAAATTGAATCGTTTGGTTGGTAATTTGCTAGATTTTATTAGCCCGAAGGTTTGTTTGAAGGAAAAAGCTATGGTTGAGCTTTGAGTTTAGCCGTTGGAGCGAGGTAAGTCTCGTGGTTAACCTTGGCTTGAGGGATTAATTCTTATTTGCCTATTTGCTACGTGTTTGAATGTTGAGTACAACATATAGGTGAGGTGACGAGTACCTATGCGTTGTTGTCGAGTCATATCATGCGAGTGAGTCTTATTCATGAAATTGTAGATTTACATGATCATATTACCCATGCTTAGACTAGTTTATCGTCATGTTGATCGTTCTTATCATATTTACGATTTTTGGTATTGATTGAGTATTGATTCAAAGTTGAGGTTGGTATTGTGGAGTCAATTGTTGAAGTAAGACTTGTTCACTACTGAAAAATTGGTCTACGGTAACGCATGGAAAGCCGTTACGGTCGGTAGCTAAACCGTTGCCGTAGCGATATTGGAACGGTTTACAGACCGTCACATCCGCTCGCGTGCCAATAGACCTATAGGAACGGTTATTGGAACAGTTTTCATATTCGTTGCTATAGAGATGCCTATCGCAACGGTTTTCCCTTTCTCTATTGGAACGATTATTCCTTCCAATTGGGACGGTTTAAAACCATTACTATAATGTATATGCAACGGCTCATAACCGTTACCATATTATCTAATGCAACACTTTCGTAAGCTATTGTTACGGTTATTTATAGATATAACAACGGTGTCTTAAAGCTATTGTAACGGTTTAGAGAGAATTTTGGAACGGTTTACCGGATCTATTGGAACGGTTTACATTCTAATGGAACGCCATTTGTCTCCTATTGCAACGGTTATGGTGGGCTATTGTAACAGTTTATTTAAAACAGAAATATAGCTCCTGTTGTAAATAAATTTATATATAATTATAATAACACTAAAATTAAATAAATCACAAAATAAAATTATTAATAATATAACTCGTCCAACAAGCTAATAATATCCATAAAAGCAAATGTTCTACCCCAAGTGCATAAGTTTAATACATTTCAAGATAGTAAGTTTCAAAATATTGACAACAAAAGATTCCTAGAACATTCATCTATAGCAATTCAAAATTCATCTTAGTAAGATCTAGATCCATTGCCTTCGTCTTCTATTTCTTGATCTACTCCACCTACAAAATAGGATAAATAAAGTAATTACCTTTCATCTTGAATGCCCAGACTAAATAAATTGATCAAACAAGAAAAAGACAATAATGGACATACAAGATGCTAGTCATGAGCCTAGCTCTTCTACAGAAACACATTATCAAGACCCAAAGTTGGACATTAAATGTACATGCAAGCTACTAAAAAAGAACAACATATCAAATTAATCTCGTTATAGGATTTAAAAGGAAAAGAAGTCAGTTTGCACAAATTTGGTTTTGTGACCACTAGCTAATGCCTGATTTCATATCACAACATATGGTAGAGTAAGAAAATTATATAGGCAGGAATAACAATTATAATAACTTTTTCTGCAAATGAGTCAACCAAATAATAACCAACAGTGAATAATAAGTAGTGCAATCAACTTATCATACTAATTCAATGGAAGCATTTCAGTCATAAAACACTAATGAAATTTATAGCTTCTACATCACAGGAAGGATTATGAGTAACTGATGACTATTAATCAATGTATCAGTAACTGACGACCATTAATCAATGTATTCAACTTACAACACTATTGGTAACTAATAGTGGCAACTGGAAAAGACGTCTTAGTAATGGAACGTTACAACGCCTTAGTAGTACTACTTATTAATCAATATATTCAACTTTCTCAACAGATACATTGCAAATGATTACGTGTGTTTTAAAATATATTTTGATTAGTTGGCAAGGTCTAGCTAATTAAAGCAACATGCCACTATTCCAAAAAATGACAATGATCGATGTTTTGAAGGAGGAGAAACCACAACTTTTAAAATTACGAGGAAAACAGTTCCTTTTTACACCACTATTCAACTCCTTGAGAAGCATATCTAACAAGCACAACAGGAAGCCTTATTCATCTACATGTGCTTATTTTTTCCTTAAGCCTTTCTTATTGAAGTATTAGTAGATTCTTGATCCTTTTTTATTACACATACATGTTCTTAGTGTTGTGAATAATAATAAAAAAAGCACCAGTTCATTGAATTTATATAAAAAAGGGTGGTGGACATTTTGAAATGGTTAGAAGATTTACACAATCAGATAAAGAAGATGATGTTGGAATTTTGCAGAAAAGTAGGAGGAAGAGAATATCGGTATAATTATCTGATTGATTAAATGGTAGTGATGGGAAGAAAGATACTTTGCAAGGACTTGGTGATAGATCATAGGCATACCTGAATATGTGTAGCAATTGCTGAAAGTCAGAGTCACCAGGAAATAAAGACAGCCTTCGAACCATCTCGGCTACATCATGCTGAAACTCAGAGTCACCGGATCCGCTGAAATTGTTGTTATCAAGTTGGTTGCATAAGAAAATTCAGAAAGAGACATTGCTTGTCAAGATATAGTTTTACATCTTGCGCACATACAACAGATGAAAGTTGCATATGAGGTTCAATATATGTAAATCGTGTGTGTGTGTGTGTAGGGACTTACATTATCCGAATAGACGGAAATGCTGAAAACTCAGGAGGAAGGTATCCTGAAAGATTATTACTGTCCAAAAGCCTGTTGATAGAAAGTATCATCACAAAAACATTACTCTATTAGTTCACAGCCAAGATAAAGTCATTCTAAAGTTACGAAAACGTGTTCTGAAGAAGAGAAGCTAACAAGAATTTCTTCCATTAGCTTACAAGTGAATCAGAGTGGAGATATTGGAAAGTTCTTTAGGAATTTGACCACTCAGTGAGTTTTTGTTGAAGTGGTTGCAGACACAAGATATGTTCACATAAGATAAACAAAGATAAAACCTTAGACTTCTTCCAATTTTCATAACAATCAAAATGAGTTGCACTCACATATGTTTCATACTATTTAAATGGGAAAAGGATTTAGGAATGCTTCCGGACTATTACTGTCCAAAAGTCTGTTGATAGAAAGTATATGTAACGACCCGACCGATCGTTTTGAGCTCTAGCACTCCGTTCAGCAGCCTGAGGCCGCGAGTAGCTTCATTTCAGGTATTATGACTTGTGCGTGTAGTCGGAATTTAATTTCGGGAAGTCCAGAGTTGATTTGGAAAGAGAATTCTCATTTCGGAAGCTTAAAGTTGAAAGAATGAACTAGGATGGTAATTTTGAGCAAACAACCTCGGAATTTGGGTCTGAAGGTTCCAGCAGGTTTGTAAGATGATTTCGGACTTGGGCGTATGCCCGGATAGGGTTTTGGATAACCCGGAAGCGTTTTTGCGCCTATTGTGGAAGTTAGCATTTTAGAAGAAATTTCATAAGTTTGGCTTGAAGTGCATTTCAGTGTTATCGATGTCCGTTAGGGATTTCGAGACTGTAAATAGCTCCGTATGGTGATTCTGGAGTTGGAAGCGCGATCGGAAGTGAATTCGGAGGTCCGTAGGTCATTTTGGAGCCATTTGGCTAAAAGATAGAAATTTGAAGGTTTTTGAGAAGTTTGACCAGAAGTGGACTTTTTGATATCGGGGTCGGAATCCGATTCCGAAAGTTGGAGTAAGTCTGTAATGTCGAATATGACTTGTGTGCAAAATTTGAGGTCAATCGGACGTGATTTGATAGGTTTAAACATCGGAAATAGAAGTTTGAAGTTCTAAAGTTCATAAAGCTTTATTTGGGGTGTAATTCATGATTTTCGTGTTGTTTGATGTGATTTGGGGCCTCGAGCAAGTCCGTAATATATTTTGGGAGTGGTCGGTATGATTGGTTGGGGTCCCGGGGGCCCCGGGTGGTTAACGGATCAAAAATGGAATTTTGACGGGCTAAGGTTGCTGGTTGCTGTCATAACCGCACCTGCGAAAAATGGGCCGCAGGTGCGGAGCCGCAGATGCGGCCAGGGGAGTCGCAGATGCAGTTTGGACCAAAGTGAAGGGGGCTGCAGATGCGGTCGAGGAGCCGCATCTGCGGTAGAGTGGTCGCAGAAGCGGAAATGAGGGGGGCCTGGAAGGACCGCAGATGCGGTAGAGCAGCCGCACCTGCGGAACAGCAGAAGCGGTCAATAGACCGCAGGTGCGAAAAGTGCTGGGGCAGAAGGGATGTTTTAAATTGGGGTTGGAGTTCATTTCACTCATTTTTCATGGCTTGGGCGATTTTTGGGGGAGCTTCAAGAGAGGATTTTCGTCATCAACGACGAGGTAAGATATCCTCACCTATTATGAGTTAAATACATCAATTATGTGTGGATTTAAGCATGAATTGTGTAGAAAAACTTGGGGTTTTGAGGGAAAAACCTAGAAATTATATTCTTGGAATTTAACTATAATATTGAGTATGGAATTTGGTGAAAATTATATATTTGAGTTCCTAAGGTCATGGGTAATCTTTATCTTCGAAAAATTTCGGATTCCGGGCGCGTGGGCGCGAGGGCATTTTGGATAACTTTTTGATCGGAGTTAGGAATTGCTATAAATTAGATTGTAATGAATATTTGAGCATATATTAATGGATTTGCGTAACCGTTAGTTTTGGAGCGTGGTGCATCAATTAGAGTCGTCGGGAGGGCGTGGAATGTCAGTTATGGATCTTCGGAGCGAGGTGAGCCACCTATGGGAAAAGGATTTAGGAATGCTTCCGGATTATTACTGTCCAAAATCCTGTTGATAGAAAGTATCATCACAAAAACATTACTCCATTAGTTCACAACCAAGATAAAGTCATTCTAAAGTTACGAAAACGTGTTCTGAAGAAGAGAAGCTAACAAGAATTTCTTCCGTTAGCTTACAAGTGAATCAGAGTGGAGATATTGGAAAGTTCTTTAGGAATTTGACCACTCAGTGAGTTGTTATTGAAGTGGTTGCAGACACAAGATATGTTCACATAAGATAAACAAAGATAAAACCTTAGACTTCTTCCAATTTTCATAACAATCAAAATGAGTTGCACTCACATATGTTGCATACTATTTAAATGGGAAAGGATTTAGGAATGCTTCCGGATATCTGGTTCTGGTCTATCTGGAATATTCTCAGGTTCAAGAGATATCCAAGCTGATCAGGTAAACATCCTGAAAACCGATTTCCGTTCAAGAGCCTGCATATCAACATAATTGCACTTGGATCAAACCAATGGACAAATTTTTAGAACATATTCTTCACAAGCATTTGGCTTTAAAGGGCAGCCTGGTCCACTAGCTTCTGCTATGCGCGGGGTCTGGGGAAGGGCCGGACTACAAGGGTCTATTGTGCCCAACCTTACCTTGCACATCTGTAAGAGGTTGTTTCCACGGCTCGAGTGACCTCCTGCTCACATGGCAACAACTTTACTAGTTACCCCAAGGTTCCCCTTTACTCGGCTTCAACATTAGTAAATCAATATGGAACCAAATAACAAGAGGAACTCAATTCCATCCAACTTACAGAAGTTTCAAAGACTTGATGTTTCAAATCTCTCCCGGTACACTTCCAGTCAAATAATTCCACATGAAATTCCTATGAGAAAGAGAATTAAAAATATATTTTATAAAACAGTAAGTTGCATATATAATAGAAAAATAAGTTAAAAATTCCATTTTGTTATTACATATTGAATAATGTTATATGTGAAATAATATAGCTCACATAATTTTAAGATGGGATAGTTGTCCAAGCTCAGGAGCTAAACTTCCAGAAAGATTCATATTCATCAAACGGCTGCACAAGGAGAAAAAGATGTTTAATGTCATTTCATGCATTGCACTCACACAAGACGGTAGTAGTAAAGAACCATCTTTTGCTAGAGGTTGCAGCTAATTACAAAATCTTGGGGAAATGTCCAAATTTACCTATCTACTATAACAAATAAGTAAATTTTATTCTCCGTTATACTTCGACCATTTATAGCTGAATCCAACATAGACATTGTTGTTAATACTTAATACCTCAAATCTTATGTGGAAAACACCCTTGAAAATTCCTTTTCGCCTCGACACTCAGCAGTAGCTTTGTCTGAGGTGTTTGCTACTTAAACTAAAGAGCAATTACACTATGCCAGAAGCTACTGTTATAGTTGATTACAACATAGACATAAGCTATGCTTCACCTAGCTTTAGGGCGTAAGGGCGCCTCATAGGAGCCTTAAGACCTACTTTAATATGTCCATCCTCGTATTTTTCAACCACTCTGTCAAATATACCAATTCTCTAAAAACAGCCTCTGAGATATGAAAAAGTATTTTTAGAACTTAAGACATCTTAAAGCAACCCAAAGCCCTTCCATATGTTATATAAATGTGATACTAAAAGAACATAAAGTGCCCAAAACCAACTTCTTGCGAAGTTCAAACCAAGCATTTAAAATTATCTTCCCATGGAACTAATATGTTCTACTTAATATAAGAACAAACTTACGCCTAACAAAAATTTCCATCGGTAACTACAAATAGCATATTAAAATTATCATGTCAAAAAATATATCGAACAAACAGTGCTACAAGAAACTAGTCAAAGAGAAGAAAAGGTTAAAATGGAGTATGATTCAAAGCATCAGATAACAGGAACATTACAAAGGAATTAGAAAATATTTCTAACTTAAAACAAGCAAAAAATCTAAGCAGAGAATTGGTCTACAAGAGTAAATAGCATGATCAACTCAAACAAACTCCCCAAAAAATACATCCCACAGACCACATATCAATTGCAGTTGAGTATTGAGTAGATCCCAACAAAACTTCAGGAGCTCTGTACCATAGAGTAACAATCTGAACAAAAAGAATAAACCCAAATCAGCAATCTTAACTTCCAGATTTCTTTTTCTTTCTATATCTTTCTGGTGATTTAGGGGGCAATGCCAGTATTAAGAGAGAGAAAAATGTTAACCTCATGGGTGTAGCTCTTTATTGGGACAGTGAAAGCCCTTCCAAGACCCAAATCAGCAATCTTAAGTATGCCCTTCTCTTTGTCCACTAATAGGTTCTGTGGCTTCAAATCTCTGTGGAGAACTCCATGGACATGGCAGTGAGCGACCCCTTTGCACAATTGATATAAGAAAGTCTGGATGAGAGAAGGAGGTAGAGGTCTAGGATTAGGACCTTTACGGTGAGAATCGACGAATTTCTTCAGATCAGTATCCAAATACTCAAAAACTAGGTAAAGTAGGGGCTTCCCATTTTTGTCTATTTGTTTGACACAGAGGAGACGAACGATGTAGAGAGAATTGGTTTTGAAGAAGTGATATTTCTCTTAAAGCAGTGGGTGGGATCCCTTCTTCATCCATTTCTAGCCGAGTTTTCTTTAGCGCCACCCGTCTCGATACACTACTGGAGGTGGAGGTAGGGTTTATTTTATGTACTTTATTAAATTAGTTAAAAAAATATAAAATGACAAGTCACTTGGCGGGCTAGTGAATTTTAGCAAAAAAAAAAAATGAGGGAAATGAATAACCGTTCCCATAGAATTTTTTTTCCAAACCCGTTCCAATATACATGTCTATTGGGACGGTTTACAAATCCGTTGCTAAACAAATCTCTATGGCAACGGTTTTTGTTACAATTGCAACGGTTTTATGTCTAAAGTGTGCTATACCACCCAAAGTTCTATTGTAACGGTTGCAACCGTTACTATATCTACTCTATGGCAACGGTTTACAAACCGTTGCCAAAATAACTGTTCCCATAGATCCATTTTCTGGTAGTGGTTCTTGATATTTCTATCTCCCTAGAGTTATTGTTCATCGTTTTGGTGAGGGAGACTGTTAATGCACGCTGTGGGATGCCATGTTATGTGAGTGTTAACGCACGAAGGGTGATGTCGTGCCATATTGTGAGTGTTATTGCACGAAGGGTGATGCCGTATCATGTTATAAGAGAGTTAATGCACGAAGGGTGATGCCGTGTACTTTCTTTTGCTGTGATTACTTGTCCTTATCCGTTCTAATTATACCGGTTGATCAAAGTTCTAGATTCTGCTGTGATCCTTTATCTTGTGATCCCCTCCCAATATTATACTGTACAAGTTTGTTTTGTGGTGTCTTGTCCTAGCCTCGTCAGTACTTCGCCGAGGTTAGGTTCGACACTTAGTAGTACATGGGGTCGGTTGTACTGATACTACACTGCACTTCTGTGCATATTTCGGTATCGGTCCTAGCTGATCGTGAGGTTAGCAGCTGGACTTGATCGTCGGGAGACCAAGGTAGATTTGTTGGCGTCCGCATACCCTGGAGTCTCTTTCTAGTCTTGTCATTTTACTGTTTCTTTTCCTTCAGAACGGTGTATTATCTTTCAGACTCTGTTTGTAGTAAATCAAAGTAGCGCGTGAGTTGTGACTCCAGATCCTAAATGTTTTAGATATTTTGGATTTTATAATATTTCGCAAACTCTGTTTAGCTTCTGTTTAGCTTAATTAACTCTGTTAATAAAAATTGGCAGAAGTTGATTTTGTAAATTCTCTGAGGTTGGCTTGCCTAACAAGTGAAATATTAGGCACCATCACAATTCTGAAGGTGGAAATTCCGGATCGTGACAGGGAAGGTCAAAGTTGTGTGCTTATGGAGTAGCAGTAGAAAAGAGGAGAGAAAATGGAAAGAAAACTAATACTAGACTGTAGAAAAAGGACGGACAAAAAAATGTGAGAGGATAAGAGAACGGGTAACATTTTTGCTGGAATAAGAGCTTATTTGATTTTAGGGGATGAATAATGGAGAGGACGATTAAGGAATATGAATGGAAAGAAAAAGAAATGAAAGAAAAAATTTGGAAAAGGGAAAAGAATAGAAAAAGAAATATATAACGAGAATGCAATTCAATTTCGCTCATTCATCTCACGTTCTCTTTGATTTGACTTCGCGAACATTTTAGGAAAAAGAATTTTTTTTAACCATCTGTTGAATAAAATCAAATAAATCTATACATATATTTAATTCAAGTTAGATATATGTAGAGATTTAAAAGCAAAAATATATTGAAACATTTGTTCTTCCTTTCATTATAAAATCTATCTATATAGAATAGGAGAAGCAAAGCCATATTATTGTGCCAAGTGTCACAACCAAATATCAACATGTGTAAAGTTTTAGGACCAACCTCCAATAAATTTGGAGATTCAAAAAAACTTAAAATATGAAAAAAAAACTTACAAAATTTATTCACATCATGGAGTCCACGTTTTTGGGCATATATTTATTGAAACTAAAAACTAAAAAAAAATTACAATTACTCCAATTCCAAAAAATAGACTCCTAAATTTTTTATTAGTTTTTAATTTATTATAAACCTAAATTCGCCAAAAAAATTTAAACAAAATTTTTACATCGAAATAGGAAAAAAGAAAAACTAAAACGCTTCACGTGCGTCTAATCAATTCAAAAAGAATTGACACCCACGTTGTTTTATTAATTTTTTATTTAGTTTATTAAAACCTGAAAATTCAATAAAAAATAGAAAATTTTACAAACAGGAAGAAAAGAAAAAAAAACACTCCACGATCCCAAATACTCCACGATCGTCTTTGCAAACGTGGGTATCAAAACCTAACTCCATAACCTAAAAACTGTTTCCTACACTGATACTGTCCCAAACGTCTGCTCCTCCTTTTATTTTCTTTTCCGTTCCCTTTTTTTTTTTTTGCTCAAAATACACAACTTTACAAATATGGTTACAACGCTTCATAAAATCAGTCAAATTTCAAGCAACTCAATAGAATCTCAAAGTTAGAGCCCTTCGAATGTGAGAAATTCCGGATCGTTTCAAGCCTGAAATACCAAATTTCATAGAGTTGATTTTACAAGATGTAAAGGTAACATATTCAACTTTACATAGTTTTAAAGTTTCTCTTCTTTGCTGGTTTAACGGATATATTTTCCACAATAAATTGTATTAATTAAACGATTATGTGTACAACCGGTATTCTATTTCTGTTTCTGAAAGTTTATCATCTGAAAGTTTTTTTTTTCTTTAGGACGAGCATACAGAAGTTTTGCTTATATATGAAACAATTTTGTGCAGTACAAATATTACTCTATCTATTTCTTAAAGTTGGATTCACAATTGTGTTTACCAGACAACAAATCAAAAACTAGGACAGCAATCTGAGGCTGACATTAAAACAGATGATAATTTCCAAGGAAACAATCTAGGACAATAATTCTCATTTCAAATAAGTGACATACATATGCATCATGCTTCAATATCAATATTTAAGGCCACCCGTCTAATTTTTCTCATGTACTGTAGGGCTAATTCCCATACATGAAGATCTGGATAGCAACTTATCTGCTGATGTTGATAAAAAAAAAATACGGCGCACAGGTGCAGAATTCACTCCTTATCCTTTTTTGTTATTTATGTTTGTGCAAATATGCATCTTCAAATGATTGAGTTCCAGGTCTTCAATCTCAATATTTAAGTCTATCATGTTTATTTCTCTCATGTATTGTAGGGTCAGTTCCCATAAACGAAGATATGAATGCTAAGAGATCTACTCATTTTGATTAGAAAAATATACAAAGCCCAATTAGGATACTAGATAAGTAATGCTTTAAAAAATCTCATAGCGGGAGCTTAGTGCACCGGGTTGCCCTTTTTGTAGTATTTACTAATAAAGTTTTGGAACAATACAACAATATCCTGCAGAGTAAATGTTGGTGTTCAAATATAACTTCAGTCACGTGTGTTTGATGGCTCATGTATCACGGTGAGTGTGATATATCGAGCACTGAAATTTTGTAAGATGCATAATATCTAGAATTGCTTCAGCGTTTTAGTATATATTAGTGTTCATTATATATTTATTTTTATTGTATCGTAGTTGTAAATATAACTTGTGGTCCATTCTTTTAACATTTATACAAATACTCTTTTGAACTCAGTTTTAAATTTCTGTCATTATACATTTATAGCTTTGCGCGTCCCGACTAAAAAATAATACAGCTCGCTGTAGGCACGTCGAAATTATGATCTGCTTATGCCATTGGAAAGAGGACTTCTTCAACTACATTATATACACAAATTAGGTTAAGATTCTCTGTATATTTATACAGATATTTTTTGAACTCAATTTTCATTTTCTTTCGTTGTGCTTTTAACAACTTTGCGCTTTCTGACAAGAAAAATTCTATTTTGCCGGTGCATCATCTCTTTGTTATAGCATAGTATTTTTATTTTAACGCTTTTATTTTCTTTTGCTCTCACTTCTACAGAGTTACCAGTTGAGTCAATATCAAGCTACCATGGTGCACTTGAAATATCAGAAAATTTCATATCCATATATCATAAAATTACAAATGATTTCAATTGAAAGTCAATTCGATCTCCGGTGATTGGTGGTTTACCCATAATGAGTAATCTCTTAACTTTTTGCTTCACCTTTAAAAATGATCAACAAAGGAGGAATTCAATGTTCTCGAAAGTTTATTCATTAAGGCTACTAACATGAAGGTTCTTGTGTTCAAATCATCCACTCATGATGAGACAATTACGTCTGCTAGCCCCAAAGTGAAGATCAACCCATATGAAGTCAGGTAATTTGTGAATACCAATATTTCTATTTTTGGAGGTTCTACAGATGAAGGAAATCACTGATAACAGTCGCGATGAGGTTTATATGTATTGAGTAATTTTTATTAACTTCAAATTAACTATTTTGCTATTATTGGTTTTGTACAAAAATTCTAGCGTATTTTCAGACCTTATGAAGTAAGTTTTTGGTTTCGCATGTTTGTGGTTAGTTTAAGAAGCATTATGATGATCTTGCCATAAAAAGTTTTATGCAACGATGTGGAAATTTATTTCTTTTATAAAATTATTTTTAGTAAGTTTTGAAAAGATTATTGCAAAGCTTAATGGTTGGTGCTGACCTGTGTAGTTTTATTTGCTTGATTGATGGAATTGTTAGTTCTGATATTTGTTCAGTTGTTCTTTTTATTGTGTGATAATTTTTTTTACAGCCGAATTTGAATGCATATAAGAGCTTAAGGAGGTTTTAACTTATGAATTTGTCTATGCAAACTCTCAAAACAACTAAATTCGGCTCCACTTCACTTTTCACATTATGTCCTTCATTATTTATTTATTTTTTTGTTCAAAATACCATGTTATAATAACTGTGGAAAGACATCCATTTTAACGTGAAAATTTGTACATTTTCTCTTAAGCAAAAATATGCTTCAGCATTATTACATAATATTCTTTATCTACTCCCTTTTATTGTAAAAATTTATTCACGCTCAATGTTTTCTTTGAGGTATTCCTATTTAATGTATTTATTCTATTGTTGATTTCTTATCAGGTGTCAGTTTGTGAAGTAAATGATCTTTCGCAATAACATATTCAAGTACATGTCTCTCCTTATTAACATTAATTGGTGCACTTGATCTCAAGAAATTCTATTCCATGTTAAGATGTAAGTGTTTGTTAGTCCTTTGAGACTCTTGGTGAAAACCGGTTCTTTTAAGTTCGACGTGTGCTTCAGGTATGTGCCATTGGCATCTCTTTATTAATCTCGTGAAATGCTGCACCTGAATATATTGTCGTTTAATGTTGTGATTTTAAGGTATAAGGGTCTAAAGACAGAATTTTGAATGATAAATTATGTTTTTTTTAAGGAGTTGCAATTTGAAGTTTGAAAATTTGATGCATTTACAGTCTTTCTTTGTGTGGAGATGTTAAGAAGAACCAGTACCATGGAAAAGAGCTGCATTATTATGTATTCGAAAAGTTTCAGGGTTGAACTGGGAAGGCGGACTTTTAATAGGTTGAAGTATAAAAGTATTTTTCTTAGGCAGCAATTAGTGATGGCTATGTGTTGAATGAAAATTTTGATGAAGCTTTGAAACTCTTTAAAGACATGTAAATGGAAGGTGTGGAACTCATCCAACTTTTTTACGAATGTTCAAACTCCGCAAAATCGAAATTCTTTCATGCTCCTTTATGTATACGGTATTCCTGCGCAACGCGTGGGCACGGATACTAATTCTAATAATGACAATGAAGTTCCTCCAAGCTCTACAGGAATAAATATTTACTTGTTGATTTCATCAATACTTTTTTTATTTCAGAGGATATGTTATTTCACTGTTACTCAATGGAAGAAGGCCAAAGAAAAAGAAAGAGAAAAACAAAAAAGAAGAAGTACTTTTCATAAGCAATAGTTTAGCTATTAAGTGGAGGCACTCAATAAATTATTTTGCTAAACCAACTGTGATGTAAACTAACTTATCAAGATGAACTTCTTGAATAGAAAATCTGAAAATTATGCTCGAAATTAAATTATTGAGCAAGTTACCTCGCAAAACACCATGTTGCGAGTTAATAATAATTGTACATGTAACCATCTCATAGATGCATCTTATGTGGTATACATGGCAGATGAATGGGCCCATATTCACCTTTGATATTTCCGGCATTCATGGGATTCAACCCCACTTTTAGTTGGTCTATTAATTAATGAGAACAAGTAACATAAGAGAATTCATAAAGAATTTTCTAGTTGTTTAATATTTACCCATGTGAGTTATCTATTATTTTTGCACATCATACTTAAATTGATATGGCTAAACCAATTATGCCAACTGAATAAATTATCAATATTGATAAACTTCAGGTTTTACACCATGACGTGTGCTGTAACGACCCAACAGGTCGTTTTGAGTCCCAGCGCTCCGTTCAGCAGTCGGAGGTCATGAACAGCTTCAGTTCAGGTATTATGACTTGTACGCGTGGACGGAATGGAATTTCGGGAAGTCCAGAGTTGATTTGAAAAGAGAATTCTTATTTCGGGAGCTTAAAGTTGAAAGAATGAACTAGGATTGGAATTTTGAGTAAACGACCTCGAAATCGGGATCTGAAGGTTCCGGCAGGTTCGTATGATGATTTCGGACTTGGGCGTATGCCCGGTGCGGATTTTGAATAACCCGGGGGCGTTTTGACGCCTATTGTGGAAGTTAGCATTTTAGAAGGAATTTCATAAGTTTGGTTTGAAGAGCATTTCAGTGTTATCAATGCCGTTTGGAATTCCGAGACTAGGAGTAGCTCCGTATGGTGATTCTGGAGTTGGGAGCGCGATCAGAAGTGAATTCGGAGGTCCGTAGACCATTTTGAAGCCATTTGGCTAAAGATAGAAATTTGAAGGTTTTTGAGGAGTTTAACCGGAGGTTGACTTTTTGATATCGGGGTCGAAATCCAATTCCGGAAGTTGGAGTAGGTCCATAATATCAAATATGACTTGTGTGCAAAATTTGAGCTCAATTGGACGTGATTTGATAGGTTTAAACATCGGAAATAGAAGTTTGAAATTTTAGAGTTCATAAAGCTTGAATTGGGGTGTAATCCATGATTTTAGCGTTGTTTGATATGATTTGAAGCCTCGAACAAGTCCGTAATATATTTTGGGATTGGTTGATATGATTGGTTGGGATCCGGGGGGGCTCGGGTGAATTTCGGGTCGTTAACGGATCAAATTTGGAAGTTGAAGAACAGCTGAAGGGATCTGGTATCTGGTATTTCCGCTTCCGCAGAAATGGGACCGCAGAAGCGGCCCCGCAGAAGCGAGGACGAAGCCGTAGAAGCGGTTGGGCGTGGGGGCAGCCAAGACCGCAGAAGCGGCCCTTGATCCGCTGATGCGGAGCCGCAGAAGCGGAAAGGGAGACGCAGAAGCGGAAAAGAGGATTTTGGGGAGGACCGCAGATGCGGTCAAGGTCCCGCTGAAGCGGAACCGCATCTGCGGTGGTATGGTCGCAGAAGCAAAAAGGGCTAAGCCAGGGAAGCCCCAGAAGCGGCCTACTGTCTGCAAAAGCGGAACCGCATAAGCGGCTATATTTCCGCAGGAACGGAAGTGACTGGAGGCAGAGAAATGTTTTAAATCGGGATTTTGGTTCATTTCACCCATTTTGCATGGCTTGGGGGCGATTTTTGGAGAGCTTCAAGGAGAGATTTCATCAACAATATTAAGGTAAGTTACTCCTAATTATTTCCAAGTTAAATACAAGACTATACCATGGAATTAGACATGAAAATTAGCATAAAAATTGGGGTTTTGGTGGAAAAACCTAGAAAATCATATTCTTGGAATTTAGCCACGATTTTGCGCATGGAATTAGGAGAAAATTATATATTTGAGTTCCTAAGGTTATGGGTAATCTTTATTTTCGAGAAATTATGGATTCCGGGCACGTGGGCCCGAGGACATTTTGGTCATTTCACTAAGCGGGGCAAGGAATTTATATAATCTGAATTTTTAACAAGTATTTGAGCATGTTCTCATTAGTTTGTCGTTAATTGGCTAGTTTTGGTGTATTGTGTGTTGGTCCAAGCCTTCGGAAGGATGTAGAACGCCGGTTATGAGTCTTCGGAGCGAGGTGAGTCTCCTTTCTAATCTGGTGAGGGGGAAACTACCCCATAGGTGAGTTAAATTAATTATGTGCCCCTAGTGGTGGAGGCTACGTACGCACGAGGTGACGAGAGTCCGTGCGTAGCTACTATTATGCTATTGTCCGGGTAGTCTAGGACCCAAAGCATGCTATACCTGGGATACTTGGAACCTTATTGACATTTGAATTGTTAGAAATCAAGCTGAACTAGTAAATGAATTTCAAAAGGATTAAACATCGTTTTCTTGAATTGGTAAAAGAGGATTTGGCTTTTATTTGATAAAATAGCCCGGTAAACTCTTAATTCCCTACTTGAGCATGTATTTTATGTGTGCCTACGTCGCATGGATGATTTGCGAGCAGGATATATATGTTTATTTATGGAACGGGCCGAAGGCCTCGGTGAAAATAGATGCATCTATGGTTCGTACCGCTCGACCCTCGGCAGTGCACATTTTACATTTCTGTTGGATCGGGCCGTCGCCTCGGTGTGATTTGCGCATGTTATTTGTCGCTTAAGGATTTTTAATCGTGAAACTTGCCCTTCGTGGCTTGATATAAATTGAAAAGATAATAAAGAATAAACCTTGGAAGCCCTTGATTAATTATTGAAGGTGTTTACCTGTTTTCCTGGCTTCGTGAATTAGAACTACTATATGAGTCCATGATTATCCTCGCATTATTGAATATTGATATTGACCTCTAGTGAGTGTCGAAGTTGGCCATCTCGTCTCTACCCCTTCGGAATTAGGCGGGATACTCACTGAGTACACGTTGATTACGTACTCATACTACACTTCTGTGCATTTTTGTTGCACAGGTATATATACCTCTAGCAGCCTACTGGGCGTAGCAGCACGGATGTTTCTGGGACTAGGTGAGCTGCATCATCCGAGGCGACCGCAGCTAGTGTAGTTCCTTTCAGCATTTGTATATTATTCCCTGTCCCCTGTATTTCGGACAGATGTTGTATTTTATTTCACTTATTAGTAGTCGCTCATGCACTTGTGACACCGGGTTTCTGGGAAGGTTTTTAACGGATTTGTACAAATTGTTATTATTTAAATTTGAATTCAATTAGTGATCTTTTATTTATGAAAAATGGAAGGAAAAAAATTCTAGATTTTCAAAAGTATTAAAAGAGGATTTACTTGATGATTTAGTGGGCTTGCCTGACAGAGGTGCCCGGCGCCACCACGACCCTTAGTGGATTTTGGGTCGTGACAACATGGTATCAGAGCACTAGGTTCCCGTCGGTCTCACGAGTCATGAGCAAGTCTAGTAGAGTCTCGCGGATCGGTACGGAGACGTCTGTACTTATCCTCGGGAGGCTACAGGGCTGTTAGGAGTACTTCCCTTCTTTGTTTCCTTATCGTGCGGTTCGATTCCTTTGAGGCTTATGCCTTTGATTCCTTCCCACTCAATCTTACGCGACGTGAGCGCTTGTTATAAATCGAAAATTGAAGGATTACAATGGCACTAAATGTGGTCGGGATGATTTACCCGGTATAGTTGATTGGACAAAATAGTCACATTATGGAGGGATATTCCATTGTTTTAGCTCCGTAATAGAACTTCTGAGAGCCTTGAGGCTAGGCACAGGTTGCCATGATGCTCATGAGTGATTATTCCGCAGTGTTGTTGTGATGGTAGGGTGTTTGCCCATGTGTCGGGGCAGTGAATGAATTGAAGGGAGGTTTACTCAGTGTGTAATCAAAGGGATTCGGTATGTTATTCCCTGCAGGGGAAAGTCAATCGAACTAAGGATGGTCAGATGTGGACTAGTGGAAGTAACAGAGCGTGGTAATTGCAAGCGTGAAGGAGTTCTCTTCTTTATTGTGGTGATGTTGTCCTAATTGGACGTATTAAGTTTATCGGTGTTATGATCTTCTATGATTAGCCCTTGGGGCAAGATATTGTGAAATGGTATTGGAGATACAACTACCAGATATCGCGGGATGCGGTGGCTCCGAACTGAATCAGTATTGCAAATGCTGATGGTTTGATAAAGACGACCTTCGGAAAGGTTTGGGATTAGTAGCAAATTGTGGATTCAAGTTCTATGAAGATAAATTTTATTAAGACAACGACTGAGCAGCAAAGGATGAGAAAGACATGTGGGAAGTGTCAGGCGGAGATTTAAACTTCTAAAGGGCCAGGTATAAAGGAGCGAGTTTTCCCAAAGTGGGAGAGTGGCGGAGCCGCATAGGGCTTAGTAGTAGTAGGATGGCTACGCGCCTAAGGAGAGTTTGGAATGGTCTGGGATTTTAGCGACGGGCAATTGAAGTCTGCAGGTTTAATTCGAAGCATGGGTTGTTATGCGGCAGGAGATTCGGTATGGCGGAAAGGAGCTGCTTGAAATAAAGAAGGATGCAGCATAACTCTGAATTGGGAAGGCGTTGCCGCGCATTTAATTGATGTTCACGAGGGGTGAATGGACTCGTGCAGCTGGAGAGTGAGCTCGGACTCAGGATGGATTATTGATGTCGTAGTGATGGTACCCCATGCAGCAGCGTTGGAAGATGCCGGGGAGTGATTTCTGCAGGCGGGGTATTCCTGTGAGCAGGTTAGCAGTCGCGTGGTTGGCGAGGCTTCTGCGAAGAGTTCAACTGGATATGCAGGAAAGGGGATTGTTGTATGAATAGTGTTAATGATTTAGAGTATCAATTGGGGTTCTACGGTAAGATATCGAGAAAGCTGGCGATTGATTGCACGAGGTTATGTCGGCAAGAGATTAAGAATAATGGTAAACTCCAGAGTTTTGGTAATAATGGCTCCAAGCTAAGTGGGAGAGTCCCACTGCTTGTGATTTGGGTTTCATGGTTAGCTACTTGCGAGGTTTCCAGTTATTAATATCTTGGTGAGTTATCTCAGCTACGGAAAAAGACCATAAGTGGTAATTTGAGAAAATGACTTGTTGGAGGCATGCTATGGTTGGCCTTATTGGCTCATAATCGAACTTGGGAAGGGATTCAGGACTTATGCCTTGTATAGATACAGGTTTCGGAGGAAGTGATTTCGCCGGGTGCCTCGTCAAGAGGGTATTCATGTGCTATGAGATTTATGGAGCTGAGTATATTCGAGACCAAGTCAGGGCGGGTGGCTCTCAGTAACGGTCCTAGTGAATTCAAGAGGTAAAGTGTGGTGCCTAATGATGTCGAGCTTATAGGTACAATCAAGAATCAAGCTTTGTAGCAGCTTATGAGAAGAGGCACAGAATGTTCCCTGATGGTTGGCTTGTGATGCAGCAATTGGGAAGTACGAAATGGTTCGTAGGAGTTGAGACAGCATGGTCTCGTGATTCAAGGTTACTCTGGATGAGTGTAGATGGAGTATGTTATGTGTTGAAGAGAGTCAGTATTATTTCCAAAGCACTCAAGGATACATTGGAAGGAAAGGGATTGATTAGCCACAGTTGAAATTGGGCATGTTGGGATTTGTGATCAGTTCATTCAGCGTGATCAAGTTGTGTGTATGATTTGTAGCGGTACGTGTGAGGCCTGTCGGCCGCCGCGATTGATGTTATTCAGAAGCCTTCTATTATTATGGCTTGTTGTGTGGAAGCAGATTCCGGAAGGGGTTATGGTGGCTTGGGCCACTACTTGCAGATTTGCATATTCTACGGTTATGGGAATTTACCTGTGTGTTGCTATGGTTCTCCTGAAGTGAGTTAAGTGCGAAGTTCTTGTATGATGAAGTGTTAAAATATTTATGATTCCGGAGTTATGATGAAAATCGTGTTCTATCGTATGTTGGCACGTCGGGTGCAGTGAGTAGCATGGAAATACGAAGTGAGGATCAAGGGAGCAGTTCGGTGTCGACAAGGATGTCACGGGCTCGGATGAGCAAGGAAGGGGTTGAATGATTAAGGTAAATTGGAATTGTCTTCAGCGTCACCCGAGATCGGTGTTTTATGAAAAAGGCTTTGCATCTTGGTAAGGTTTCTTGATCACTTTTCGGTGTTAGTGCGGCTGGTGGTTCAGGTGTGCGGACCCATTGTTTATTTCGGGAGATTTTGGGAGTGTGTCCCACGGGAAGATGGTATAAGTGTGTCATGTAGTCACCTGATTGGCTAGAGATTTAGACCAAGAACGAGGATTTTGGTAATGACATTAATTTGAGAATGTAGGCCTGGAGGGCACCTTGTTTATCAGGTTATGGACCGGGGAGGTTGCTCCAGTTATGACGGTTGTTCTTATGTGTTATGAGGAAGAGAGAGTTATTGTGGACCTTTGAAAGGTAATTGGCCAAGTGGGTGCAATCAGAAATCGGCTTGAGATCAATGAATCGATTTATATATGTGAACAGGGCTTTATATCAGGCCAGTTGTGTTTGTTTCAGCGAGCGTTCCCTGTGGAGGAACAATCGGGGTGTTATTTTGTCATAAGCCATTCCAGGCAATGATGTATTGCTCCGTTCAACAGTCGGAGGCCATGAACAGCTTCAGTTCAGGTATTATGACTTGTACGCGTGGTCGGAATTGAATTTCGGGAAGTCCAGAGTTGATTTGAGAAGAGAATTCTTATTTCGGGAGCATAAAGTTGAAAGAATGAACCAGGATTGGAATTTTGAGTAAACGACCTCGGAATCGGGATCTGAAGGTTCCAGCAGGTTCGTATGATGATTTCGGACTTGGGCGTATGCCCGGTGCGGATTTTGGATAACCCGGGAACGTTTTGACGCCTATTGTGAAAGTTAGCATTTTAGAAGGAATTTCATAAGTTTGGTTTGAAGAGCATTTCGGTGTTATCAATGTCCGTTTGGAATTCCGAGATTGGGAGTAGCTCCGTATGGTGATTGTGGAGTTGGGAGCGCGATCAGAAGTGAATTCGGAGGTCCGTAGACCATTTTGAAGCCATTTGGCTAAAGATAGAAATTTGAAGGTTTTTGAGGAGTTTAACCGGAGGTTGACTTTTTGATATCGGGGTCGGAATCCAATTCCGGAAGTTGGAATAGGTCCGTAATATCAAATATGACTTGTGTGCAAAATTTGAGCTCAGTCGGACGTGATTTGATAGGTTTAAACATCATATTTAGAAGTTTGAAATTTTAGAGTTCATAAAGCTTGAATTGGGGTGTAATCCATGATTTTAGCGTTGTTTGATATGATTTGAAGCCTCGAGTAAGTCCGTAATGTGTTTTGGGATTGATTGATATGATTGGTTGGGGTCCGGGGGGCCTCGGCGGAATTCCGGGTGGTTAACGGATCAAATTTGGAAGTTGAAGAACAGCTGAAGGGATCTGGTATCTTGTATTTCCGCTTCTGCGGAAATGGGACCGCAGAAGCGGCCCCGCAAAAGCGAGGACGAAGCCGCAGAAGAGGTTAGGCATGGGGGCAGCCAAGACGGCAGAAGCAGCCCTTGATCCGCTGATGCGGAGCCGCAGAAGCAGAAAGGGAGACGGAGAAGCGGAAAAGTGGATTTTAGGGAGGACCGCAGATGCGGTCAAGGTCCCGCAGAAGCGGAACCGCATCTGCGGTGGTATGGTCGCAGAAGCGAAAAGGGCTAAGCCAGAGAAGCCGCAGAAGCGGCCTACTGTCCGTAAAAGCGGAACCGCATAAGCGGCTATATTTCCGCAGGAGCGGAAGTGACTAGAGGCAGAGACTTGTTTTAAATCGGGATTTTGGTTCATTTCACCCATTTTGCATGGCTTGGAGCGATTTTTGGAGAGCTTCAAGGAGAGATTTCATCATCAATATTAAGGTAAGTTACTCCTAATTATTTCCAAGTTAAATACAAGACTATACCATGGAATTAGACATGAAAATTAACATAAAAATTGGGGTTTTGGTGGAAAAACCTAGAAAATCATATTCTTGGAATTTAGCCACGATTTTGAGCATGGAATTAGGAGAAAATTATATATTTGAGTTCCTAAGGTTATGGGTAATCTTTATCTTCGAGAAAATTATGGATTCCGGGCATGTGGGCCCGAGGGCATTTTGGTCATTTCACTAAGCAGAGCTGGGAATTTATATAATCTGGATTTTTAACAAGTTTTTGAGCATGTTCTCATTAGTTTATCGTTAATTGGCTAGTTTTGGTGCATTGTGCGTTGGTTCAAGCCTTCAGAAGGATGTAGAACGCCGGTTATGAGTCTTCGGAGCGAGGTGAGTCTCCTTTCTAATCTTGTGAGGGGGAAACTACCCCATAGGTGAGTTAAATTGATTATGTGCCCCTAATGGTGGGGGCTACGTACGCACGAGGTGACGAGAGTCCGTGCGTAGCTACTATTATGCTATTGTCCGGGTAGTCTAGGACCCAAAGCATGCTATACCTGGGATACTTGGAACCTTATTGACATTTGGATTGTTAAAAATCAAGTTGAACTAGTAAATGAATTTCAAATGGATTAAACATCATTTTCTTGAATTGGTAAAAGAGGATTTGGTTTTTATTTGATAAAATAGCCCGGTAAACTCTTAATTCCCTACTTGAGCATGTATTTTATGTGTGCCTACGTCGCATGGATGATTTGCGAGCAGGATATATGTTTATTTATGGAACGGGCCGAAGGCCTCGGTAAAAATAGATGCATCTATGGTTCGTACCGCTCGACCCTCGGCAGTGCACATTTTACATTTCTGTTGGATCGGGCCGTCGCCTCGGTGTGATTTGCGCATGTTATTTGTCGCTTAAGGATTTTTAATCGTGAAACTTGCCCTTCGTGGCTTGATATAAATTGAAAAGATAATAAAGAATAAACCTTGGAAGCCCTTGATTAATTATTGAAGGTGTTTACCTGTTTTCCTGGCTTCGTGAATTAGAACTACTATATGAGTCCATGATTATCCTCGCATTATTGAATATTGATATTGACCTTTAGTGAGTGTCGAAGTTGGCCATCTCGTCTCTACCCCTTCGGGATTAGGCGGGATACTCACTGAGTACACGTTGATTACGTACTCATACTACACTTCTGTGCATTTTTGTTGCACAGGTATATATACCTCTAGCAGCCTACTGAGCGTAGCAACACGGATGTTTCTGGGACTAGGTGAGCTGCATCATCCGAGGCGATCGCAACTAGTGTAGTTCCTTTCAGCATTTGTATATTATTCCCTTTTCCCTGTATTTCGGACGGATGTTGTATTTTATTTCACTTATCAGTAGTCGCTCATGCACTTGTGACACCGGGTTTCTGGGAAGGTTTTTAACGGATTTGTACAAATTGTTATTATTTAAATTTGAATTCAATTAGTGATCTTTTATTTATGAAAAATGTAAGGAAAAAATTTCTAGATTTTCAAAAGTATTAAAAGAGGATTTAATTGATGATTTAGTGGGCTTGCCTGACAGAGGTGTCCGGCGCCACCACGACCCTTAGTGGATTTTGGGTCGTGACATGTGCAATTACCAGTAAACTCCAAGTTTATCATGATATGGGTTTTTATATCAATAAACATCCACTTTAGTGTGGTATTCTTTTATTTGTGTAGTACAAACTGAAGAATAAAGCGGGTAGCTTTTCACATATATATTATCCCGCTACAAGTTGCACTAGTAAAAGATATTAAATCTTTCCTTTATTTATAGTCTCAATATAATCAACCGCTTTCGCGTATACTTTGGAAAGTGAATAAGTTTCTTTGAGACGTACTACAACACAATACCTTATTGGTAATTAATTGTGTTTCTCCAAAATAGTAATAATTGGCTCTTCCAGAGCTCTCAATTAATTTGGTACTTCCACATATTCATCAACATCAATATTGTGAATAACTCTTTTAAAGAGAAAATTATACCATTATGGTTATGGTCAAAATTATATGCAAGTCTGTTTCTTGCATTACCATTGTCTTTTAATAATCACAATGCCAAAATATTTTGGCGTACAATAAGTACGTGACCAATGACCATTTATGCCATAATAATGACGTTATTTTCTTATATCATCTCAAACCTCCTTTTAGAGGTGAGTGCGGTATATTCACTACCACTAGCATGTTCATATTCTTTGAAGAATGAATATGTATTCACAAATCGGATGTTGTCACATTCACATCATGAATGGACCATAATCATCTATATGTGCTTTACAAAATCTCATGTCAAATCGATGACAAATATTTTTCACAGAGTGAAAGATTATTTTGAGAATCCTTATTGTTCTCATTACCACAATGATGACGATTATAATTTCGTCTATTGCCCTGTCCACATCCATTGATACCTTCACGGTAATAATTTTGTCTTCTTTCAGACTTATCACATATTGCTATCACATTCTCTTAAGGGAATGAGAATGGAGCAAATTCAATGGGACGGATTTTCACTTCTTGTGCTCACGATCATACATGACTTTGATCATGGCAAGACATAGAAATTTTACCACTTCAGGTGGTTATAATTTCTTATAAACTCCATTAGAGTTATAATCAAACTTTGTTGTCTTTGCTTGTATATAAAATCAAATTATAGAATTTCAAGAATTTAAAAGAGAAAATTAAAGTAAAATACTTACCTTAAATCCAGAATTTAATCATGAAGGAAGTTCATGGAATAATTGACCATCATTATGCTCAATCCCAAAGCTTCTACTCAATTGGTTAGAGTCTCGTGCTGATATAAACAATAAAAGAAGAAGAACAAGAGTATTGCAGAGAAAAGTAGAGAGAGAGAATTCTTATTGATATTGGATGAATTACAATGGAATAGAACCCTCTATTTATAGGGAGAGGTTGACTTAGCCAACAAGTAATAAACTCTAGAATCTCTCTAAATATAGACATTCACCATAAATAGAACTCTATTTATAACATCAAGGAATTAAATAAAAATAAGGAACCGAACCTTCATTATTTTCCTTCCCCCTTGTAAGAAAAAGGAAAAGAAGGAAAAATGAGGAGAGACAACGGAGTAGCAAATCTGAAAACAAGGAGCAATGGAATAGCAAATCTGAAAATTGGTGTTTCATGAAATAAGTATTTTAAGTAATCATACATTTATCCTGATAGGAGAGCACATATTCTCTTACGATAAAGTGATTTTGATTAGGGAAAGTTTCGTTACTATATAGGAAACTATATTACCAAATATGTTCATAGTTTGCATATTACCCTTCATGCTAATAGTATTTCTACAAAATATAGACAATTCATTAAATAAGGAATCATTGTAGTTGTAGGCTTCCTTATTTAGGCGCGCTAAAATTGGGGGATTAAATATTCTTCCAGATCTTCCACAACGCAAATCACGCACATTAATCTTCTTCGTCAGTTTCGTATCAAATTTAGCGTCTCTGCTTTTTTGATATACTGTGTTTCAAATTTTTTTCTGATTTCACAAATAAAAAACGACTAAATCTTCTACAGTTCTTCTACATCAAATGCAATTATGTCCAAATTTCAGTAATACAAAGCAAAGGAAAAGAGAGCAGCAATTCCACCATTGACAGCCATTAAAAAGCTTTGAAGCTTTGAATTCAAATTTGGATTTTTAAAAATCATTATTTGTTTGGATTGGGTGTTGTTGCAAATAATTTAGAATATGGTTTGGAGTTTATATCTCAATTTTGAGGGGTTTTGGTGAAGATTAGACTTGGTTTTGGCTGAATTTCGGATTGAAACTCGAAGAAGAAGAAGAAGAAGAAGAAAAAGAAGAAGAAGAAGAAGAAGAAGAAGAAGAAGAAGAAGACATGACATACATTATATTGCAGAAATTGTAGAAAAATTATAGATAAATTGTAGATAAATTATATTCTGTTGTTTGTTTATTTTTCTTTTATTCATTTAACTATTGTATGAAAGTTGAACAACATTGTATAAAAATTATATTTAAGTGGTATTTTATTGTATTTGTATATAACTTAGTAGAAATAACGTACAAAATTTGTAGATAAGTTGTATAATATATCATTAGTTGTATGAGAATTATTTTTACTATGTATAAATCAGATACAAAATATACAAAAGACATATTGTATAAATTTTTTATAAAATTTGTATGTAAGTTTTATGTTATTGTAGTTGTATTTCACTGGGTGGAAATAATGTGTGAAAGGTGTAGAAAATTGTAGATAAGTTGTATTCATCTATAACGGGAGATGTTGGCATATCAAGTAACTTTAGTGTTTCAGACGAACATGCATGAAAATAAAGATAAATTCTGTTATGAACAGTTTGTAGAAATTTTGTAGATAATTTGTAGAAACATTGAAATTCTGTATTTTCATATTAATTTTTCAAATGATATGTAGTTTTGTTGTAGATTAAATGTAGAAAACAAGCCATTGTGAGTCTTATTTGACTCATTCCTCACATTCAACCTATTCTACAAATTCACGACTCTTTAAATACAATGCAACCATACTTTCTTGAAAATAAAGGTATAGCAATATATATAACTTAAAAAACATCTTCTCCTCTGCACAAGTTAGCTCCAAAATAGACGAAGTGGAATAACAAGCTCCCATCAAAACTTTTAACACAAAAACACAAAGCTCAAAAATAAATAAACAATAGTCTACAATTTTTCTACAATTTATCTACATTGTCTGCAATATAATGTATGTCATGTCTTCTTCTTCTTCTTCTTCTTCTTCGAGTTTCAATCTGAAATTCAGCCAAAACCAAGTCTAATCTTCACCAAAACCCCTCAAAATTGAGATATAAACTCCAAACCATATTCCCAATTATTTACAACGACACCCAATCCAAACAAATAATGATTTTTGAAAATCCAAATTTGAATTCAAAGCTTCAAAGCTTTTTAATGGCTGTCAATGGTGGAATTGCTGCTACCTTTTCCTTTCCTCTTATATTACTGAAATTTGGGATTGTGAGATAGAGAGAGACGTAGAGAGAATTCTCGATTCTTTGCAACAACATCCAATCCAAACAAACAATGTCTTTTGAAAACCCAAATTCGAATTCAAAGTTTCAAAGCTTTTTAATGGTTGTCAATGGTGGAGGGGTTACAGATTTTCGCTGGTTTTAGAAGAGGAAATCGTGGGTGTTTGAAGAGGAAATCGTGGGGATTTGGAGAGAGAAACTTGGGGGAGTGGGAATATACGGTTGAGTAAAATTAGAAGACTAATTAATACCATTAAAATCCTAAAATGGTACATAAATGGTAATTAGGTATATAAAAGGTAATTATATTAAAAGTTAAGCATGAATGGTAATATAGTTTACTATATGGCATAGGAATATAAAAGTTTCAAAAATATAACGTACAAAGCTGCTTGATTAGAACTTCATTTGCTCTTTTTATCATATATAGACAAAGTTGAAATACAACGTACTTAGAAAGAAGTCATCATGATTAAAAATCCAAACATCTACCACGAGTGACTGCTTTACTATGTAAGCACCTTCTTGGATGTTTTTTTGTTTTGTGCTTACTGGTTCAACTGTAGTTGGCTACGCTGGACGACTACCTTCCTTCCCTTATTTAAAGCTTCTATCACGTAGCTAACTGCCTTCCTTTCCTTGTTTAGAGCGTTTAAGAGAATTTATGCGCGGAAGAAAATTAAATTACCTATAGAAACACTGATATTCCACTATAGATATGTCTTGTTCAAAATATAAAGGTGATAGTCATCAGTTTACAGTGTTCTTGTCTGCGTAGGATTAGTATGACTTTGAAACTTCAACTATAGCTAGGACGCTTGATAGGTTTTAGATTTCCGTCCAAATACATGTTAGGAATAGGTTTTGAATGCTACAATTTTTCCCTAATAGATAATTATTTTATTTAACAAATAATTTAGTCACGACCCAGACCGATGAGCCGCGACGAGCACCCAGTACCTTACTCAACCGAGTACCAACATAACGTATCTCTTGTATCATACTATTATAGGTAAATGAGCCGGAGAGGCTGTCGAGATAAGTAGAATAAACATGAGAGAATATTTAACATAGAACGACCCAGCGTGATATAAAAACTTACATACGTGACATACGGGCCTATAAGGCCAGCATCATCATTTGTAAACTCAAAACATAGGCCAACAAGGTCATTCAAGTACATGTATACATGACATATGTGTACAAGCCTCGAAGAGTACATAAGTATCACAAAGAACGGGATTGGGCCCCGCCATACCAATCAATACATGTCCTAATTATACTGACCAAATAAGCAACTCCGGAGCAAATGGAGCGCACCAACACCTTCCGCTGAGCTGATAGCCTACTTGGAGGAATCTCAACCTGTCTATCGAAACCTGCGGGCATAAAATGCAGCATCCCAATGCAAAAGGACATCAATACAAAATGTACCTAGTATGTAAGGAATGAAAATCAGTAAACAATAGACATGAGAGAAACATGGAGTAAAAGACTCAACATGTAAGTTTGGGTAACTCTGTAAATCATGAAATACTTATAGTGTCATGCATATGCGTATGATTTTCATGTCGTGCATAAGTACATATGTTCATAACGTCATCAAGCCTCCGAGGGCATCCCATCATATCATCTCGGCCACTGTGGGCAAAATTATCAGCGTATACCAGCTGATCAGGTGGTGGTGCGTATATAATGCCGTAACCTTTTCCCATATCCTATATACATATAATATACATATATATGCGTATATAATGCCATCTAGTTATAGGTCAATGTACATGTATAAATAAATACAATATATGAGAAGTACATCAGTAAAATCTCTCGGAATGTCATAAGACCATTATGCGTTTGAGTAATATCATTAAATAAACTTTTTCAACTTACGTATTTTCTGAGACCCATGAACAGACGATGTAATAATAAGACACATGGAAATTCAAGAATATAGGCACCTCTAATACGTCTATGAATAGAGTCATTTATGGAAGTTGTGCATTTGCTCGTTTCATTTATATCGTATAGATCATGCCAAAAGGAAAGAAGGGATATCCTTAACATACCTGGACCGATTCTCATGAAAATTCCTCTAACACGCATCTTTTGCGACGAAACAAGTAACGGCAAGACCGGAGTAGAAAAAAATCCATATGATATTCTTGAGAAAGATTATACCGTATTCCCTTAGAGTCGCATTTCTCACCTTGCTAAGCACTGTAAGGAATCATATAAATCCTTGAATTCCATCTGTTACTTTGTAGCCTTGTATGAACTTGGTGAAGTAACTCGCGTTACTATTGAAAAATAGGATCTTTGCTTGAAGCTTTGTAAAGGGTTCATTATGACTTCTTATTTGAGAAATACTTAGCAAGCCAATCTTTCTTACTTCATAATGTAAGAAAGGCTTTTAAGACTATGGGTTGTGGGCCCCACATCCTTTGTGATGACTAAGCCACCAAGATCTCTTTAGATGTTCCACCTTTCTTGTGAATTAAAGAGTCACATTTGAGCTTTAATTAAGACTCCTTGGCTGCCACATTAGGAGTTTCTCAAATTTATCCAAAATAATTCACCCCTTTTCTAAATTAACTTATTAATCCCCACTAATCCAATAATTAACCAATTATCCATATAATTAAAAATTATCTTAAATTACTTAAAATACTACTATGTACATCTTACTATCATGGTCATGTGGTACCTTGTATGATACTAGTCCATAATTACCGGGTATTATAGCTCAGACAGTATTTTATCCAAAAATGACAAACTTCGACGAAACTCGCTTTCTTCAATTCGATTCACTTACCCTCTCACCTTCACGAATTTTCTTATGACTCGTTTGAAATAGCGTAATACTGATAATCTCAAAAAAATCTCATTCCCGAGCTTACGTCGATTGACTTACGACGAAACTTTAATGTACGAAAATGCGGGATGCAACATCTCATTTCCAAGCTTTTATCAATTTACTTATTGTGTACTTTCACGTACGAAAATATGGGGTGTAACATCATTCCTCCCTTTGGAACATTTGTTGTTACATCCCGCATTTTCGTTTGTTAAAGTTTCGTCGTAAGTTAATTGACGTAAGTTCGGGAATGAGAGTATTTCGAGACTATAAGCATTATGCTATTTCAAACAAGTGATGGGTAAACTCATGGAGGAGGGAGGGTAAGAAAATCGAAAAAAATGAGTTTTGTCGAAGTTTGACATTTTGGGATAAAAATACGGTCTGAGCTATAACATCCTCTGTTTGAAAAGCTGATATGAAGTAAATACATCTTCTGTTTGAAAAGCACATATACAGAGTTATATAATCTACGACTACGATGAACAAGAGGCAGCTAATACTGGAATGCGCGTACATCTTCTAATCTAGCAACCATCGAATACAGCAACATCAGCATCCGAAATCTGCATGCAATGTGCAGCAAGTGTAGTATGAGTACAACCGACCCCATGTACTCAATAAGTAACAAACCTAACCTTTGGTTGAAAGTAGTGATGAGCTTGAACAAAGGTCGGGTCCAACATCAATAGCCAACATAAGTTCATAACAACATAAGACAATTAAATAAAGAAGTAACTCAGAGATAAAATGCTCAGCTTTTTCATTGTTTTTCCAAAAATATATCCGCCTTTCAAGTATATCAGTGAAACCCAACTCTTTTACCGAAATCGTCAAAAATACAAGTATGTTTGAAAACTATGAGTTTCCCCGAAAATTCTTTCAACAGTAAGTATGATGTTTCATTTTTTTTCTAGATAGCATGTGTGAAATACCTCTCTATGACCATATATCAATGCGTGTAAAAAAAGTCATGAATGACGTGATACCGTACAACATGAAGAAAACACATCTCTATGCATGTATGTCATGTGCATGTCAAATACGATGCGACTCAGTAATAAAAGGACATGCTACTCTCAGAGTATCAATTCACTCAGTCCTCCCAATCACTCAGTCCTCACAGTCACTCAGTCCTCACAGCCACCCAGTCTTCACAATCACTCAATCCTCCAATCATTAGGCACTCGGTACTGATAAGTATGGATTTTAACCTATCTTATGCTCTCTTTTGCTTAGGTTTTGGATCAAAAATGTGTAAAAGTATTACCAAAAACTAATTTACTGTGCTTACTTGCAAGGTTTGGTCAAAATGAGGCAAAGAAGCCATAATCAACTCATGAAGGAGTTAAATTTGCACAAGTTCAAAGCTGGGACTAGAGTGCTGACCGCGATGGAAAAGAGCGGCCGCGTAAGGTTCACCGCTGAAGCGGCCACAAATACGCGGTCCGTGAAAGTGAGATTCAGAGAAGCTATTTTGGGTACAACAGTGACCGCTGACTGGGATGGAAAAGCGTGGCCGCGGAATACCCGATGCGGCCGCGGTGGTATTTTTGCTGAGAATGTTGATTGAAGTTCAGAGACCCTGTAAGTCATGCTTGACAGAAGAACGCGGTCCGCGTCCAAATTACGTGGCCACAATAAAAGCACACACGGACGCGGATGAAATTACGCTGTCCGTGAAACCAATTCCAACCCAAGCCCAGAATTGAAGAAATGCGGACCGCGCTCACTATTGCAGGCCGCGAGAGCTCAATCACGGACGCGGTCGGAATTACGCCTCCGCAAAACTTCCGCAGGGGCATTTTTGTCCAGGAATTATAGGCTAGTATAAATAGATCTTTTTCATATTGGTAGGGTACGTAATATTTTGCTGAATACGTGAACGACTGGTGTTTACCTTTTTGAGTAATCTTAGAGTAGATTTGTCTTGAATCTTTAAATTTTCATCTTGTATTTGAATATTATGGCTTATATTTCATCTCTATCTTTGATTTCTACTGTTATTATGAGTAGCTAAACCCCATAGCTAGGCTTGTGACCCAACCCTAGTGTGGGTATTTATAGGTCATGAATTTTAGGGCTTAATTGTTTTTGGGTAGTGATTTTTGGCTTAATTCATGCTTTAATTGTAGAATTGGTGGTTGCAAACACTGATTCGTGCCTTGATGACTTAGACACTTCTTGAGAAAGAGAGACTAAGTCTGGGAAAATTAGGCTAACAAGGAATTGGGGTGCATTCAAGAGATTGATAGCCCCACTTAAAGGGTTAAATCTAGAGATAGTAATACCCGACTTGAGCCAATATCATTTGTTATGCATGGACACCCATTTCGACTTGAGAAAGTCAAATCGGGAAAAGTCACTCAAACTACCGAGAGGTATAGAGTGAGTACTTATGTGTGATGGTTATATCACGACCCCAATCATAACAAGCTTGCCGTGAATTCTCGATACCCGTTAGATACCCACTTAGGCGGAAGTCACTGCCCTAGTCCCTTTTAATCCTTGAAAACAACCAACAAGAAATTAGTGCACTTAGATTATTTCAGCATATCATAGTATAAAATTAGAATTATAATCAATCATGACCATGTTTGGAGGTGCAATTTGGAACAACACGCACATCTAGATTAGTTAGATACCTAACTCCAAATCAATTAACTCCCTGTGGAAATCGATCCCGACCTTTGTTGGGTAAAAGTGCACCGACCATCCTTGCCACTCGATAGTGGTACAGGCTTGGAACCGATCATTTTTTGGCGCCGTTGCCGGGAGTTAGACGGTTTTAGCTATCTATCTAACTATTTGTGCGTCTTGTTTTTCTTTCCTTCCGATTTTCTAGTTTTGTTTGTGAATTGCTCTTAGGTACAATATGGATCTTAACAATGATGCTCTCGGAAACTTGCCTTTGGGGGAGGAGGTACATGATGATAATGTGGATGAGATTCTGTCTGACCACAAGCACAAAGGAGAGGCCGACCGCCTCATGACAATATTCTGAACCATCTCCCACCTCCAGCATGGCCAGCACACCGGACGTTGCCCAATAAAGGATACGCAAGTGCAATAGTCCCGCCCTAATGGCAACTTCCAAATAACCAACGTTTATGCTTACACTCTTGGAATAGAGGGGTTTCTTCACCGGAGCTCCACACCAAAATGCCTATAAGCATCTCAAGGGTTTTGTTGATACATGCTGGGGGAGCAAGCTGACGACCGTTTCTGAGGATGTGTTGAGACTATGGCTTTTCCCATTCTCTCTAAGGGGGAAAGTTTTGGATTGGCTTGAGAGGTTGCCCAAACATTTCATCACTACTTGGGATGAGTTGGTCGAGAAATTCATAGCAAAGTTCTTCTCGCTGGGGCATATGGCGACGCTGAGAGATGAGATCCTTTCCTTTAAACAAGAGCCTAATGAACCGCTTCATGAGATTTGGGAAAGGTATCGGACGATGGTTAAAGAATGTCCGAACAATGACACGATCAAAGCCATGATCCAGCAAACATTCTACCGTGGCATCAACACTACCAACTAATTTGTAGTTAACCAGCTAGGAAGGGGAAACTTTATGAACACACCTTATGCCGAGGTGTGTGATATTCTTGATGAGATGGAGGATACTTCCTCGGCGTCGTAGAGTCGAGATAATGTGCCAGAAGGTGATCCCAGTGTCATTCACCTACACAAAGAGCTCCATGACCACGTCCAAGCAATAGCAGAGTTAACTACAACAATGAACTAGTTGGCAAAAGATCAATTGCAACAAGTTCGAGCGCCAAGACAAGTGAATGCCATGGAGGGGGTAAATATGATGGTCAACAAGAGGCGGCAAAGAGGTCAACAAAGTCAAGGAAATCAGGACCAATTTAAGCAAGGTAGCAGTGGTTACAACCAAGATGATGGGTATGATGATCAAAGTGAAGAAGTTCAGTATGTGAACAACTACCAAGTACAATGGGGCAATGCTCCTAATCAACAACAACAGTGGAGATCCCAAGAAAATTGGGGGAATCAAAACCAATAAGGAAATTGGAACAATGGGAACAACAACAACCAAAGCAACTGGGAGAACAATCAGAATTGGGGCAACCAGGGTAACCAGGGCAACTGGGGAAACAACAACAATAGCAATTGGGGAGGCAACAACAACCAAGGGGGTTGGAATAGCGGTAATCAGGGGAATCGGGGGCCGGGCTTTCAAAGGCCTCCGATGTATCAACTACCAAAAAACCCGCCTCCATTTCCATCTCAAGGTCCTAGCTTGTCAAACAATGATATGGGAAGGATTGAGTCAATGTTTGAGCAAATGATGAAGAAAAATGCCGATTGCCATGCCCAGTTGGCGTCCCATAATACTTCTATCTGCAACTTGGAGGTCCAACTTGGCCAGATTTCGCAAGCTTTGAACACTCACCCTAAGGGGGCACAACCTAGTGACACGGTAGTAAACCCGAAGGGAGGGAACAATACATGCCACGCAATGGCGGTGACTACAAGGAGTGGTAGAGGTGGTGTTGATAATACCTCTAATACAAGAAAGGTTGTGATTGAGGATGTGTTGGTGTAAGAGAATAATGAGCAAAGCAATGATGTGCAAGTGAGTGATGATATTGCGAGTGAGGAAATGAGAATTGACATTGATGACAACGTGGAGGAAACACAAAATGATGTGAACCCATCTAGGGAACATGTGATAGACATACCAGAAAAGGTAGTTCCAAAGCCAAGGCATCTTTGCCAAGGCCTCCTCCACCATACCCTCAAAGGCTTGCAAAATAGAACAATGAGAATTAATTCAAGAAGTTTATTGATATGATGAAGAGTCTATCGATAAATGTAACTTTGGTGGAGGCTCTAGAACAAATACCAGGATATGCCAAGTTTATGAAGGACTTGGTAACAAAGAAGAGATCCATGAATTGTGAAATGATCAAGATGACGCACCAAATGAGTGCCATTGTACATTCCATGGCCCCAGATAGAGGTCCCCGATGTTTTTACAATCCCGTGCACTATTGGTAGTGCTGATTTTGCAAAAGCTTTGTGCGACTTGGGGGCAAGCATTAACTTGATACCATATTTTGTGTTTAATGCATTGGGGATTGGCCAGCCAAGACCCACATCCATGAGGTTGCAAATGGCAGATAGGACAACGAAAAGGCCATTGAGGATCATTGGTGATGTGTTAGTGAGGGTCGACAAGTTCATACTTCCCGCGGATTTTGTGATTCTTGACTGCGAAGTTGACTATGAGGTGTCGATCATACTGGGGAGACCTTTCCTAGCTACAAGGAAGGCTTTAGTTGATGTGGAAGTAGGGGAGCTCACCTTCCGGGTGGGTGATGAAAAAGTTGTGTTCCATGTCTGAAAATCAATGAGGCAACCCAATAGCAACGAAGTATGTTCATTTGTGGATCTTGTGACCGAGGTGATTGTTGAAGACACCAGTGCTGTGATAAATGCGGAGGACCCTTTGGAAGCTTTTTTGTTGAACCATGATGTGGCGGAGGATGAAGGCTTGGTGGAATATGTCAATGCTTTGCAAGGAATGGGTTCTTACACATATGAGCCCCGGAAACTTTCCTTGGATCTTGAGAACCAAAAGACTCCACCAACAAAGCCCTCAATCGAGGAGCCTCCCGTATTGGAGTTGAAGCCTTTGCCTTCACACCTCAGGTATGAATTCTTGGGCCCTTGTTCAACTTTACCTATTATTCTTTCTTCATGCTTAACTAACGTGCAGGTAGACGCCACCCTTGTGGTATTCCAAAGAAGGAAGAAGGCAATTGGATGGACTCTAGCTGATATTAGAGGGATAAGCCCCACCTTTTGCATGCACAAAATTATACTTAAGGATGATGCCAAACCCTCTGTGGAACATCAAAGGAGGTTGAATGAGGCCATGCAGGAGGTCATCAAGAAGGAAATTATCAAGTGGCTAGATAAAGGGGTTGTGTACCTCAATTCGGATAGTTCATGGACTTCACCGGTACAATGTGTGCCGAAGAAGGGTGGTATGACGGTGGTCGCAAATGAGAAAAATGATTTGATCCCTACCAGTACTGTCACCGGATAGAGGGTATGCATGGATTACCGAAAGCTGAACAAAGTGACCCGCAAAGATCATTTTCAATTGCCCTTTCTTGACCAAATGTTAGATAGACTTGCCGGGCGTGCCTACTATTGCTTTTTGGATGGATACTCAGGTTACAACCAGATTTTGATTGCACCGGAGGACCAAGAGAAAGCCACCTTCACATGTTCGTATGGAACCTTTGCATTCTCACAGATACCATTTGGTTTGTGTAATGCACCGGCTACCTTTCAGCGGTGTATGATGGCTATATTTACGGACATGGTGGAGGACTTCCTTGAAGTGTTCATGGATGATTTTAGTGTTGTGGGTGACTCCTTTGAAGAATGTTTGGGTAATCTTGAAAAAGTGTTGGCCCGATGTGAAGAAACCAACTTATTACTTAATTGGGAGAAGTCCCATTTTATGGTTGAGGAGGGCATTGTCCTCGGCCATAAGATTTCAGAACGGTATTGAAGTGTACAAAGCAAAGATTAAAGTTATTTCAAAACTCCCTCCTCCTACTTCCATCAAGGGAGTTAGGAGCTTTCTTGGTGTCACACCTCCTTTTTTACACACCTACCCCGAAGGATAAATGTATAAGGGAGTTTTTCCATTTAAAGTGACATTATTCGAAATGGGATTATTTATTGATTTTTAGAGTCGCCACTTGGGATAGGATTGGCTTTTGGTGTCCCAAGTCACCGATTTAATTTAAATCCCAAATCGAGGAAAATTTCGACTTCCCAATTGGAGTCTGCGAACCAGAAATTCTGAATAAGGAATTCTGTTGACCCGAGGGAAGGTGTTAGGCACCCCCGGATCCCGTGGTTCTAGCACGGTCGCTTAAATTATTATAAATGGCTAAAATCTAATTTTATACACATTCCAACCTATAATGTAATTTTTAAGATTATTTACCGCTTTTAGTTATTTTTACGAAAGTGAACGCCGTTTAAGAGCGTGTTTTTGGATCACGTCACATGAAATGCACCCGGATCCTCAACACCTCTTATTCAACGTTTTAGGGTTTGGATTTGGGTTGCATGAAATGCACACCCGAGTTTAGGAAGGTAAAATTATTAAAAGCGCGCCTAAAGCGGCTAGCGTCTTATTAACTTTGCGGGAAGCCATGAAAATTCGCTAAGTGGCATGTCCCGAATTTCTAAATATATTTTAATAAAGCATTTAATGAGGGCCCCGCGATTTATATGTTTTGTGCGGCGAGGCTCGTCTCCTTTAATTATTTTAAGGCCAACCTAAAGTGAACTAAAATTTTTCTATTTATTTTTGTCTCTAAAAGGGCCTAATTAATCAATTTTATCAGTTGCTATTATTTAAAGTGATCAAGGAGTTTAGGCTTCAAGTCCAAGTCCATATTTGAATAAGAGACGGACCTCTTAATTCAAACATGCCACTGAACGAGAAAGTCCAAATTAACTTCATCTTCGGTATTGCCACGTTAACCTCATATTTAGGCCCCAATTTGACCAACATGAGCACCGCTGGGCTCACAATGCCACCTATATCGAGAACTAAGAGTGCAGGAAAGGGGATGGGAATCTGGCATAACTGGGCCCACTGAAGAAGGTAGCCCAAGTCTCATTAGGAAGAAATTGTTGCGCTTGGGCCTAAGGGTGAGCCCAAGTCAGTTATAACCATCGTCCAGCTACCATATTGTCAATGGGTAGAAGGCTCAATTGGGCTAAACGTGAAGCCCAGACTGAGATATTCTCAACAAAGAGAAATCGACACTATTGGGACCAAGCCATAGCCCAATTTGGTGCTTTCAACGTTGAAGCTGCAGGAGAACCATATGGCCATGACAATTCGAATTTACACAATTAACACAACATGCGACCCATTTCATTACTTAAACCAGCTGCTCGAATCTCTAATGGAGATAGCTACCTAGAATAGACAATGTTCATATGCTGAACTTTGATCTTATGCCAAGGTATTTAGACAACCGCATCTTATTAAAGAAAAAATAAAAATGATACTAATTTTAAACTTCCCACAGCCTAAACCAGAATTGGCCTCTCATTAAAGACTCTTCATGAAGAAGTGAAAACTTAAATGACAGCATTGACTATTTTGCGACACTCAATCAGAAGTACCACAGGCCTCTCCCCAACATTTTTACACTAATGAATAATCAAACAAATCAGCCTATACTAACCCTACAATCAATTTGAAACAGAAGAGAAACAACATTACCATCTTCACTACTTAAGGGACACCCGAGAATGCTGAGTATTAATACCTATACTAATAGCTGTACCCGCTAGCATGCTCAAAAGTAATTTCTGTAATTTTTCATCTGCAATGTTCAACCTATAATAGTCTCAACATTCATAATGAACGATCACCAAACATTCATGATATATCTATGCCCAATCTCAGGCTTGTGCCTTTACAGAACCAAATCGAAGTAGCTAAAACATCAATCTAATATATGCATGCATCATAATATGAAAGAAAACAGGAAAAGAATAGGAGACATCAGCTGAAATAGCAACTTGTATCCAAAGCATTCTCTATTTGAAGTGCAGATTCACATTTTACATATTGTTTGAGGCTATGGAAGATACCTGGAGAAATGAAACAATAGAAGAGATGAGGAGCTAGCAAAGCAGGAGAAGCGACAGTCAATCCAGCAGCAAAATCATTCAACCACTCGAATGTCAAAACCAAAAGGAGGCAAATACACTCGAACACTGACCAAAGCAGTCCAGTTTTTGAAATACAACCCAAATCGATTTACCAAATCTGACTTCACTCGATTGCAGACCAATAACTCTAAACCAGACCTTAGATTTGATATTTAATCTACTGTTAGACCTTCAATGAACAAAATTTACTGAGCTCTCAAACTTTATGATTTCAGATTTTGGTTTTGGGATTTTCATTTCAAATTTTCAGCTTCTCTAGGTTTCTAAACCTTTTAATTTCGAGTTTCAGATTTCTAATTTCTGTTTTTGGCTTTGAAATTCAGATTTTTAGAGTCTAAACTTGTAGAAACTTTGGGGGAATTTTTTTAGATGCCAAAAACTTGTTAAAGAAAGCAATGGGTGTGCCTTTTATATGCAAAGCCTATGGCTACCTTCAGATTTGTAGTTTTCTTTTTAGTCCTTACCCATTTTCAGCTTTTAGTCCCTTATTTTTTAACTTGTTACCCAAGTTACAACACCTATTTTATTGAAAACTATACTAAAGTCTATTCTAGAAAGTCCTCTACCCATTACAATTCCTATACTATCCCTTCCCTACTTTAAAAATTACTATTCCTAATAAAACTACCCTTTTCTATGCCTAAATTACCCTTGATCAATCCCAAAATTACTGACTCAAACAAACCCTTTACTTGAGTTAAAAGTTAACTATAGTTAATCCTAGTGAACCTAAATCAGCTAGAACCAATCAATTAACCCTAACTACTGAATTAGACTAAGATTTAATCAAGCCATTGATTTAATCAAACAAAACAGTATCCGAACAGGGTTGAAACAACAATTAACTAAGATTAAAATGAAACAAAATTAAATTGCAAAGACTTGTCGCAACAGGCTAAAACACGTTCAAGAATCGAACTATTGAATTAAAGGCTAAAGTCATGCGTTGAAAATCAAATACATACACTAACTATTAAAATTGCTAGAACACATACTGAATCAAAAAAAGAAAAAATAAACAAAACAGAAAACAAAAGAAAACAAGAACAAAAATCAGAATTAAAAGAAGGAAGAAAAAAAAAAAGAATACCTAATGGAATTAGGAACTCGGCTAGGCACTGTTGCTTGAATCCTCCAGGATTCTTGACACGTAACATCCCTAATCGTGTGTTTTCACAAGAACCCGCATGATTAGGGAAATTACGGTCAAAAATCCCTAAAATTTTTGAGCTAGGGTTCTGCCGGTTCTAAGATTTGAAATTCGAGAAGTTATGGCAAGATTCGAAAGGTTTTGGTTAGGGATTAATGATGGGGAGGTCATGGAGACTGTGGGGTGTGAATTTGGAAGTTATTGGATGAGTTTGTGTGTTGGCCGGAAAACTTCGATCTAAAATTCGAAGCGTTTGGCTAGGATTTGGGGGAAGTGGTTTTGGGGGTTGGAAAGAGGAGGAAGAGAGGAGTAAGGGGTGTATTTTTGGAGTAGTTTGGAGCTTCGCCGCCGGCGGCGGCGATTTCCGGCCGGCGGCGGACGGCGGAGGGACGGTGGCTCTAGGCGGCGTTACGCCGGAAATTACAGGGGTCTGTGAGAGATGGTGAGGCAGGGGGTTCTGGGGGGGGGGTGGCTATGTTCGGACATTTAAATATTAAGTGATGGGGGGTTCTCGACCGTTAGATCAAAAAACCTAGACGGTTGAGATCGATTCGCCGCTAAACGGCGTCGTTTGGGTATGGGGTGACTGGACCGGGTATTGAAATGGGCTTGGGACTGGTATGGGGTCTGTTTGGACGGTTCAAGGGTGTTTATTAATTGGGCTAGGAAATGATTTGGCCCAATTTGGGGTCTTTAGAAAGGAAATCCCAATTCTTTTAATTTCTTTTCATTTTTTTTTTCTTCTCTTTTTTTTTTCAGATTTTTATCAAATACAAAATTAAGCTAAAAAGACCTGATTTAATTCTAAAATTAAACTAATTATTTTTCCAAAAATTAATTAAGTCCTAATTTAAAGAAAACTATGACAAATTCGGAAATTAAAGGTAAAATGCAAGAATAACTATTTTTGGTATTTTCTTTCCTTAATTAGATATTCATCCTAAAAAATAGAAAATTAGGTCCTAAATGCAAATGCACTATTTTTGTATTTTTCTATAAATTAACCATGCACACAAAAATGCAAGCAAACATGAAAATTATGCGATCAATTCCTAAAAATTCAAATAATAAAGAAAAATCCTAATTCTAAGGAATTTTATAGGAGTGATTTAAGCGTGGCAAAAATCACGTGCTCACAGCTGCCCCTCTTTGCTCGAAGACACGAAGGGTTTTCGGGCAAAGATAAATGAGCAACATGAGGGATTTTTGCCAGCTTGGCACTCCGGGAGAAGCATTTTGAAAACCGTCTGACCGAACCCTGCTTCAATGGTTGCCTACATATCCTTGGCTATAAAGGAATCAGGTCAGTGTAGTTCTGGAGTACTTGGTAGCTGGGACTACCAGGAACTGTGATTTCACTGATGTTGCCGCTGCTACTGCTTGCTGACCTCCTTATTACACCAAAAGGAAAATCAAAGCTAAGCTAGCTATGCCTATCAACTATGAGTTACAAGATTCCTATCTATAATTCTCTTGAAGCTTGATCTTGAGTCTTAGCTGATTTTGCTGTGGACTCCGATCTGAATCTTGATGCTTGCAAGTTGTTGGTGTTGTTTCTTTTGCAGCATTGGGTCAAAGCGGGATCGGCGGAGCTTGTGGTTTCAATTAGATTTTGAGCAATCCGCACCCTTGTTTGCTTCAACACTTTGAATTCATTTCTTTCTTGTTCTTTTCTTCTTTTCTTGATTCTGGATTGAGATTTATTCCATGGGTCATCTCACACCTTGTGTCTTGAGGTTGACCTGCTTAGGATACCAAAACAAACAAACGAACGAAATTTTCTGCCCCAGTTTTCACTAGGAAAATTTCGTGAGTTTAGTTGTAACACATATCTAATCAATCAAATTGGGAATGTGTAGAGAGATCCTCGATTTTTGGTTCCGGGATTTGGAAAGCAAAAGGCTCCACGGTTTTTTGTGCCGGGAGATCCTCGGTTTTTGTTCCGGGATTTGGGAAAGAAAGAGCTCCACGGTTTTTTGTGCCGGGAGATCCTCGGTTTTTGTTCCGGGATTTTGGAAAGAAAAGCTCCACGGTTTTTGTGCCGGGAGATCCTCGGTTTTTGTTCCGAGATTTGGGAAAGAAAAAGCTCCACGGTTTTTGTGCCGGGAGATCCTCGGTTTTTGTTCCGGGATTTTGGAAAGAAAAAGCTCCACGGTTTTTGTGCCGGGAGATCCTCGGTTTTTGTTCCGGGATTTGGAAAGCAAAAAGCTCCACGGTTTTTGTGCCGGGAGATCCTCGGTTTTTTGGCCGGGATTTTTAAGGAATGGGACCCTATGCTACCATGATTTGTTTTTCTTTTGGGATTTTCTATTTTTATTTCTTTTCTTCTTTCTTCTTCTTTTGTTTTCCTCTTTTATGTTTCTCCTTTTATTTTGCAAACACATTACAGAGCTTGGGGAGGGGAAACTTCCTTTTTGGTCGTTTTCCTGCTGCAAAGCTGTTTCAGCGCTTGCGCATTTCATTTCTTTTTGGACTGCACCTGCTTTTTGCACGGTTGCTTTGAATTAGACCTGTTTTCAATCAAAGAACAATTTGTTAGTTTGAAACGGTGGTTGGTTTTGTGGCCTTGATCATCTCAATTGCTCGATCCCAGCCCCCATTTCCGTTGAGAACTTTGCTGCTCGTTTGCCTTGAGGGTGGATCTCTTTTCAAAACTGACCGGGTTCAGCCTTAGGACTTCATGATGACTCGCCCGTGTGGGCTCTAGCCTTCTCACTTTATTCTGCCCTTGGGACCTTTGCCTTTGACTTCCCTTTTTTCAATGTTTTTGCTTTGAAAGCATCAACCACCATGGTCAGTCGAGATTGGCCTGATGCACTCGCTGAGGCTGGGTATTTCTTTGACTCTGACCAGGCGGAGACCTGNATCAAATTACAAAATTAAGCTAAAAAGACTTGATTTAATTCTAAAACTAACTAATTATTTTTCCAAAAATTCATTAAGTCCTAATTTAAAGAAAACTGTGACAAATTCGGAAATTAAAGGTAAAATGCAAGAATAACTATTTTTGGTATTTTCTTTCCTTAATTAGATATTCATCCTAAAAAATAGAAAATTAGGTCCTAAATGCAAATGCACTATTTTTGTATTTTTCTATAAATTAACCATGCACACAAAAATGCAAGCAAACATGAAAATTATGCGATCAATTCCTAAAAATTCAAATAATAAAGAAAAATCCTAATTCTAAGGAATTTTATAGGAGTGATTTAAGCGTGGCAAAAATCACGTGCTCACACAAATGATGGCAGTTATAAAGCAGTAACAGATAAGGAAAGCGGTAAGCACATAAACAATTAGCAACTAAGCAACAAAGTGTAGAAACATAAAAGAAACAAAAACACAAAAGAAAACACAAAAATGTCTCAATCGAATATCCTAAAAAGCCAACAAAATCAAGCACCAGCTCGAACCTGCAACTCCCCAGCAAAGTTGCCAGAGCTGTCACACCCCTTTTTTACCTCACTAACCCTCTTATAAATAATAAAAAGATTTGGAAAGCTCAAAAAGGGTTTTTAATTAAAAGTGACAAAATTGTGTTCAAAAGGATTTTTCAGAGTCGCCACCTGATATTGCTTTCGGTGTGCCAAGTCACCATTTTTTTAACAAATGATTTTTCCATTTAAATCACCTTAGACTCGAAAACTGACTGCACCAGAGATTCAAGTAAGGGGGCTCATTTGACTCGGGGAGAAGGTGTTAGGCATTCCCCGAGTCCCGTAACTAGTACGATTGCGTACTCGATCTAGTTGGTTTTCAAAATATTCAAATTGAGGTAAAAACACAGAAAAGAAAAATAAACACACTAGAGGCTCGAGGTCGTCCCCACCTAACCAAAAGAAAATAAAATAAGAAGATAAAAGTAAAATCTTAAATACTAATATATACTACACTTTTCCACGAAGTTCATCATGGCCTCCAAATATATGATACTACGGGGCATACCCCGGATAAATATATATACAAAGTCTACGGGGCATTCCCTTGAATATGAACTACAGGGAACAACCTTTCGCCACAAATAAAAGGAAGAAAACCTAAAGTTTGCCTACCCGAATGATGACGGCCTAAGCATGCTCCTAAAGGAAAATGATAAGGCAATAAATATTCTAATTCCAATTTTACTTCATTTCAGCCCAATGTCATGCGGCCCTTTGTACTCTATAATTCCATAATTACCTAAGCATACCGGCAGACAAAAATTCGCTCAAATAATTATTCAAGTAAATCAAATGAAAGCATTTCATAAAGAAACCATTCATGCTAAGATCCAATCACGAGAATTTAAGGCACAGAGTAAGTAATTCCAAATATTGACTTATCATTTTCAAAAAATAGACTAATCTTCTGGCTTGAGCAAGAACAAATCACTACACAACACATATAATAGTAATTAACACTATCACATTTAACTCGAAGTCAATCACGATTTAACAGAAAATCATTAATAAAACAAAGATCTAGAGTTTAAGAGAAGAGAAGTGGACCTTCAATTAGCTTTCCAAATAATAGAATCTTCTAAAACAACTTTACAATTGATGAAGTAAAGAGAAAGACAATGACGAAAATTCAACCGGACCAACGAACGACAACAGAAAATGGGACGGCGGCTTGACCGCACCTCAAATTTGGAATGAGCTTTTCCAATATGTATTTCCAGAAATAGAGGATACAAGGAAAAAAACGAGGCTTGACAATGAACTTGAATGGAAAACACGACTGCAATCCGGCAATAAAACTCGAATTGAAACAGCCACAGAATCGTCAAAAGAATTCGGATCAAAATCACGAACTGGACCGCAAACTCAACTCAAGCAAATTCCATCGATGAAGATAAAAGGGAAAAAATTCGAAATGAGAGAATCTGAGATATTTTTGTGTTTTTTTTTGGTTTTTCGACTGCCTGTATGTGTATGGTTGACGGCAGAGGAGGAATGGTGGTGGAGGTCGGCGGTTGGCTTAGAAGGTGTGGAAGGCTGCTGGTTCGTTTCTTGGAGTAAGGGGGATGGCCGACGGCTCTTAGGGTGGAGGAGATGGCTATTGGTCTTGTTCTCTAGAGTCTAGGGTTCAGGGGGTATGGCCAGAGTTGTTGGCGGCGATGGTGGGCTGCTGGCTGGCTGTTGGCGGTTGGTTAGCGTAGGAGATGGGTGTTACGGTTAGGAAGAAGGAAGAAGGTCCATTGGGAGCTAGGGTGGGCGGTTGGGGTCTCTTGAAGGGGAATTAGAGTTAGGTCTAATGTGTCTAGGTTTTGGGTGCTGAAGATCATGGGAAACGGCTGGGTGGGGGGGCTAAGTCTTAGGGGTTTTTTGGTTAAGAAGAAGGAGTCTTTTTAGATTGGGGTAAAGGTGGGTTTAGGAATTATGGGCTATGTCCGAATTGGGCCAAATTTATCTTTAAAAAATGGCCCTTTAACTCTACTAGGCTAAAAATATTAATTATTAAAATAATAACTATAAAGTTATGAAATCATTCCTATTTAATTAAAGTAAAATTAAAAGTGAAACTATTTTTGTATTTTTTTAATTTTATGAAAGGTATATAAACTAAAAGTAACTAGATAAAATATCAATTAGCTAGATAAAAGAAAATATTTTTGTAATTCTCATTTTTGTGACAATAAAGTAAAAGAGTCAAAACTAGTTGAAATAGCGATACTAGGCCTAAACTAAATATTTAAATGCTAAAATATGTAAAATCTTGGGGAGGGTCAAAAATTACATGTCTACAATAGCTTCTTCCATACGGTCATGCCAATCCTGTTTGGATTTGGAGACGACTCTCTTTAACAAGTTACATAGAGTCTTGTTGAATGCCTCGGCGAGACCATTGGCAGCAGCATTGTACATAGAAGAGTTACGTTGCTTGAAGCCAAAGAGTAAACAAATCTTATTTATCAACCTATTGCCGAACGACTTGCCATTATCCGTTATTATGTAACGAGGAATGCCAAGCGATAGATAATGTTCACTCGGATGAAACTTGCAACGTTTTCCTTCTTTAAGAGCAACAACTTCAGCCCATTTTGAGAAGTAGTGAGTTGCAGCCAAGATGTATAGGTGCCCACCAGAGGACTTTGGCAGTGGTCCAAGAACATCCAATCCCCAAGCATCAAACGGCCAGGATGCAACAGTCGAGTGCAACACTTCAAGAGGTTGATAAACAAATTCGCATAGAATTGACAGGCCTTGCATCTTCGAGCGTAGTCCAAGCAATGTTTTACCATTGTTGGACAATAATATCCCATCCTTTTTATATGGAAGTGGAGCTTTGGTCCAGACAGGTGTGACGTATATACCCTAGAATGTGCCTCTTGCAGAGCTTGGAGTGCTTCTTTTTCCCCTAAACATCGCAAGAGTACTCCCTCGAATGACCTTCTGTATAGAGTATCTTTGTAGTAAAGGAAGCGACGTGCACGATGATGGATTTCAATCCTTCTCCTCGGATTTTCTGGAAGTATCCCATAGCTTAAGTAGTAGATAATGGGTTGTCGCCATTATTCTTTCTCAGCTTTAGAAACAACGACAAGATGCTTGAGTTCATTTTCTTCACCTTCAGCCTCATTTGGCGGCGTTACTACCCATTTTTGGCAGACAGTAACTTGCGCTTGATCAAGCAGGGTTAATGATGAAGCTAGGGCAGCTAAAGCATCAACCTTCTTATTTTCTTTCCTTGGCACATATTGAATAGTCACGTCGATGACCCACCCCATTAATTTCTTAGCGTAATTATGATAAGGGCGTAGTTTAGGTTTTTTGACCTCGTAACCACCTAAAAGCTGATTGACCACTAACTGGGAGTCACGAAAGACTTGCAATTGCAACTGCTTCATATCGACAGCTATTTCAATCCCAAGTACTAGTGCTCGATACTCAACACATTGTTAGAACAGAGTTGTGTCAAAGTGAAAGAGTATGGAAGAACTTCCCCTTGAGAGTTGACAAATACTACGCCAGCACCAGTTCCTCCACGATGTGCAGCACCATCAAAGTACATCTTCCATGGAGGTTGTACTTCAACAACCATTGCGTCTTCGTCAGGTAGTTCATTAGTTAGTTCCCAATCGTCAGGTATCGGGTGATCTACTAAGAAGTGTGCCAATGCTTGTCCTTTTACGGCCTTTTGAGGAATGTACACAATCTCGAATTGTTGAATTTGGAGGTACCATCTTGCCAGTCGATCGCTAAGGATTGGTTTTGACATTACAAACTTGATGGGATTTGCCCTAGAAACAAGGCGAACGACATGAGCTTAAAAGTAGTGCTTGAACTTTTGAATTGAAAAGACTAGGGCCAAATATAACTTTTTGATTATTCAGCTCATTTGGTGTCATCATCCTGCTCAAGTAGTAAAGGGAGTTTTCTTTCCCCTCACTATTTTCTTGGGCCAACAGTGCCCCAACAGACCTTTCTTGTGCCGAATTGTATAGTATCAACGACTTTCCAGGTATAGGGGCTGCCAAAACTGGAGACTGAATCAAGTAAGTTTTGATGCTTTCAAAGGCATTGATACACGCTTGGTCCCACTTGAAAGGAACAACTTTCTTCATGAGGCGACTGAATGGTTGACACCTCCCAGCTAGGTTTGAGATGAATATTTTAAGTATGATAGCTTTCATTGTAGACTTTTCAATTGATGAATATTGCGAGGCTGAGGCATCTTCTAAATGGCATCCACTTTGGATTGATTAATTTTGATCCCTTGATATCGGACAATGAAACCAAGGAACTTTCCATAAGTAACTCAAAAGGCGCATTTCAATGGATTCATCGTAAGCTGACACCTCCGGAGCAATTCAAATACCATCCTCAAGTCTTTCAAGTGGTCGCCCCTCTTTCTCGATTTTACCACCAAGTCGTCCACATAGCATTCGACATTCTTATGGAGAAGGTCATCAAAGATATTTCGTATAGCCCTTTGGTAAGTAGCACCAGCGTTCTTCAAGCCAAAAGGCATTACTTTGTAGCAATAAATACCTTTGGGGGTGTGGAATGCAGTAAGCTCTTCATCATTTGGTTCCATGCGAATTTGGTCATATCCCGACGAACCGTGCTTGAAAGACATTGCCTCATAACCAGTAGTAGCAGCGATCATCAACTCTAGTATAGGAAGCGGGAATTCATCTTTGGGACACGTATTGTCAAGATCCCTGAAGTCAACACACACTCGAATCTGTCCATTTTTTATCCTTACAGGGACAATACTTGAGACCCATGTTGGGTATTTAACTTCACGAATAAATCCAGCTTCGATGAGTTTGTTAACTTCGGTTTTAATCAGGGGAACCAAGTCCGACCTAAAACGCCTTTGAGCTTGCTTAACAAGACGAGCACCATTCCTGATTGCAAGGTTGTGGACTGCTACTTTGGGATCCAATCCAGGCATCTCTTTATAACTCCAAGCAAAGACATCCCTATACTCCTTGAGAAACTCAATATAAGTGATTTCTTCGTCGACTGCTAGTAAAGTACTTAGATAAGTGTGCCTCGGTTCTTCGTCGGTGCCAAGGAAGCGTCAACTATTGCCTTTACCCCTTCTTCAAGTTCAGGCGAAGCGTCCTTTGCGTCTTCATCTTCTTGAGGGTCCTAATCGTTAAAGGATATATGATAACACGGTGAAACATCATCCAATTTCTCGTCATCCTCCATTAGAGATGTAACATCGTGCTTGCCTTGTGCAGTAACATGATACGAAGAAGCCATACTTTCTTCGTCTTCATCACGTTCTTTGGTATAGACCACAGTGTATGGATTCACCTTTAGTACCTCATCACACGAAACCATGACTTTTGTTTATCTCCTCATTCTAGAAGGAACTAGGCTTTGAAATCCTTAGAGATCTTCTGAATTTTAGGCGAAGCGGATGTTCTTGTATTTTGATAATTTCTTTGGAACTTGTTCCCCTTCTTTAATGGACCCAATCTCTCAAATACAGAAGTCCTCATAGCTAGTTTTCCTAGTCAATCAAAGACTAAAGGTATGTTAGAACCGGCAGATTTATCTTCCACAGTGATATAATTATTGCTCGCCCTTCTTATGGAGATGCGCACTAGTGACGATTTCTTGTATCCCAAGCCTTCACGTGGTTGCCTTGTAGCACCTTCTGATGTGAGCTTTCCTAAATTTGATAGCTCATTGGAATTATATCCAGCCTTTACAAATAACTTGTAAGCATTGGGATCAAACCTTCATCTGTATGCTTTGTAGGGAGCGCCACATTTTGCAAATGATTTGGGCCAAAAACCCTGCAAGCTTCATCGAGGAAAACTTTACTGCCTCAATTCATTTTATCGGAAGGGTTAACCGCTTTAGCATTTTAGTTTGAACATTAGATGATTCACCTTCATCTTTATTCTTTTTAGGGACATATTGGAGCGCAGGAGTTACTTTCTTGCCGTAAGACACAATAGCCCCTCTATAAGATTTATTCGCGTTAGGTTGTACCTCCTCAGTAATAACTTTGGTTTTACCAATAGTCACCTCAGATCTTTTAGTTGTGGGCTTGTCATTCTTTCTTTTCATGACATCGTCAGCTTTTAGCTCCTTTACAGTGCGGTTCTTCAAGTAGAACTTTGCATCAGCGAAGTGTGACTCGGCCTCGATGAATGGCTCGTCATCAGCAACTATCTTCTTCTCGACTTCACCCTTGTAGTATTTCAAACATTGATGGTAGGTAGATGGAACCACTTTATTCTCATATATCCAAGGCCTTCCAAGCAAGACATTGTATGAAGTCTTTACATCGATCACATGCAGCCATGCACTTGATTGCATATCTTCAATGGTGATTCCCAACCTGATTGCACCTATGGCTCTTCGCCCCCATTGGTTGAATCCTTGGATCATCACACGACTTTGTGAGAGTTCGTTCATGGGAATACCAAGTTCTTTCACAATGCGAATTTGCAAGATGTTCACTGAGGATCCTCCATCAACCAAAATTCGATTTACCCTTTCATCACGCATATAGCCAACCAGGTACAACGGGCGATTATAAAGAGTTTCACCTAGTAGAAGATCGTCATTTGTGAACGTAAATTTTTCCTCGCACGCGTTAACTTCTTGAGGATAGACTCAATGAGCTTTTCTGAAGATGGTGCCAACTGTATCACTATTTTCTTCCCCTTTATCAATATTGCAACAAGAGGCCTCAATACCATCACGTGAAATATTCATGCGGAACTAACATGGCAAGAAATCCTCCAAGGTCACTAAATGTCGTGGCTTTTGCGGGTGGTGCGCCTCCATTTTTTTCTTTCTTCAAACGCCTAATTGGATTCTGTTTCATTGGCCTTTTTACCATCATTTTCCTTGTTGGTTATTCTATCGATTCTTTTCGTGGGCTCCTTTTATAGCGACTACGACGAGTCACCAACGACCAACCTTCCTCATCATCAGGTTGATCGACTTAAACTTTGTTGTTCTTTAGTAGTTCTTCATCTTTACTTTCTTTAAAACCACATAATTCATCCGGAATGAATGAGCCAAAGGTGATAGAGACTTGGTTTGTGCTTGCTTTCTAATCTTCAAGCACGATCTTCTTTTCACGATCCAAGTCCATAACTTTGTCCTTGAAGACAAAGCACTTCTCTAGAGAGTGGCTCACAAGTCGATGGTATTTGCAGTAATTTGAGTCATTCATTTTACCAGCTTCATTTGGCTGCTTCAAATCCGGAAGCTCAATGAGATTTAACTCGAGGAGTTCTTCAAAAATTGCCGGCACATCAGAATCCAGAAATGGGTACTCCTTCTCTTGCATTTCTTTTAGAGTCAACTTCCCACTTGGTTTATCTTGAAAAGAAGTGGCTTTCGTACTCTGCTTCTTGCTCACCTTCGTTGTGAACTTCACAGGTGATGTGTTGACATTCATAGCTTTTTTGTTTTCAGACCTGGGTACAAACTTGCTTTATTTTCTGACTTCTTGCTTGTCGTTCCCTTTGCGAGGTTCATAGATAGGTAGCCTTTCGTTTCCGGCGGAGACCATGCTTAACTCCATGTCATGGGCTCGAGTCGCAAGTTCTTCAACTGTGCTAGGCTTGATACCTTGCAAGATGTAGCGGAGTCCCCAATGCATGCCTTGGATGCACATCTCTATGCCAGAAGCTTTACTAAGCCTTTCTATGCAGTTGAGGCTTGCTTTCCTCCAACGATTGATAAAGTCGATAACTGGTTCACCCTTTCGTTGATGAGTATTTGTATGTTCTATCATACTCACAGTACGTCTCGTGCTATAAAAGCGATTGAGGAACTCTTGCTCTAGTTGATCCCAGCTATCAATAGATCCAGCCTCGAGGTCTGTGTACCAGTCAAAAGCATTTCCTTTTAGCGAGCGGACAAACTGCTTGACGAGGTAATCTCCATAAGTCCAAGCATTGTTGCACGTCTCAACAAAGTGCGCCACATATTTATTTGGATTACCTTTACCATCAAACTGTTGAAACTTTGGAGGTTGATAGCCAGCAGACATCTTCAATATATCGACCCTTGCAGTGTACGACTTTGCATATGTGAGGGAGGACTTGGCAGCAACTTCATACTTGTTCTTAATGGTTCCTTCAATGAACTCCTTCAATTGATCGATTGGAATCATCCCTTCAGATGATACAGGGATAGCCTTAGCGGATGCTACTTGTCTTGAGGGACAATCACTCTCTGAAACTTTTGGGAGCTTGCCAGGTGCGTGGGTGGATTCTTCTTCCATCAAGATTCCCACCTTATCTGTTAGCTTGCCGATTCTAGCATCTTGATTTTGCATGCACTTGGTCAAGCCAGCGGTTTCTCCCGTCAAGTTTGCCAACTGCTCCTCAACAGATGAAGTATTTGTCACCATGGATTGCATGATTGTCGTGGACGATGGAGAGTAGCATGGATTATCACACAGATTGATCCTCGATTGGCTCACGCTATCTGGTGTAAGTGGGAAGGATCCATCACTTGAAGTATCATCATCCTCCTTTACAGCAGAGTACTTGGATTCGGAGAGGTCAAGCAGAGCAAGAGTTTTCTTGATCTTTTCATCAACATCGCTTTCTCCTTCGGGTGCATTTGTGGGAGATCTTTCTCCTTTTGAGGATGAAGATCTAAAAATAAGGGTTGATGCGGACGGCACTTAGGGTGCTAGTTGTCCTAACAAGCTTGCATTTCTCCTCATAACTGGTCTTAATCTTACAAAGGTAACATCGAGGATGCTTTCCACATCAGCATAGAACTTTGAATTAGCAGCCTTGGTGGAAGTTGAACTGGAGTTTATTTTCTTTGAAGCAATTACAATGTTCTTGAACTTTGGTGATTGAAAAGTTGAGATGAGAGGTAGAGATTGTCCCACTAGGCATGCCAGAATTTGTAAACAATAAATTTGCGTTGAGAAAATAAAATCAAGATCGAAAAATATTGCAACAATCGTAGTACTTGATTTTAAATAATCTGAGTGGGCTCATCACTTTAACCCAATTAAATGGGCTAGCCCAATGGATTAAGACTTATTTAATCCATATGTATTGGACTTATATAATTAATTTAATTATACTAGACATAATGTTTATTTGGACTAATATAACTTGAATTTAAAAAATAGCCCAGCTTGTTTTACGGATTTAAATCCAACAAAATTTAATTTTCTACAATCGGTCCTTAGAAAGTGTTGAAGAAGACAAACTGGGTCTTCTTGAATTGGTGTTATTACGACTAACTTGATGATTGGAAATTGTTTGTGTTTGTATTTGGAGGCATTGTTTCAAATTTGTGATCATTTTGAGCAGATTTGGGGTGGTACAATCGAACTTGAAGTTGCAACTTCAAAGAACATTTTGTTGAGTGATAAATGATGAAAAGTGCATATTTTTGAGTATATTTGCATATTAATTCTTGTGTGTGTCGCGGGAGATTACATGATTTTCAAAGTGAAATATACTCATTATGTGTTTCTTATGTGTAGGAACGAGTTTGGATGATAAATGATCAAAAGATGACAATTCGACACAAAAAGAAGAAATTAAAGGAGTGGGAGCTCGTCTATTCTCGTGTGTGGCACGAAGTCGGACGCGAAAAAGGAGAAAATTTAAGGCACAAAACAGCGAAGCGAAGCAAAGGCACGGAGCGCTTCGCGAAATGGAAGAATTTCGAAAGCTGGATCCGTGTCAAAGTCCGCGTCTAGACGCGAAGGCAAATGCGGATCCGCGTCAAAGTCCGCGTCTAGACGCGAAGGCAGACGCGGATTCCAGCTCTCCCATCCGAAGTTGGATTGAAGAATTCCGCCCCTTATCAACCCTAGGTCATATAAATACATCCTAAAACACCACTTTGAAAGGAGAGACACTACTTTAGGGTCAGACAACACCCTTGGAGGCAAGAACACGCTAGGAGCAAGGAGGAAGATTTAACTACGAGTTTTTCCCCTTCTTCTTCCTATTTTATTGTTGGTTATGAATTGGAGTATTGTGTTTTCACATACTTTTATGCATAGCTAATTTATTATCTAGTGTTTTGATAGAACCTTTTGGGGATGAATTAGTTGTTATATTAATATAGTTCTGAGTTAGTTGTTAATCTCTATTTGTTCAACTACGTTTTGATTTTGGTTAATTGAAAGGATCCTCAATTAGCCGTTCCTATTTATTATGTATCTTCTTGAGAGAGAGTGCATATTTAGGTAGTTGTTTGAACAACATCACTCCCGGAGTATAGGCGAGAGTCATAACCGAGGGTTTAGAGGTTGGATTAGAGATAACGATACCTCGGGTGCGATCTAAGTGAACTGTAATGTGAATCTAGCTAGCGTAGCTTGAGAGAGTGCGTCTAGTAAATTATCATAATTGTTTGAGAGAAATTTATGATAGCTGGAGAGTTCATGATTGATAGAGTCAACTAAGTCAAAGCTATAAGAAACATACAATTAATGAAATCAACAATTGGGGAAATCATAACTCTAGACCTCCTTAATTTAGTCTCCAAACCTTTGTCTCGTTAGTTGATAATTTTACCGTTTTATAGTATTTGTTGGTTAACTAGTTAGATATAAAAATCTTAATATTATAATTTAGAAATTGTTCAAACTTGTCTTCTTTGCGATATTGAACAAATACAGCGAAACCTTAGTTCTCTGTTCTCTGTGGGATTCGACTCCGCACTTTTAAACGGATTATATTTGCAGCGACCGCTTATCCTTTTTAGGACTAGAGTTGGGCGTGATCAAATTTTGGCGCCGTTGCCGGGGACTAACGGTGTAGTTGTAGCTGTATATATTGCTAGGGTTCAAGTTTGAACTTTTATTTTGTTTTTTTTTCTTGGTATTTTTTTTATAACTGTTGATTTGAGAAACATGACATCTTGGAATTATGGGAATTTAGGTGTAGATAATTCTACTATTGATCTCCATACATATTGTAAAGGAAACCACCCATGGCAAAATTTTCAAAACGTTCCTGAGAGCGAGTTATGTGCACCAACTCAATCTTATTTGTGGAATGTGTGTGATGTGTGTGGTGGTTGTTTAACCAAAAAATGAAATTTTAGTCAAAGCTAGAATTTAGAAGAACTCGGGTTACTGATAATCAAAGAAATGAATAAAAGAAAATAATTCTGAGTAGCAATATAATAATCAAGAAAAACAAGTGATACCAATGTATATTTCAATAGCTTTTTTCGTGTGTCCTACAACTGATCATATATCTCCTTTTTATAAGTACCTTTGAGATTGTACGTTATGCTCAAATCATAATGAGGCTATTATGAATAATTAAAGACATTGAATGATATGTTACACAATCATTACATTGAATATATATATTCCTTAACGGACTCAGCATTTAATACTATCTGCACGCTTTTTATAACCTGATTCTTTCCTTCTGATGCCCGGATATAAATTATTTAAATAGGTACGGGCGCCGTGCTTCTTATCTAATGTCACGTGCCTCTTCCTTCTTCTTTGCTCGTGTCTATTTTACAACTATTTAATCGTGCCTAATTATGATTCATTGACCATTTGACCAATCCACGTGTCCTGACACGTCACCTTATATGTAAAATACAATTTTCCCCAATACAGATAGTCCCCCCACTTTCCATTTATTCATCAGTTTGAATATTTGGGAAGTGGAATTCATTTAAAAGAGAATTTTTGTCACCATTAATGTTCTGACAGATTTGACGCTTCAATTGTCACTTCCATTTAATGCATTAGACACATGTCATCCTCTTATTGGTTCTTTAGTTTTGCAGCACTTTCTTAGGCTTTCTTTTCGGCTTCCCTATTCACGAAGTGTCATTTAACATTATTATAGTTTTTCCATCATTGTACTTTTTTCTTTTGTCGGTTACCCATTAGTATAAATATAGCTTCTTTACTTGTCTTTTACCACATAAAGCGTGTCAAACACTTTAATTCTTCGAAAACCTCTTATTCTCTTCTGCTCTACTTCAATCTTCCTTGTCATGGCTTCACCAAACCCTAACCCNCATTCCGTGCCATGCTTTGATTATATTTGCACGAAGGGTCATTCCGTGCCATGTTTTGATTATATTTGCACGAAGGGTCATTCCGTGCCATGATTTGAGAGTATGAGAGGGAAAGCACGAAGGTTGATGCCGTGCACTTTACTTGATTACTTTTGGTGAGGATGAGAGTAAAAGCACGAAGGTTGATGCCGTGCAACTGTTGACTTTCCTGCTCTCATTAATTATTGTTATTGCTCTGTTGCTTACTTAAATAGTTGACTTTATATCCGGACTGTATTTCCCCCATAGTATGCTCCCCTCCCTCTTAACTGTTTAATTTCTTTGTTCTTTCCTTTTATTGCACATATATATATTGAACTGCACAGGTTAGTTTGGTAGTCCTGTCTAGCCTCGTCACTACTTCACCGGGGTTAGGCCAGGCACTTACCAGCACATGGGGTCGGTTGTGCTGATGCTACACTTCTGTGCTCTTTTGCACATATCACGGTACCGGAGCAGCTTTTGGACCACAGCAATAGGATATTGTTCGGGAGCTGACTTCAGTCCAGGGACTTACGAGGTAGCCTAGCTGGCGTTCGCAGGCCGGAGTCCCTTTTTATGTTTTTAGTTTGTTTTCATTGTACCGAGACAAACACTTATGTATTTCTATTCAGACTTGTTTGTAGCACTCTTTAGTAGTTCGTGAGATAGCGACTCCAGTCTTGGGTAGTGAAATATTAGACTTCCGCATTTTGGGTTTTCAGTTATTTATGTTTTAAATGACTTCCGCATTTATTTAAAGACTCGTTATTTTATTATTGTTATGTTGTTATCCGAAAATGTTTAAGTGTTTGGCTTGCCAAGCTCCAACAGTAGGCGCCCTCACGACTCCCGATGGTGGGAAATCCGGGTCGTGACACACATGTCATCCTCTTATTGGTTCTTTAGTTTTGCAGCACTTTCTTAGGCTTTCTTTTCGGCTTCCCTATTCACGAAGTGTCAGTTAACATTATTATAGCTCTTCCATCATTGTACTTTTTCGTTTTGCTGGTTATCCATTAGTATAAATATAGCTTCTTTACTTACCTTTTACCACATAAAGCGTGTCAAACACTTTAATTCTTCGAAAACCTCTTATTCTCTTCTGCTCTACTTCAATCTTCCTTGTCATGGCTTCACCAAACCCTAACCCTAGGAGAACCCCCATTTTAGACAACTTCCCCAATGCTCCTGTTAGACATAGAAGAGGGGGTAGACTCCGTAGCTTGGGGTCTGCTCGTGGTGGTAGCACATCCACTCCTTCTTCTATCTCGGGTCCTTCTTCTAGGACTAGAGGTTCCCTTTCTCAAAGGTCTTCTTCTAGGAATAAAGAATCCTCTCAGGCCCTTCGTGAGCCTCTAGTTGAAGAAATAGTCCCAATAGAGATTTCTTTTCACCATGATAGAGAATCTCTCAGGACCCAAGTTGCCTCTTTAGATCGTGCTGACGCTTTCCCCACTCAAATTACAGATATTTTAACTCCTATAGTTCGTAAGGACTATTACTGGAGTGATGATTTTTCCATTATCATTCCTAATCCAAATCAAAGGATCACTTCTTACTTAATCGGATTCTCCTTTGTTTACACATACCCTTTCACTCTAGGGTTTAAACCGGCCATTGACCCGGTCATTCTAGACTTTTGCCGTTTTATCAACGTATGTTTGGGTCAAATTGGTCCGATTGTTTGGAGGGCTGTCGCCTGCTTGAGGCACCTCACTAACCTGGCGGAGGTTGAATTTACTTTTTCCCACCTAATTCATCTTTATTTCCCTAGGCTTTTTCGCAATGGCGTGTTTACCCTAGCAGCCAAGAGCAAGAGGGTTTTAGTGAGCCCCGAGGATGATAAAGATCATGGTTGGTATGCTCGGTTTGTTGCTGCCCCCACTGCTGGTTTAGTGGGTGAAAATAACGTTCCTTTTCCTGAGAAGTGGAACTTTGCACGTAAGTGTTAAATCTTCCCCGTGCCTTTTCCTTACAAGTTTTATAAACTTTTCTAATGCCACTTCTATTTCTTTTCTCAGCAACCATGGGTGTTGTGGAGACCGTGCCCAACTTCCGTGGTTGGGTAGGAAAATTGCTGAAGACCGCTCCAATGGATGGTAGGTCGTGGAAAAACCTTTCCAACCGTTACGGTTGGAAAGTAAAACCTCATGGTAAGAGTTTCTATTTTACCTTGACTGTATATAAATATTTTCTTTGTTCTAACTTTTATCCTTCTTTTTATCAGGATTTGCTATTCGGGGAGTCATCGCAGAGGCAATCATAGCTTCTCGTGACTCTTTGAGTATTCGTACCTCTTCAGCCCAAGATATATTCTTGGGTTCTTCAAAAAGAAAAGCTACTGAGGAAGAAGACCCAGAGGAAGAAGATGAGGGATCCCTGGTGATGAGACCACGAGCCAGGAGACGTATCGTCTCTGATGACGAGGCTGAAGTCTCCCCTCATCTATCTCTTTCCGAGCCTGTTGTTACTCCAGTTATCATTCCTGATGATGATAACGTCTCTCCTCACGACACTCGTGAGTCTATCGATCAACTTTTTGTTAGTGGTTTTTGTAGTGGAAACTTAGGACCGGTTCTAGACGAGCTTCCCCTATCTTCCTTTTCATCTCCCGTATCTGTGATTGCTTCTTTACCTTCATCAACCGTTGCTTCTGTTCCTTCTTCAGTTCTCTCTTCTTAGTGAAAAAATTTACATTGCTTTAAATTCCCTTTTTGCAGGTACCTTTTTGGAAAACTATGTTTAAGGCCCTTGGATTCTTTTGAAAGTTTTTTTGTAATCAAACCCTTGGTTATCATTTGAGGGTTGATTTTGGAACGAAAGTCCTCAAGTCTTTCATGGGGCAATTTGTATAAATAATTTCATAGTTTTGTGACTAAGTTCTTACTTAGTCTTAAGTATTCAAGAAGTTTTTTATGTTATTGTTTTAACTTCTGTTTGCTTTTATTCTTGCCTTTATTCTTAAGGACTTATAGAATAATTTTGTATTTTTATTATTTGAAAATGCTTCTGTTAATCTCATGATTTAAACATGAGTTTTATAAAAGAGGGCCCTTTTATATTTCGACACTTAATGAAGAAGACGTCTCAACTTCATAATGGTGTTAGCATACGATAAAAGAAATAGGAACACACATGTTTCTTTGAAATAACATTGACAAGTTTTTATTTTGAGCCTTGACAAGTTTTGAATAACTTCTTACATGTATTTGAATTACATCTATAACTTTCTCATAGCTGTTTTTCCTTGTAACAAATTTTTAAGAAAAAATAACAAACACAAGGNCTGTCTTGACTGATAATGAAGAGCTCAAGAATGAGGTCGCTGCTTGGGAGAGGGATTATGAAATCCTTGAAGAGAAAACTGATGTTGAGGTAAGTTGGGCATTCTTAAATTCACGTCGTGACACCTTACTGGAAATGGGCCAAGAAAGCTTCAACCTGGAATCAGAATTAGCCAAGGTGAATGAAACCATTGAATGAGCTCAACAAACACAAGATTTTTCATCTCTTGAGGTTGAAGCTTCCGTGATTGAAACTCCCGTGGCTGAAACTCTCGTTGTTGAAGTTCTTGTGAACGCTGAAATCGCCACGGGTGTCTTACCTTCTTTAAGCCCAATTGTACCTCACGTTGCAAGCCAAGCTGAGACCTCGTCTGTTGGTGCTCCTGTTGCTGTGAATGAAGATCAACTCGCAACCGTTGATGATCCTACCCAAGTTGAGCCCGTTGATGATCCTTCTTCAGTTCTCTCTTCTTAGTGAAAAAATTTACATTGCTTTAAATTCCCTTTTTGCAGGTACCTTTTTGGAAAACTATGTTTAAGGCCCTTGGATTCTTTTGAAAGATTTTTGTAATCAAACCCTTGGTTATCATTTGAGGGTTGATTTTGGAACGAAAGCCCCCAAGTCTTTCATGGGGCAATTTGTATAAACAATTTCATAGTTTTGTGACTAAGTTCTTACTTAGTCTTAAGTATTCAAGAAGTTTTTTATGTTATTGTTTTAACTTCTGTTTGCTTTTATTCTTGCCTTTATTCTTAAGGACTTATAGAATAATTTTGTATTTTTATTATTTGAAAATGCTTATGTTAATCTCATGTTTTAAACATGAGTTTTATAAAAGAGGGCCCTTTTATATTTCGACACATAATGAAGAAGACGTCTCAACTTCATAATGGTTTTAGCATACGATAAAAGAAATAGGAACACACATGTTTCTTTGGAATAACATTGACAAGTTTTTATTTTGAGCCTTGACAAGTTTTGAATAACATCTTACATGTATTTGAATTACATCTATAACTTTCTCGTAACTGTTTTTCCTTGTAACAGATTTTTAAGAAAAGATAATAAACACACACGAGGTTTTTCTTTATAACCCGTTTCAGTACATAGCTTTTACCCTATCTACAGTAAGGTTTTCTTTATCCTTGGCTCATGACTTCATGTGACTTGTATTACTCTGCACTTGACTTTTTTCAGGCTTGATTTTTCTTCAATCTTCTCTGCCTTCTTTATATATACCTGTGTATATTATGTAGTCCCCCAAGTGTTTGAGTGTTGAAGTATGAAGCCTCGAGAACTTGATAGTTTCTCTCATTTGGTCCTTTTCCTGAAAAGAAAATACATACGGGACTCGGAGGTACGATTATAGATGAAGACTGCTTAACCCATTTAAATTTCTATCAGAATAATTGTAACCCTAGGCCAGGAATTTTAGGTTATTCCGTGTGCCTTACAGGTCGTGACTCATCATTTAGTACGGGCTAGCTTTTTGCCTATCATCTAAAATCATTAGTAAAATTTTAACAATTCAAAAAAAAATTAAATGTAAAATGGTGATACCTGACCATGGGTATTCCTTAGAAGTAATATCTCTTCAAATGAACAGCATTCCCAATGTGAAGGTAGTACTTTGCCATCCGTTGTCTCCAATTCATATGCTCCCTTGCCTGCAATATCACGAACTTTATAGGGTCCTTCCCAAGTTGGACTCAATTTACCCGTGTTGGCTGCCTTTGTAGACTGGAAAACCTTTTTAAGTACGAAGTCCCCAACTTTAAAGAATCTGAGGCGTGCTTTCCTGTTGTAATATCGTTCTATGACTTGTTTTTGTGCTGCCATTCTTATTAATGCAGCTTCTCTCCTGGCTTCCAGTAGATCCAAATTGACCCGCATCTCTTCGTCATTAGATTCTTGTGTCGCTTACATGAATCGTGTGCTTGGTTCTCCTATCTCAACTGGAATCAAAGCCTCAGCTCCATAAACTAACGAAAAGAGTGTTTCTCCTGTGCTCGTTTTTGCTGTTGTGCGATATGCCCATAAAACACCAGGTAGCACCTCTGGCCAATTTCCTTTTGATTCTTCCAAACGCTTCTTTAAATTATTGACAATAACCTTGTTTGTATATTCTGCTTGCCCATTACCTACGGGATGATAAGGTGTGGACATAATACTTTTAATTTGCCAACTTTGAAAAAATTCTGTGACTTGAGCTCCAATAAATTGAGGAGCATTGTCACATACGATCTCCTTTGGTACACCAAATCGGCATATGATGTTTCGCCAAATAAAATCTTTGACTTCCTTTTCTTGTACCTGTTTGAAGGCTCCTGCCTCTACCCATTTAGTAAAATAATCAGTAAGTACGAGCATAAATTTTACTTGTCCTTTTGCTTGTGGTAATGGACCCACGATATCCATTCCCCATTTCATGAATGGCCATGGTGCGATGACCGGATGTAATAATTCCGCGGGTCTATGCATGTTGTTACCATACCTTTGACATTTATCACATTTGGCCAAGAAACTTTCCGTTTCTTCTTTCATTTTTGGCCAATAGTAACCTGCCCTGATTAAGGTTCCTACCAATGATCTTCCTCCAGCGTGATTTCCACAATGCCCCTCATGTATTTCCCTCATTACGTATTCTGTTTGAGAAGGACCGAGGCAGCTAGCTAAGGGGCCACCGAACATTTTACGATATAGGTTGCCTTGATTTAAACAGTAGCGAGCAGCCTTTTTGCGAAGTGCATGGGCTTTTTTCTTGTCATCAGGGACGGTTCCATACTGCAAAAAAGCTATAATCTCGTTCCTCCAATCCCAAGTTAAATTATTTAAATTTACCTCATTCTTGTCAGGGTCGAGAACTGAATGAAATAAATGAATAACTGAGGTATTTGCATTGCTTGCCACGTCAGCCGCAGATGCGAGAATAGCTAAAGCATCTGCTTCAAGATTTTCATCCCTTGGTATTTGTGTAACTTTCCAAGTTTGAAATTACCTTATTAGCTCCTGCACCTTTTCTAAATATTGCTGCATCCTTGCTTCCCTGGCTGTATAAGTCCCCAGCATTTGATTAACCACGAGTTGTGAATCGCTCTTGATTATAATCTGATTTATGCCAAGTTCTTGTGCCAGTTCTAAACCTGCAATCACAGCCTCATACTCTGCCTCATTGTTAGTTATTGAATGACATTTGATAGTCTGTCGAATGGTTTCACCCGTAGGTGGTACCAAAATAATCTCTAAACCTGCTCCTTTTACATTAGATGAACCATCACCGAATAAAGTCCAAGTTCCTGGATTAGCTCCATTGAGCACCTGTAATTCTTTTTGTGCTTCTAATTGCATGTCGTGGCTAAAATAAGCCACGAAATCAGCTAACACTTGTGATTTTATAGCAGTTCTAGGTTGGTACGTGATTTTGTATTCACTTAACTCTATTTCGCACTTAGCCAACCTACATGATAATTCATGCTTATGCAATATATTACGTAAAGGATAGGCGGTTACTACAGTAATAGGATGACACTGAAAGTAAGGCCTTAATTTTATAGATGCCATGATTAATGCAAGTGCAAGCTTTTCCAATTGAGGATACCGCATTTCCGCATCTAACAAAGATTTACTAACATAATATATAGGGGATTGTTTACCTTGTTCTTCTCGAACCAAAACCGCACTTACCGCTACTTCTGAAACAACAAGATAAATGAGAAATCTTTCCCCAGCCTTTGGTTTTGCTAGTAACGGTGGATTTGATAAGTACACTTTCAAATTCTTGAGTGCTTGCTGACACTCTTCGTTCCATTCAAAACGATCCTGCTTCTTAAGAGCTGAGAAGAATTGAAAACATTTCTCTGATGATTTAGAAATGAATCTTCCCAAGGCTGCAATCCTCCCTGTTAATCTTTGAACTTCTTTTTTGCTTGTAAGTATTTCAGGGATTTCCTTAATGGCCTTAATCTGTGCAGGATTCACCTCAATACCACGGTTCGAAACAAGAAAACCTAAAAATTTACCTGATGGTACACCAAATACACATTTTTCAGGATTTAACTTCATGTTATATTTTCGCAAAATTTGAAAGGTTTCAGATAGATGCGATATATGATCTCCTGAATGCTGAGTTTTAACAAGCATATCATCTATATATACCTCCATAGTTTTTCCCAAATGCTCTTGAAACATTTTGGTAACTAACCTCTGATACGTTGGTCCTGCATTCTTTAGACCAAAGGGCATTACTTTATAACAGTAAGTCCCCCTGTCTGTTATGAAGGAAGTTTTTTTCTTCATCTCCTGGATCCATTTTAATCTGATTATACCCTGAATATGCATCTAAAAAACTTAATAGTTCATGACCTGCTGTTGCATCAATGAATTGATCTATGCGTGGCAGTGGAAAAGAATCTTTAGGGCAGGCTTTATTAAGATCTGTGTAATCTACACAAACCCGCCACTTACCGTTCTTTTTTGGAACTACAACAGTGTTGGCTAACCAGTTAGGATACTTTACCTCACGAATAGAGCCAATTTTTAGTAATTTTTGGACTTTTTCTTGAATCACCTTATTCTTGAAAGTTCCTTGCTTTCTTTTCTTTTGCTTGACTGGAGGATATGAAGGATTTTCATTTAGTTTATGAGTCATCACCTCCGGTGGTATACCTGTCATGTCAGTGTGGGACCAAGCAAAACAGTCTGCGTTAGCTTTTAAAAATTCAATTAACTTACGCTTCACCTCCGGGCTAAGATTAGCTCCTATATACACTTTTCTTTCTGGCCAGTGTATAAACAAAACCACAGCCTCCAGCTCTTCTATCGTCGTTTTGATGTTTCAATTTTCCTCTGGTTCTTGAATGGAATCGGGCCTTGAATCTACATCTGTTTGTTCTCGATTAGTTGAGATTGACGTTATATTATCCTCAACTGAATTCTGTAATTGCTATTTTTCTTCACCCTTCGTGCTTGAGTCTGCCACGGAGTTGATGTTCCTAGATGTCTGTTGATCTCCCCTGATTTGACAGATTCCCCATGGCGTTGGAAATTTAATGACTTGATGCAAAGTTGAAGGAACAGTGTCCATCTCGTGGATTCATGGTCTCCCAAGAATCATATTGTAAGCCATCTCCATGTCTACTACCTGGAACTTTGTGTCTTTGACGACTCCTACAGCAAATGTGGTGAGCATTACCTCTCCTTTTGTAACGACGCTGGAATTATCAAACCCAGATAGAGTATGTGCCTTTGGTATTACTTTTTCTTCAGTTTGCATCTCACGTAATACTCGTATCAAAATAATGTTCACAGAACTACCTGGATCAATCAAAACTCGTTTCACGTTAGTGTCATGTACAAGTAAAGATATTACCAGTACATCGTTATGTGGAGTTAATAGACCCTTGGCATCTGCATCATTGAACGTAATATAATCTCCCTCCAAGACATGTCGAGGCCGCTTCCCGTGGGTAATTGTTACTTTTGAAACCTTTTTATATGATACGTCGTTGATCTCTTCACCTCCACTTATAACGTTGACAGTTCTCTTGGGTGAAGGTTGTTTTGGAGGCTCTTGTCTGTTCTTCATGTATGCTTGTTTACCTTTCTCACTGAATAACTCAGTGAGATACCCCTGTTTTAGGAAATGATCAACTTCACCTTGCAAAAACCTGCAATCTGCTATTTATTCCCGTGATCGTTATGAAATTCGCACAATGATCAGGAATTCGTCTGTTTGGATTCGATCGCATTTCCTTTGGCCACCGTACCTTATCTCCCATGCTCCTTAAAACAGCTACGAGTTCAGAAGTGCTTACGTTGAAATTATAACTACCAAACCTTACCTTCAAACCCCTATCATCGTCTCGTGGCACGCGTGTGTTTCGATCATTCCCAGCTCTGGAAGACGAGCCCGATTCTTTATTCCTTGATTTGTGATCATACCTCTGATTGTCCTGCTTTTATCGTGAGTCTCTCCCCGCAGGTCCCATGTATGGATCGTACCTGTTTTTACCGGATCTTTTTTCATTTTCTGCACGTCTTGAACTTACTTTTTCTTCTTTTTTATGTCGTAAAATAATATCTTCTTCAATCCTTATCTTCGTACTGTATCTGTTATAGACATCATTCCACGTCGTTGCTGGAAATTCTTGGAGGCTTTCCTTGAGTCGCCTCGTAGCTTCTGAACTGTTCTCATTTAAGCTGTTTGTGAAGGCTATGGCTGCCCAGTTGTCAGGTACACGTGGCAATGTCATTCTTTTACGTTGAAATCTGTCCACGAATTCTCTAAGCAATTGAGTCTCCTTGCTTGATCTTGAAGATATCTTCCATTCTTTTTTCAACTTTTTGATCTCCCGAGTGTGATTTGATAAAAGAATCTGCAAGCTCAGCAAAAGAATTTATAGAATTTTCCGGTAAAAGAGAATACCATGTTAACGCTCCTTTAGTGAGAGTTTCACCGAATTTTTTGACTAAGACCGATTCAATCTCCTGCTTAGTCAAGTTGTTGCCCTTTACACCTGTTGTAAATGCAGTAATATGGTCTCGTGGGTCTGTTGTTCCATCGTACTTTGGTATATCAGGCATTTTGAACTTCTTTGGAATTGGGAGAGGAGCAGCACTTGGCTTCCAAGGCTGTTGAGAATACTTATCCATATCTACCCCTTTGATCACGGGTAGCACCCCAGGTATTTGCTCTATGCGGTCACTTTGCTCCTTGAGCTGTTTCTGCAATGTTAGTACTAAATTCTGTAAATTAAAATACCTGGTTCTCCCTCCTGTGATTCGCTGGGGGTTCCACCACTACCTGAATTAACGAGTCCCGAACGAGGGTTCTCTAGAGTGTTGTTGTTTGGTGTGAGTGTAGGTGGTGCAGCAGATAATTGGCTAACAAAAGCCTGAAGAGCTTCATTGACTTGAGAGGCAATAAGTTTTTGTAAAGCCTCGTCCATAGTTTCAATATTTTCGAATTGAGCTTGTCCATCTGTATGAGACCCCTTAGGAGTGCCTTCACGAGACCGTCGTGGAGAAGCTTGTGGAGAAGGAACTAATGCGTTATTAACCTGCAGATCTTCCTGAAGTTGCTGATTTGTTTGATTTTCTTGGTTTCTTTGAGTGTTATCATTGTTGTTTGCCATAGTTGATGTAACAAGGAAAGTTAAACAAAGAGGAAATAGATTATCAGATTCCCGATAACGGAACCAATTTGTTTAACCAAAAAATGGAATTTTAGTTAAAGCTAGAATTTAGAAGAACTCGGGTTACTGATAATCAAAGAAATGAATAAAAGGAAATAATTCTGAGTAGCAATATAATAATCAAGAAAAACAAGTGATACCAATGTATATTTCAATAGCTTTTTTCGTGTCCTACAACTGATCATATATCTCCTTTTTATAAGTACCATTGAGATTGTACGTTATGCTCAAATCATAATGAGGCTATTATGAATAATTAAAGACATTGAATGTTACGTTACACAATCATTACATTGAATATATATATTCCTTAACTGACTCAGCATTTAATACCCATTAAATGTTGTATCTGCACGCTATTTTATAACTAGATTCATTACTTCTGATGCCCGGATATAAATGATTTAAGTAGGTACGGGCGCCGTGCTACTTATCTGATGTCTCGTGCCTCTTTCCTCCTTCTTTGCTCGTGTCTGTTTTACACCTCTTGAATCGTGCCTAATTATGATTCATTGACCATTTGACCAATCCACGTGTCCTGACACGTTACCTTATATGTAAAATACAATTTTCCCCAATACACCTATATGCTGGCTTTAATTGATCTTTGGCAGAGCAGGCAAAGAATGGATCGCTCCAAGTAATTGTTTTATAATAACCATTCATTAAATCACTCCTTGTAATGTAGCAAACCGCAGCAGATAAAGGTGCAACGATGCAACAACACCTCTAGTGCTCAAGAGTCCTCTAGTAAACAGAAAAATGTATTCTATTGCGATCAAGTGTGAGCATTCAGTAAATTTATGAGTACAAAATGCAAAAAAGGGGGAAATGAAATCCACTATGGAACTTAATTTGCTTTCTCTCTGATGTAAATGATTAAAAAAATTGGTTTAAGCAAGTAGGATGTACCATCTTTCTGGAGAAAGTAAAGAATTTTTATAAGGAATTTGAAGAATATTGTGATAAACTCACACAGAAGCACAGGAGAGACCAACTACTTTGATATTTACATTTGCATCTGTCCAGAATGCACTTTTTTGTAACTTTTGATGATCTATTTAATTTTCGGTAAACTCATGTTTGTGCGGAGATTCCACTACGGTTATACAAGGTTTTTGTATTACTTTAACTAAGAGAAATCTGATTATAATATTCATGCATAAATTGTGTGATCATAAGGGTTGTCCACAAACTTTTGCTGAGAAGACATCTCTACCATGGAGCTAAGTTGCCCAATTTTACTTCCATATTGTTGGCCCGTGCAAGTCCATCTAGTTAATAGATAATTGGATTTCGCAAAGACCATGACTTTCGTCCGATAGATCTTATGTTATTTAATGACATATAAAATATGACAACAGAGTCTTTATCTCTTATACTTTCTACCAATCTTTTAGCCATATTACAAAATATTATATCAGTAGAAAATATTTAAGAAAAAAATAAAAAATTTATTTTTTTGGTACAAAGTTAATTTTAGATTAATTTAAATTGAAAAATATGATATGTAAGAATTTATAGAGTCGATTCAATTTATTTAGAATTTAAATATACTTTTAGTTTTGTCAAGATCGAAGAGAGGAGAAAGTCTTATCCAATGAAACAGAGGTTGTTTAAAGTAATTATAAAGGTAGGGATTAGACATTTCCCGGACATCCAAGCTTGACACGGACTTGACTTCCACATCTCATATCAAATATCAATCACTCTATTATTGCACTTTCACTACACTTCCTAATCTCCCTTCTTTTAATAGGTTTATATCACAAACAAAAAAATAGATACGACAGTAATGATTTCTACTAAGTCCAAAAAAAAAAAAAAAACGAGAAAAGGAAGAAACTAGGGTTGTGCATTTGAATCGGTTTATCGATAAATCGAATCGATTATTTGTTATCGGTTTTATCGATATCGGTTTATCGATTTATCAATTTCGATTTCGAAATTTTCCTTATCGGGTTATCGATTTCGATTTCAATTTTGTCCTCTTCGGTTATCGGTTTATCGATAAACCGATAAGACATACTAAAAAGACAAATATACCCTTATTCTATAATACTACCCTTTCCTTCACTTATATCCCTAACCGGCTAACCCTATTATTTCCTCCCTTCTTCAGCGCCGCTTTCTCTTCAGTCTTCACTTTCTGCTCTGTTCTATCGCCACTCGTGACTCGCCAATGTCGCCGTTGATTATCACCGTTTCCGGAAAGCTCTTGGCAGGTACCATATAAAGATTATAGTCGTTTTAATACCAGAAAAGGTTCTATATTTTTGATAGATGATGAGCAATGACAAAGTTTTAGTGATGCATAATTCCTTTTTAATTCTTAATGTTCTTCTAAGTGGATACAAACCAAAGCTGAAACTTTTACTTGCAGTTGCGCTCACTTGACAGCTCTCTCTAAGACGAAATTCAATTGGTAAAACACAACCGCAGCTTTCTTCGACTTTCAGGTACTGATTTCTCTTCTTTCTTTTTCTTTTTCTTGTTCCGACTTTTCAGGCAGCAAGTCATTCTTTCCTTCCTTTTTCATCTTCCGGCAGTAAGACTTCCTTGTTCTTCTTCTTTTCGGCAGCAACTGATTTCCGGCATAGCTGCTGTTTCTTTGTTTTCTTTCACCTATGTTTTCTCTCTTTTCTACTAGTCTTTCTTCTTCTGTTTCTATCTTTTATTTTATTTGTTCAGTTTTTGTATTATGATGACCCAAAAGGTCATCACTTGCTTTAAATTAAAATCTATGTTTTCGAGGCCTTGAAAACCTCGTTTAGAGTCACCTCGATTTGCGTGCGCAGTTCGGCCGTATAGCCGGAAAGCTTAAATATGAAAATCTGTGAAAAATAGTAAAATTTGGCTATAAAATGAGTTAATTTGACTTCGGTCAACGTATTAGGTAAACGGACCCGGACTCGTGATTTGACGGTCCCGGAGGGTCCGTAGGAAGATATAGGACTTGGCCGTATGCCCGGAATCGAATTCCGAGGTCCCGAGCCCGAGAAATGAATTTTTAAAGGAAATTGTTTTCTGAAATTGTTTAAGAAAATTTGAAATGAAATTTGATTAGAACATGATGGTATCGGGCCCGTATTTTGGTTTCGGCGACTGTACAGGTCTTATATATTATTAAAAATGTTTCTGTGAAATTTGATGAAAAACGGATATCATTTGGCGTGATTCGGACCTTAAATGCAAATTTGATGTTTTAAGAAGTTTGAAAGAATTCATGGATTTTGAGGTTTAATCCGATGTTTATGATATTATTTTGGCGATTTGATCGCGCGAATAAGTCCGTAGGATGTTTTTGAGGTTGTGTGTGTATTTGGTTTGGAGCCCCGAGGGCGCGGGTGAGTTTTGGATAGGCCACGGGGTGAAATTTTGGACTTAAGGAATTACAGTCTTGCAGACTTCGCATTTCCCAAACTTTCTTCGCAATTCCCAAGATCGCATTTCCCAAACATTTTTTGCAATTACCAGGCTTGTTCGCATTTCCCAAACTTTCTTCGCAATTACCAGGTTCACATTTCCCAAACATTTTTCGCAATTACCAAGCTTGTTCGCATTTCCCAAACTTTCTTCGCAGTTCCGAGATTCGCATTTCCCAAACATTTTTCGCAATTCCCAGGCTTGTTCGCATTTCCCAAACTTTTTCCGCAATTCCCGGGTTCGCATTTCCCAAACTTTTTTCGCAATTCCCATGCCAGCAGAGGTTGGTTCGCAATTCCCACATCTGAGACCTGCAATTTTATACTTAGCCGATTTTAAACCTCATTTTTCATATTCTCTCAAACACAAACACACTTAGGCGATTTTTCAAGAATTCCTTCTTCTCCAAATCAATTGTAAGTCATATTTAACTAACTTTCTTCGATTCTTAGCATCTTTTAACATGATTTCAACTTAAAATCAAGGATTTTAATGGGGGAAATTGGGTGTTTTGGGTAGAACCTAGGTTTTTCAAAAATTGGGGATTTGGACCTCGATTTGAGGTCCGATTTCAAAACAAATTATATACTTGGGTTCGTGGAAAAATGGGTAATCGAGTTTTGGTTCGAACCTCAGGTTTTGACCATGTGGGCCCGAGGGCGATTTTGACTTTTTGGATAAAACTTTGGAAAATTCATTTTCATGCATTCAAATTGATTCATTTAGCGTTTATTGATGTAATTAAGTAACTTGTGACTAGATACGAGCTAATTGGTGGTGGAATCAAGGGGTAAAGCTATAATTGAATCGTGAATTATGTTCGAGGCATCAAGGTAAGTGTTTGGTCTAAACTTAGCTTGAGGGATTAGGAGTTGAGTCTTATTTGCTATGTGGTAATTGTTGAGTACGACGTATAGGCGTGGTGACGAGTATCCATACGTTGGTGTCTAGCATGCCCGTGAGTCTTTATATTGTGATTATCATGACTTCGTTGTATCTTTCATGCCTTGGTGATGGTTTCTAATTGTTGTATAAAGTTTGTGGAAAGAATTATGACCTATGAACATTGAGGAGCGTTGGCTCAAGTTGTATAACGAATTGTGAAAGTATAATTGATAATTGAACTTTTAGAGCATTGGTTCGAGTTGTGAAATGAGCGGTGAAGGTAAAAGTGATAATTGAACCTCTAGAGCATTGACTCGAGTTGTGAAGTGAATTGTGAAGTAAAAGTGAGAAAGAGAAGAGATCATTATGTTGTCACCCTTGCTGGGCTATTGTTGATTTATTTGTTATCTCCCCTGCCGGGATGTGGTTGTTATTGATGTTGTTCCCTTGCCGGGATTTAATTGTTGACTTGTTGCTCCCTTGCAGGGATTCTTATTTCAAATTTCCTATATTTCCTTGCCCTATTATTTGTGATTGTTGTTTGGGTGAGGAAGAGCGTAAAGCACGAAGGGTGATGCCGTGTATTGTTTTGGTGAGAGAGTGTTAAAGCACGAAGGGTGATGCCGTGTATTGTTTTGGTGAGAGAGAGTAAAAGCACGGAGGGTGATGCCATGCACTTGTCCTTGATTTCCTAATTTATATTGATAACTGTGTTACGATTTCTCTACACTAAATTGCTGGTTTCCTTTTGATACTTGTTGTACCCCGCTCCATGATTTCCCTTTCTATTTTCAATTGAACTGTGGTGATCCTCATATTTACTTGTTGCTCTTCTGCTACTATTCAATGGGTCCCCGTAGCATGTTTTTCCCCCTCCCATACTTGACTGTATATGAATGTTTCTTTCTGTACTTCTTTTTTGCAGTATATAGTTAAGTTGCGCAGGTTTATTTGGTAGTCTGGTCCTAGCCTCGTCACTACTTCGCCGAGGTTAGGCTAGGCACTTACCAGCACATGGGGTCGGTTGTGCTGATACTACACTCTGCACTCTTTTGTGCAGACCCCAGTGTTGTAGACTTCAGACTGCAGTGGCATTGCTGATTCTTGCTCATCAGGCGACCCGAGGCAGTCTTGCAGGCGTCCGCAGGCCTTGGCGTCTCCTTCTATCTACTATTCCTGTTTCTTTGATACATTTCTAGAGACAGTGTTGTATTTATTTCTTTCAGCCCCTTTATTTGTAGTATTCTTAGACCATCTGTGAAACTGTGACACCAGTTCTGGGTAGTCGAGACTCAAACAGTTGTATTGGATATTCATGTTCAAATAGCTAATTGTTTTTCTTCCGTTTACGTTAATTCCGCTGTTTAAATGTTATTTCTGTTTAACTATTAAAGGATATAAAATGGGTAAAAAGGTAAATTTTTCAAATAATTGGCTTGCCTAGCTCACATTAGTAGGCACCATCACGACTCCCGAGGGTGGGAAATCCGGGTCGTGACAAGTTGCTATCAGAGCTCTAGGTTACATGGCTCTCACAGTTCACAGACAAGCTTAGTAGAGTCTGAGGGATCGATACGGAGACGTCTGTATTTATCCCCCAGAAGCTACTGAGTTAGGAAAAGTTTCACTTCTATTCTTCCCTGTCATGCGATTTTGTTCTCTCAATACTAAATTGAAACCTCTACTCTTGTCCTTTTGCGAATGGCGAGGTCATGTACCGCTTCTTCAGCTGAGCAGCAGCACAGACCGTTGATAGGTCAGCTACATCTTCGGAGGCTTTGTAGAGGTTGGATAAGTTTCACCAAGCTCTTCACTACTACATTCAGCGGTGCATCTACTGAGGATCCCCAGAATTATCTAGACAGTTGTCATGAGGTTCTCAGGAACACGGGGATCGTGGAGACCAATGGGGTCGATTTTGCTACCTTTCGCTTGTTTGGATCCGCCAAGACCTGTTGGAGAGATTNTTGTTTGGATCCGCCAAGACCTGTTGGAGAGATTATTGATTGGCTATACCAGTTAGGTCATCAGCTTCAACTTGAGAACAGTTCACGCAGTTATTTCTGGAGAAGTTTCTCCCCATCACTCAGAGAGAGGCCTATCGGAGGCAGTTTGAGCGTCTCCAGCAAGGTTCTATGACTGTTACTCAGTACGAGATCAGATTCATCGACTTAGATCGTCATGCTCTTATCTTGTTTCCCACTGAGAGAGAGAGCGAGGAGGTTCATTTAGGGACTCGTCCAGCCTGCTCAGATAGCTAGAGGTGGAGGTAGCGGTATTAGAGGTGGAGGTAGAGATGCTAGAGGTGGAGGTAGAGGTATTAGAGGTGGAGGTGCAGGTACTGTTCTGGTTTGTAGTAGAGAAGCTTCGATTTATTTTGCACCGTATCTGGTCATGCCTAGTGGTTCTTTGAGTGCCCCCGTTTATGTGTCTACATCGGTGGGTGATTCTATTATGGTGGATCGTGTTCATTCATAATGTATAGTTGTGATTGGAGGTCTTGAGACTCGTGTAGATTTGCTTCTTCTGGATATGGTTGATTTTGATGTCATATTGGGGATGGACTGGTTATCACCTTACCACGCTATCTTGGACTGTCATGCCGAGACTGTGACCTTAGTTTTACCGGGTATGCCTCGTTTAGAGTGGAGAGGGACTCCAGGTCATTCTACCCGTAGTGTTATCTCCCACGTGAAGGCTCGGCGTATGGTCGAGAAGGGGTGTTTGGCCTATTTGGCCTATGTTCGTGATTCTAGTGCAGAAGTTCCTTCTATTGAGTCTGTGTCGGTTGTTCGTGAGTTTCCTGAGGTATTCGCTTCAGACCTGTCGGGTATGCCACCCGACAGGGATATTGAGTTCTGCATTGATCTGGCTCCGGGCACTTAGCCCATTTCTATCCTGCCGTATCGTATGGCCCCGCCTGAGTTGAAAGAGTTCAAGGAGCAGTTGCAAGACTTTTTTGAAAAGGGTTTCATTAGGCCTAGTGTTTCTCCTTGGGGTACGCCAGTTAGTGTTTGCTAAGAAGAAGGACGGGTCGATGCGAATGGGTATAGATTACCGGCAATTGAACAAGGTTACAATCAAGAATAAGTATCCGCTGCCGAGGATTGATGATTTGTTCGATCAGCTTCAGGGTGCCAAGGTATTTTCGAAGATTGACTTGAGATCTGGCTACCATCAGTTGAGGATTAGGGTATCCGATGTCCCTAAGACAGCTTTCCGCACTCGGTACGGGCATTATGAGTTCTTGGTGATGTCATTCGGGTTGACAAATGCCCCAGCAGCTTTTATGGATTTGATGAACCGAGTGTTCAGGCCTTATTTGGATTCGTTCGTGACAGTCATCATGATGATATTTTGATATATTCCCGCAGCCGAGAGGAGCACGAGCAGCATCTTAGAGTGGTTCTTCAGACTTTGAGGGATAGTCTGTTGTACGCCAAGTTTTTGAAGTGTGAGTTCTGGTTGAGTTCAGTTGCATTCCTGGGTCATGTTGTGTTAGCAGAGGGTATTCAGGTTGATCCGAAGGAGATTGAGGCAGTCAAGAACTGGCCTAGACCAGCATCGGCTACAGAGATTCGGAGTTTCTTGGGATTGGCATGCTACTATCGTCAGTTCGTGGAGGGTTTTCATCTATTGCAGCCTCGATGACCAGGTTGACCCAGAAGGGTGCCAAGTTCAGATGGTCGGACGAGTGTGAGGCGAGCTTTCAGAAGCTTAAGATAGCTCTAACTACGACACCGGTTTTGGTTTTGCCCACATGTTCCGGGCCTTATACAGTTTATTGTGATGTATCTCGTACTGGACTTGGTGCAATGTTGATGCAGGATGGAAAAGTCATTACCTACGCTTCGCGGCAGTTGAAGATCCATGAGAAGAACTATCCGTCTCATGATTTGGAGTTAGCAGCCATTGTCCACGCGTTGAAGATCTGGAGGCATTATCTGTATGGCGTGGCATGTGAGGTGTTCACGGATGACAAGATTCTTCAGTATTTGTTCAAGCAAAAGGAGTTGAATTTGAGGTAGAGGAGGTGGTTGGAGTTGTTGAAAGATTATGATATCACCATCTTATATCATCCGGGAAAGGCCAATGTGGTGGCTGACGCTTTGAGTAGGAAGTCAGCACATTTCATTCCTGTGGCAGTATCCTATTCTTTAGAGAGGTTAGCTGAGATCTATATCAGGGAGATTGTTCGCCCTCATGGTGTGCCTGTGTCTATCATTTCGGACCGAGGTACGCAGTTTACCTCGCGTTTCTGGGGAGCAGTTCAGCGAGAGTTGGGCACACTGGTTGAGTTGAGCACAACATTTCATCCCCAGGCGGACGGGCAGTCCGAGTGGACTATTCAAATTTTGGAGGATATGCTCCGAGCTTGTGTCATTGACTTTGGAGGCTCGTGGGATCACCTTTTGCCTTTAGAAGAGTTTGCCTACAACAACAGCTACCAGTCGAGTATCCAGATGGCTCCTTATGAGGCTTTATATGGTAGGCGGTGTCGGTCTCCGGTTGGATGGTTTGAGCCGGGAGAGGCTTGGTTGTTGGGTACGGATCTGGTACAGCATGCCTTAGACAAGGTCAGAATTATTCAGGATAGGCTTCGTACAGCTCAGTCCAGGCAAAAGAGTTACGCCGACCGCAAGGTTCGTGATTTGGCATTCATGGTCGGTGAGCGGGTATTGCTTCAAGTGTCGCCTATGAAGGGCGTGATGAGATTTGGGAAGAAGGGCAAGCTTAGCCCTAGGTACATTGGCCCATTTGAGATTCTTGATCGAGTGGGAGAGGTGGCTTATAGACTTGCATTGCCGCCGAGCTTATCAGCCGAGCATCCAGTGTTTCATGTGTCCATGCTTCGGAAATATCACGGCGATCCATCCCCCGTGTTAGATTTCAGCACTGTCCAGTTGGACAAGGACTTAAATGTGAGGAGGAGCCGGTAGCTATTCTAGACCGGCAGATTTGTCAGTTGAGATCGAAGAGTTTTCCTTCTGTTCGTGTTCAGTGGAGAGGTCAGCCTCCTGAGGCATCGACCTAGGAGTCCAAGTCTGATATGCGGAGCCGTTATCCCCATCTTTTCCCCAACTCAGGTACTTCCTCCTTTCTTCTGTCCGTTCGAGGACGAACGATTGTTTTAGAGGTGGAGAATGTGTGTTTAAATTAAAATCTGTGTTTCCGACGCCTTGAAAACCTCGTTTAGAGTCACCTCGATCTGCGTGCGCAGTCCGGGCGCGTAGCCAAAAAGCTTAAATATGAAAATCTGTGAAAAATGGTAAAATTTCGCTATAAAATGAGTTAATTTGACTTCGGTTAATGTTTTGGGTAAACGGACCCGGAATCGTGATTTGACGATCCCGGAGGGTCCGTAGGAAAATATGGGACTTGGGCGTATGCCCGGAATCGAATTCCGAGGTCGCGAGCCCGAGAAATAAGTTTTTAAAGGAAATTGTTTTCTGAAATTGTTTAAGGAAATTTTAAATGAAATTTGATTAGAACATGATGGTATCGAGCCAGTATTTTGGTTCAGACGCCCGGCACAAGTCTTATATATTATTTAAGATGTTTCTGTGAAATTTGATGAAAAGATATCATTTGACGTGATTCGGACCTTAAATGCAAATTTGATGTTTTAAGAAGTTTGAAAGAATTCATGGATTTTGAGGTTTAATCCGATGTTTATGATGTTATTTTGGCGATTCGATCGCGCGAATAAGTCCGTAGGATATTTTTGAGGTTGTGTGTATATTTGGTTTGGAGCCCCGAGGGCTCGGGTGAGTTTTGGATAGGCCACGGGGTGAAATTTTGGACTTAAGGAATTGCAAGCCTGCAGACTTCGCATTTCCCAAACTTCGCAATTCCCAAGATCGCATTTCCCAAACATTTTTCGCAATTACCAGGCTTGTTCGCATTTCCCAAACTTTCTTCGCAATTACCAGGTTCGCATTTCCCAAATATTTTTTGCAATTACCAGGCTTGTTCGCATTTTCCAAACTTTCTTCGCAATTCCCAGGTACGCATTTCCAAAATATTTTTCGCAATTCCCAGGCTTGTTCGCATTTCCCAAACTTTCTTCGCAATTCCCGGGTTCGCATTTCCCAAACTTTTTTCGCAATTTCCAAGCCAGCAGAGGTTGGTTCGCAATGGCGAACCCCTGTTCGCAATTCCCACATCAGAGACCTGCAATTTTATACTTAGCCGACTTTAAACCCCAGTTTTCATATTCTCTCAAACACAAACAAACTTGGGCGATTTTTCAAGAATTCCTTCTTCTCCAAATCATTTGTAAGTCATTTTTAACTAACTTTCTTCAATTCTTAGCATCTTTTAACATGATTTCAATTTAAAATCAAGGATTTTCATGGGGGAATTGGGTGTTTTGGGTAGAACCTAGATTTTTCAAAAATTGGGGATTTGGACCTCGATTTGAGGTCTTATTTCAAAACAAATTATATATTTGGGTTCGTGGGGGAATGGGTAATCGGGTTTTGGTTCGAACCTCGGGTTTGGACCATGTGGGCTCGGGGGCGATTTTTGACTTTTTGGGTAAAACTTTAGAAAATTCATTTTCATGCATTCAAATTGATTTATTTAGCGTTTATTGATGTAATTAAGTAACTTTTGACTAGATACGAGCAAATTGGTGGTGGAATCAAGGGGTAAAGCTATAATTGAATCGTGAATTATGTTCGAGACATCGAGGTAAGTATTTGGTCTAACCTTAGCTTGAGGGATTAGGAGTTGAGTCTTATTTACTATTTGGTAATTGTTGACTTCGACGTATAGGCATGGTGACGAGTATCTAAACGTTGGTGTCTAGCATGCCCGTGAGTATTTATATTGTGATTCTCATGACTTCGTTGTATCTTTCATGCCTTGGTGATGGTTTCTAATTGTTGTATAAAGTTTGTGGAAAGAATTGTGACCTATGAACATTGAGGAGCGTTGGCTCAAGTTGTATAACGAATTGTGAAAGTATAAGTGATAATGGAACTTTTAGAGCATTGGCTCGAGTTGTGAAATGAGCTGTGAAGGTAAAAGTGATAATTGAACCTCTAGAGCATTGGCTCGAGTTGTGAAGTGAATTGTGAAGTAAAAGTGAGAAAGAGAAGACATCGTTATGTTGTCACCCTTGCCGGGCTATTGTTGATTTATTTGTTATCTCCCTTGCCGGGATGTGGATGTTATTGATGTTGTTCCCTTGCCGGAATTTAATTGTTGACTTGTTGCTCCCTTGCCGGGATTCTTATTGCAAATTTCCTATATTTCCTTGCCCTATTGTTTGTGATTGTTGTTTGGGTGAGGAAGAGAGTTAAAGCACGAAGGGTGATGCCGTGCATTGTTTGTTTTGTGAGGAAAGAGTGTAAAACACGAAGGGTGATGTCGTGCCGCACGATGTACCATTCCATGCCTATTATATTGATTTCATGGTGAGGAAAGAGTGTAAAGCACAAATGGTGATGTCTTGCCGCACGATGTACCATTCTGTGCCTATTGTATTGATTCTTATGGTGAGGACGAGAATAAAAGCACGAAGGGTGGTGCCGTGTACTTGTCCTTGATTTCCCTGATTCTTGCTGATATTTGAGTTATGTTGTCCTTTACGTTTATTTACTGATTTTCTGTTGTTATTTGGTTTTATTTCGAGGTTATAGATTCCCTTACCCTATTTTTCTTGTGATTGTTGTTTGGGTGAGGAAGAGCGTAAAGCACGAAGGGTGATGCCGTGTATTGTTTTGGTGAGAGAGTGTTAAAGCACGAAGGGTGATGCCGTGTGTTGTTTTGGTGAGAGAGAGTAAAAGCACGAAGGGTGATGCCGTGCACTTGTCTTTGATTTCCTAATTTTTATTGATAACTGTGTTACGGTTTCTCTACACTAAATTGCTGGTTTCCTGTTGATACTTGTTGTACCCCGCAACATGATTTCCCTTTCTATTTTCAATTGAACTGTGGTGATCTTCATATTTACTTGTTGCTCTTCTGTTACTATTCAATGGGTCCCCGTAGCATGTTTTTCCCCCTCCCATACTTGACTGTATATGAATGTTTCTTTCTGTACTTCTTTTCTACTCTATATAGTTAAGTTGCACAGGTTTATTTGGTAGTCTGGTCCTAGCCTCGTCACTACTTCGCCGAGGTTAGGCTAGACACTTACCAGCACATGGGGTCGGTTGTGCCGATACTACACTCTGCACTCTTTTGTGTAGACCCTAGTGTTGTAGACTTCGACCGCAGTGGGATTGCTGATTCTTTCTCATCATACATTTCTAGAGACAGTGTTGTATTTATTTCTTTCATCCCCTTTATTTGTAGTATTCTTAGACCGTCTGTGAAACTGTGACACCAGTTTTGGGTAGTCGAGACTCAAACGATTGTATTGGATGTTCATGTTCAGATAGCTTATTGTTTTTCTTCCGTTTACATTAATTCCGGTGTTTAAATGTTATTTCTTCTTAACTGTTTAAGGATATAATATGGGTAAAAAGGTAAATTGTTCAAATAATTGGCTTGCCTAGCTCACATTAGTAGGCGCCATCACGACTCCCGGGGGCGGAAAATCCGGATCGTGACATGTATACAAGTAATTGCATATTTACTTCTCTCTATAATTACAATTACAGTTAATTATTCTTTTAAATTCAGTTTTTATTGGAAGTTGCTGAAAGTCTTGGGTTGTCTTGTTTTATATCTGAAAATAGTTGTGAAAAAGGGTTCCTTTATCTAGAACATCAAGAGATAAGAGAGGTCTTCCTTGAATTTTTGATTGCTGTGAGCAGCTTATGGTCAGGGTTTATGACTTTGCTATTATAGTATTAGAGAGTGTTGCCTGAATCTTGCACCTAATAACACGGTAGAGAACACCATACATGTCTAACTTCTTATTGATGTATTTTGTTTTGCTTAGAGGAAATGTATTATAACTATACTCTTTGTTTTGTTAAACTAGTATTGTTAATGGATTAGTCACCTTTTAAAGATGTTGCTAGTTCTGGTTGCCCTACAGCAGGGAGAGAGTACTAGTTCATGGTTTGGTTTTGTCATGCTTTCTTAGCCTTAAAATAATGTCATTTTCACTTGCGACTTTAAAAAGTAGTAGTTGGATTACTGCTACTTGCAGCTTGAATTACCATAAGTTCTTTTAGTATTAGGGTGATATGTTGTCACCCTAATATCGTCATCCATGTTCTACTTGGCAAGAATTAAATGTCAACTTCTGTTTAGCAATAGTTAATTGGTAGAAGTTGTTTAGTCTTAATTATTATAAGTTATTTAGTTGCATTTTCCTAATCCTGCGTTTTTGGTTGTTACAAAAGTAGTCAGAACCATTCACCGTGTATATGACAAGAATGACCTTCTTTTTGTCCATATTAGTTAGGCGTGTTTATAGCGATATACTTTGCATGGAATCCCGCAAATTTTCTTATTGGTGTAATCGATAACCAAATCGATAAGCCCCAAAAATTGATAAATCAAAATCTAAAAAATTGAAATCTTATTGAAACAATAACGATAAGCATATGTACAAATCGATAATTGATAAGTAATTATCGATAAGGGTCAAAATCGAATCGATAAATCGAATGCACACCCCTAGAAGAAACTGCTAAAGACGGGACATTATTAGAACATGTCACAGAGTCGATATAAAAGATACTTAAAGGGGTTAAATAACGCTTTGACCTACTCATCCTCTCATTGGGTATGAATAAGATGTTGGATCAATAATTATCGGAAAAAAAAAGATTTTTATCTTTTCTAGACTTTTACTAGGACTCAAACTCTCTTATTATATAAAGGAGAAGTTTTTTTAGTATAACACATTGTAACAGGCAGTTCAAGGCAATCAAAGGTATTTTTTAACTCCTAGCTACTGTCGAGAACTTTGCTTACTTGTTCTATTCTTCATTCACTAATGGACTCGAGCCGAGGGTCCAATCGAGGACGAGATCACCGTCAATCTAGACCTTGAAGATTCTTATGGATCTCGATTTTCATTATTAAGTCAATAATTTCTAAGTCATTCAAATCAAACTTACCGGTAAGCATGATTACTTTATCTGGATTATTCTTAATATAAATATATTTGACATTTAATAATCTTGAAACCATTTGACAATATTATTTGATCAAATTTAATATGCCATCGTTTGCGTGCCTTAGTCTATTAAGTGATTTCACAAGTTAGAACACCTTCTTTTCTTTTATGGGGACCACAAATCCTTTAGGTTATTTCACATAATTTTTTCCTCCAAATCTCTATATAAGAAGGCTAATTTCATATTCATTTGATGAATTTAAAGATCATACACGACGACTAATGCTATTAACGCCCGAATGGATCTAATTTATGTTACCGGCAAGTAAGTGTCAAATTAATCAAAATCTTCTCCCTGTCCAAAGCATGTGACAACAAGTCTTGCCTATGTTTTTCTTTAGTACCATCATCTTTCATTTTTCTTTTGAAAATCCACTTAGAACCCAAATATTTATTTCCTAGAGGAAGATCAACCATGATTATTTAAAGTAAATTATATTTCACTTTTCAAAATTGTGCTTCCGAGGAAGACATAGTATCTTTAAAATTTGGGCCTTTTTTTTCTAACAAGAATATAAAACATTCTGATCCAAAGAAAGTATATTCTCTGATGTTTACAATGTCTTGGGTTCTCCTTACTAGGTGTATTTTCCCTATTTCTTCCTGAGGTAGCCTAATCTTTTGCTAAACGACTCACATTTCCTTTTATGTAGATAAGATACATATTTTTAAAGAATTTCGTTTTATCTGATTCTACGTATTAATGTGTATATCAAGATATTTTGATTTATGTCCTAGAAATAATATGCATTACTATTGGTTAAATATCCTATGAAAATATAATCAATGGTATTTTGTCCTATTTTTACCCTTTTGGGCTTAAGAACATACACTTTAGCCAAATACTCTCACACTTTCAAGTTGGGCTTTCTTTCTTTCTATTTTCAAATGGAAGGGATTGTATTTTGGTGTGAGGGACTATATTGAGTATTTTGTTAGTTGTAAGAATAGATTCCTCCCATAAGTTCTAGGATAAATCAGAAATTATCAACATGATATTCATCATATCCTTTAATATTTTATTTACTAATTCATTATAACTCCATTACATTGTGGTGAGTAAGGGCCAATTGTTTGGTGAATATGTCATAATCCAAATATGTTTCTTCAAAAGGAGATTCCTATTCATTATCCCGGTCACTTCTTATCATTTCAATCTTTTCGTTTAGTTGTTTCAACTTTATTTTTGTATTGCTCGAATGCATCAATTTCTTTATCTTTACTGCTAAACAAGTAAATATTGCAATATCTAGTGTTGTCGTATGTAACGACCCGATAGATCATTTTGAGTACTAGCTTCCCATTTTATATTTTGAGACGTTCCATACCTCTATCTGATAATTTTTGAGTTGTGTGCATGGTCTGTGTCGATTTTTGGAAAGTTTGAATGTGAATATTTTAAGAAAATGTGATTTTGACTTCGAACTATGGCTAGAGTTGACCATGGTCAAATTTTTAGTAAACGACTTCGAATCAGTATTTTGACGATTTTGGTAGGTACTTAGATGATTTGGACTTGTATTCTCCTTTGATTGTGTAACGACTCAGCCAGTCATTTTGAGAGTATTAGCCCTGATCCCCTATTTATTGTCCCCTTTGTTCTATTTTATGATTACTTAACTTGCCGGGGTGCTTGGTATCAGGTTCGAGAGTGTTTCAAAGTAGAATGGGACACATAGTCCCTAAGTTTTAAGTTTAAGTTATAAGAGTTGATCGTACTTTGACTTGTGTGAAGAAAACTCTGGAATGGAGTTTCGTCGGTTCCAATAGCTACGTATGGTGATTTTGGTCTTAGGAGCGCATCCGGATATTGATTTGGAGGTCCGTAGGTCATTTCAGCGTTAATTGTTGGAAATTGAAAGATCTTTGGAAGGTTTGACCGGGAGTGAACTTTCTGATATCGGGGTCGGATTTTGATTCTGAAAGTTGGGGTAGGTCCGCAATGTCAAATGTGACTTGTGTGCAAAATTTGAGGTTAATCAGACTTAATTTGATAGGTTTCAGCATCACATGTGGAAGTTAGAAGTTTATAAGTTCATTAAGCTTTAATTGGGGTGCGATCTGTGGTTTTAGCGTTGTTTGATGTCATTTTAAGTCTAGACTAAGTTTTTATGATGTTTTAGGACTTGTTGGTACATTTGGTTGAGGGCTCGGGGGCCTCGGGTAAGTTTCAGATGGTCAATGGATCAACTTTAGACTTGGTGTTATAGTTGATGTTTTCTGGTGCACTGAGCTGGTTTCCTTATACACGATCGCGTGGGAAGGTCTGCAATCGCGTAAGCTAATAGGAGCAGTCGTGGTGTTATAGAATGCGATCACGTAGGCTGGGGAAAACAGTGCATTGCGAATGCGTGGTCTAGGCCGCGTTCGCAAATGGGAGGTGAGCTAGCTAGGGTTCACTCATGTTGCTCTATGTGAACGCGTGAGCCATCCGCGATCGCGTAGGCCTGGGTAGCCTATGCTTCGCATTCGCGAGTGTTTTTGTGCGGTCGCATAGGCTTGAAATTTCTGGCAGTTAAGTTGTTCTTCCCGATTGCGTGGAAATTTCTGCAATAACAATTAGGGGTAACTGGGCAGAAGATTAGAATCTCAAAAATCGAGGTTTTTCTCTCATTTTCATTTGGGGACCTTGAGAGCTCAGATGGAGACAAAATTTTGGGGGATTTTCAGAGAAAACATTTGGGTAAGGATTCTTGACTCATTTTATTATTATATTCTACTGATCTATCATTAATTCTTCATTTAATTAAGGATTCGGGTTGAGAAATTTGGGTAAAAAGCTGTAAAGTTCTTACATCGACTTTTGAAGTTTTGATCAAGGTTTTGGTATCGGATTTGAGTGATTTTGGTATGGGTGGACTCGTGGTTGATCGGGTGTTCGGATTTTGTGACTTTTACCCGATTCCGAGACGTGGGTCCGGGTCACGTTTTGGGGCGATTTTTTAATTCCTTGTTAAAGTCATAGTTTCATTATTTAGATTAGTTTCTTATAGTTATATTTATAGTATGTAATTGCTTTTGGTTAGATTTGGACCGTTAGGAGTCGGAAAGTCGATGGAAAGGCATTCTTAATGATTGATTGAGCGAGGTTTGACGTAAGTGACTTGTTTAACTGTGTGGGGGAAATCCCCTTAGGATTTGGTAATGTTGTTACAATTTGTTATATGTGAGTGTCGTGTACGCGAGGGTGACGAGTAGGTACACGGACTAAATGTTGAAATTCCGGTCTTTGCTAAGTAATTTCCTTTTTATGCCTTAATTGAGTTATTCTAGCACGTGTAGTCATCATGATTAGCCTAATTTCACATGTCTACGTGTCTCATCTCTTATTTGCAATTTGTGCAACATGCTTAGTTCAATTTCCTGCTTCCTGGATTCCGTATTCATTCTTTAACTGTAGGATTCTTTTCTTGTAATATCGTTGTTTCATTTACTACGTGTTAGCTTTCGTGAATTTTGTTGAGATGACTGTTTGGTTGTGGCACGAGGTTTCTTCCATGCGGAGTGTTATTGGCACGAGGTTTATTCTGTGCGGAGTGTTATTAGCATGAGCTTTCTTCCGTGCGGACTGTTATTTGGCACGAGATTTCTTCCGTGTGGAGTGTTATTGGCACGAGGTTTCTGCCGTGTAGAGTGTTATTTGGCATGAGGCTTCTTCCGTGCAGGTTGTTATTGTGGCACGATGTTTCTGTCGTGCAGAGTATTAATTGTCTTTTGTGCGGGTTGTTATTAAGGCACGAGGTTTCTGCCGTGTGGATTGTTATTGTGGCACGAGGTTTATGCCGTGCAATTATTGTTTTCCTCTATTTGCTATATTGTTTGTTGTTGTTGTTGTTCCTTAACTTGTAAGATGTTCGTTCCCTTACGTGTTGTAATTGTCTTCTTGTTTTAGCGTGTTGTCGCTTTTCCGTACATTCTTATTGCTTCATTAACCTACCATTTATTTTTACTATTTCACCTTCTACCTTATTTCTTATATTCCAGAAGGGCCCTAACCTGACCTCGTCACTACTCTACCGAGGTTAGTCTTGGCACTTACTGGGTATCGTTGTGGTGTACTCATATTACGCTTCTGTACATATTTTTGTACAGATCCAGGTACATTATATCAGCCACGATAGTATAGCGTTGTGCTGCTGCTTGGTGACTTCAATGTATATGTTCCAGCATCCGCAGACCTGAGAGTCCCCCTCTATCCTTATTGTTATATTCCTTATTCTCTTTAGACTCTTATGTATAGAGGTATTTAGTACTTCCTTTAGAGCTTGTGGCTTATAACTACTGGGTTTTGGGAGTTGTTCATACTCTGAGTTGCAATTCTACTTGTACATGGCGAGCTACAGTTTTGAGTTTTTATATATATATATATATATATATATATATATATATATATATATATATATATATATATATATATATAAGTTGATGCTGGGGTTTTAGTCGTTATTTCAGTTCTTTCCGCATAATTGTTAGGTTTGCCTAGTCTTAGAGACTAGGTGCTGTCACGACATCCTACGGAGGAAAACTTGGGTCGTGACAGAATGGAGTCCCGGATGACCCAATGCCATTTTGGCGCTTTATGTAGAAAGTTGAAATTTTGAGTTTGAACTTTGAAAATCTTGGGTTTTGATGATCGATTCTTGATTTTAGATGTTATTTTGATGATTTGAGCTTGCGAGCAAGTTTGTTTGATATTATACACTTGTGTGAATGTTTGAATTGGAGCCTGAGGAGCTCGGGTGAGTTTCGGATAGTTGCGGACTGATTTTTGCATGACTAAAAGTTGTTGGTGTAACTAGTCTAGAGACCTCGCATTTGGAAGGTTCTATTCGTAAATGAGAGCATCACATTTGCGAGAACCTTCTCGCATTTACAATACTAAGAAAGCGAATGGCAATTTAAGATTTAGTTCGAATTTGCGAGTGTGCAACCTTCGCATTTGTGAAGTACCAGTCGCATTTGCGACTCCGGGGAAGTAGGGGGTTGCTTGGCAAATACGAAGAATATTCCGCATTTGCAATGGTCCCTTAGTTCGCATTTGCAATCAATGTGTCGCATTTTCTTTGAGGCACTGATCTCATTTGGGAAGTCAATTGCAGCAAGAGTTCGCAATTGTGATATTGCAGCTGGGTAAAAATTGGGAATTTCAGAACTTAGCTCATTTATACCATTTTTGAGACCAAGACATCATAGAGGCGATATCTAGAGAGCAATTTTATCCCAACCTCATGTATATTTAGCTTTAACTTGCTTTTGTTTAATTTTTATTACTTTTTCATGAATTTTTACTATCAAATCTAAATATTTCGAAGACTAGAAATTGGGGTTTTGGGTAAAATCTAGGAATTCTGTAAAATTGAGATTTAGACATCAAACTGAGGTCGATTATCGAAACAAATCACATATTCGGGCTCGGGGGTGAATGAGTAATCGAGATTTGGTCTTAATTTTAAATTTCAACCACGTGGGCGCGGGTTGTCTTTTTGTTGACCTTATCAATTATGTTAAATATCAAACCTTTTTCTTTCGGGTGGTTTGGAGGCTTGTTCCAAAGGGAGTGCCGTGTTGGATTATTGATCTTGTTTCGAAAAGAGGTAACTGCCTTGGTTAAGCTTGATTTGAGGAAAATAGGGTATAATATCTATGTGTTGAGAGGGACGTATGCAAGGTGACGAATGTATATGCATTGACCGTAAGATAAGCATGTGGTAAGGGTTTTCTTTATTTGTGCCATGTTACTTTGTGTATTATGTCTTTCATGCTTTGAATAGATTGTGAAATTCTTTGACTTCTCGTATTTTTATTATTTCCTATGTTGTGCTTATTGAAATATTGGCGTTACGATCATTAAATTGTTGATTTTGTTGTTTGTCAAAATTGTTGGTAAATTCGTATATGACGAGTTATGTTCAAATACTACTAATGATGTTGAAAATGCTTCGTGCCTTACTTGGTACTGTGTTATATGTGATGCTTGGTGAGGATGCGTGGAATGCACGAAAGGTATTTCCGTTCTTATGAGGTAGAGTGATTGTGAACGAAGGGTGTTTCTGTGCTTTATTCATATATTGATATCATTACACGCTAGGCATTTCCGTGCTTGAGTGAATGTGGGAATATGCACTGAAGGTGTTTTCGTTCTTGATTTTACATTATGATGTAAAGATGGTAGTAAAAGTACGAAGAGTGATGTCGTATCGTTTGTTGATTTCATTATTCCTTACCTTGTTATTCGGATTGTGGACTTGACTTGTGGTTTCGTAATTTATTTTTGAAAGGTGGTTTGAGTTGTTGAAAAAGCACGAGTTGTGGTTTACTCAGTAACACATTCCTTTAGTTTCCCGTTATATGATCCTTAACTTATGTATTTATTATTTCTCGCACATGTTTATATCATGTTATTGTATTTGATACGTTGCTTGTCTTCTCATTATTTCTTAATATACATATATAGCTGCACGAGATTATTTGTAGGTGTCTTGTCTTAGCCTCGTCGCTACCTCGTCGGGTTTAGGCTCGACATTTATGGAGCAAATTGGATAGGTTGTGCTCATACTACACTTCCTCACTTCTTGTGCAGATTCGGAAATTGGTACCAGTAGAGTCCCGAGTGATGCTCGTTAGATACCATATAGATGAATCGAGGTAGAGTTTCCCTTTGTTCATAGGCTTTAAAGTCATCTTTCCTTTTTTAATTGTATTTGAACGACCCAAAAGGGTCATCACCTGTTTTTAATAGAATTTTGTGTCTCCGAGGCCTTGAAAACCTCATTTTGAGTCACCTCGATTTGCGTGCGTAGTCCGGGCGCATAGCCGGAAAGCTTAAATATGAAATTCTGTGAAAATCTTTGATGTTAAAATGAATTAATTTGACCTTGGTCAACATTTTGGGTAAACGGACCCAGACCCGTGATTTGACGGTCTCGGATAGTCCGTAGGAAAATATGGGACTTGGGTGTATGCTCGGAATCGAATTCCGAGGTCCCAAGCCCGAGAAATGAAATTTTTTGTAAAATTGTTTTATGAAATTGTTTAAGGAAATTTGAAATGAAAATTGATTAAAACGTGTTAGTATCGGGCCTGTATTTTGGTTCCGGCGCCCGGTACAGGTCTTATATATACTTTAAGTCATTCCTGTGAAAGTTGGTTTAAAACGGACGTCGTTTGACGTGATTCGGACCTAAATTGAAAAATTTGATGTTTTATGAAGTTAGAAAGAATTCTTGGATTTTGAGGTTTAATTCGATGTTTATGATGTTATTTTGGCGATTTGATCGCACGAATAAGTCCGTAGGATGTTTTCGAGGTTGTGTTTATATTTGGTTTGGAGCCCCGAGGGCTCGGGTGAGTTTTTGATTGGCCACGGGTTGTATTTTTGAACTTAGAATTTGCTGGTATGAACTGACCTGCAGGCTTCGCATTTGCGAAGCCAGCCTCGCAAATGCGAGCTCGCAAATGCAAGCAATGCCTCGCAAATGCGAGACAACGCCTGGGCAGCCTTCTTCGCAAATGCGAAGATTTCCATCGCAAAAGCGATGCCCGCCTAAATCCTCAGACATCGCAAATGCGATATTTTCACTCGCAAATGCGAAAGCTGGGAAATTATGAAGGGTTCGCAAATACGAACCCTGTTTCGCAATTCCCACATCTGAGAGGTTGGGGTTAACAATTGCGAACCCATGTTTGCATTTCCCATATCAGAGACCTGCAATTTTTACACTTAACCTATTTTGAACTTCATTTTTCATATTTTCTCAAACTTAAACACACTTAGGCGATTTTCCAAGAACATGTCTTCTTCCAAATCAATTGTAAGTTAGTTTTTAATCATTTCTTTCAGTCATTAACATCTTTTAACATGATTTCAACCTAAAATCAAAGATTTTCATGGGGGAAATTGGGTGTTTTGGGTAGAACCTAGGTTTTTCAAAAATTGGGGATTTGGACCTCAATTTGAGATCCGATTTCAAAACAAATTATATATTTGAGTTCATGGGGGAATGGGTAATCGGTTCTTGGTCCAAACCTCGGGTTTTGAACACGTGGGCCCGGGGGCGATTTGTGACTTTTTGGGAAAAACTTTGGAAAACTCATTTTCATGGATTGGGGTTGATTCATATAGCGTTATTGATGTAATTAAATAATTTGTGACTAGATACGAGCGAACTGGCGGTGGAATCAAGGGGTAAAGCTATAATTGAGACTTCAGTTGTGTTCAAGGCATCGAGGTAAGTGTTTGGTCTAACCTTAGCTTGAGGGACTAGGAGTTGAGTCCTATTTGCTATGTGGTATTAGTTGTGTACGACGTATGGGCATGGTGACGAGTATCTATACGTTGGTGTCTAGCATGACCGTGAGTCCTTATATTGTGAATATCTTGATTTCATTGTATTCTTCATGCTTTGGTGATGACTTCTAGTTGTTGTGAAAAGCTTGTGGAAGGAATTGAGACCTTTGAACATCATGGAGCATTGGCTCGAGTTATATTATGAATTGTGAAAGTATATGAGATGATTGAACCCTTTGGAGCATTGACTCAAGTGGTAAAGTGAGTTATGAAATAAAAGTGGAAGCAATAGAAAGAGTTATTAAATTGTTCCCTTGCCGGGATATTGTTGCTTTGTGGATTATCTCCCTTGCCGGGACGTTGAGATTGTTAATGTTGTACCCTTGCCGGGATTTTATTGGTTAATTGTGTTCCCTTGCCGGGATTTCTATTATTAATTTGTTTTATTCCCTTGCCCCTTGTTTGTGATTGTTGTTTGGGTGAGGAAGAGTGTTAAAGCACGAAGGGTGATGCCGTTCATTGTTTGTTATTGTGAGGAAAGAGTGTAAAGCACGAAGGTTGATTCCGTGCCGCACGATGTACCATTCCGTGTCGATTCTATTAATGATATGTGAGGAAAGAGAGTAAAAGCACGAGGGTCATGCTGTGCACATTTTATCATAGAATTGCTTTGGTGAGGAAAGAGAGTAAAAGCACGAAGGGTGATGGCGTGCACGTTTTTATTATATCATTGCTTGGTGAGGACGGGAGTAAAAGCACGAAGGGTGATGCCGTGCATTTATTGATTTCTAATTCTTTATTGATTTCTGAGTTATGTTGCTTCTTTTGTTACTTGATGACTTTTACTCGGAGTTGTTATCTTTCCCCACAGCATGCTCCCCCTCCCATATTGATTTGTTATCTCTGTATCTCTGTTCCGCTGTACATATATAACTGCACAGGTTTATGTGATAGTCTTGTCTAGCCTCGTCACTACTTCGCTGAGGTTAGGCTAGGCACTTACCAGCATATGGGGTCGGTTGTGCTGATACTACACTCTGCACTGTGTGCAGATCCCGGAGTAGCATTTGGTCATCAGCAGTAGATTGGGAGTTATCCTTCAGTCTGAGACTCCGAGGTAGCCCTGCTGGCGTCCGCAGGACCGACGTCTCTTCTACCAGTTTCTATGTTTTGTTGTCATTTGTACTCGAGACAGACTATGTTCTTTTCTTTCAAACACTTATTTGTAGTAATCCTAGACAGTTTGTGGATGGTGTGACACCAGGTTCTGGTTAGAGGCATGTGTTGGTCTTCAGGATATTTGGGTTTTATATTTTATTTAAGACTTCCGCTAAATTTCATATTCTGCTGTTATTTAATTGTTTATTTTCGGTTAATTTAATTGGTTAAAAAGGAATTAAAAACAAAAAGAGTTAATGATAACTAAAATAGTGGCTTGCCTAGCTTCTACGAGTAGGCGCCATCACGACTCCCGAGGGTGGGAAATCCGGGTCGTGACAAGTTGGTATCAGAGCTCTAGGTTACATAGGTCTCACAATTCACGGACAAGCTTAGTAGAGTCTGAGGGATCGGTACGGAGACGTCTGTATTTATCCCCCAGAGGCTACAGAGTTGGGAAAAGTTTCACATTTGTTCTTTCTTGTCGTGCAGTTTGGTTTCTCAATGCTAATTGAAATTCTACTATGTTCTTTCGCAGACGGCGAGAGCACGCGCTTCCTCATCTACCGATCAGCAGTCTGAGCCCCCAGCAGCTCCCACGAGGGGAGGAGGGCGAGGCCGAGGCCGCGCTAGAGGCCGAGGCAGGGGCAGAGCTCAGCCCAGGGGCAGCAGCACCCATAGTGGAGCCTCAGGTCGATTTTGATGACGAGGTTCTAGCCCCAGTAGTTCCTGTGGGCCCTTCTCAGGTCCCAGAGGGGTTTATTGCCACCCCAGTTCTTCAGAATGCTCTGGTCCATCTAGTGGGCCTTATGGAGAGTGTCACCAGAGCAGGTTTACTTCCTGTAGCACCAGCCGTCTCTCAGGCTGGAGGAGGAGCCCAAACTCATGCTACTCGCACTCCGGAGTAGGTAGCTCCACAAATTCAGACTCCAGCAGTTCAGCCAGTTGGAGCAGCTCAGCCGGGTGTGGTAGCCTAGGCAGGTGATGGAGCAGCTATATCTGTCGATGCTTTATGGAGATTGGACAGGTTCACCAAGCTCTTCACTACTACCTTCAGCGGTGCATCTACTGAGGATCCCCAGGATTATCTAGACAGCTGCCACGAGGTTCTTCGGAACATAGGTATTGTTGAGACCAATGGGGTTGATTTTGCTACATTTCGCTTGTCTGGATCCGCCAAGACTTGGTGGAGGGATTATTTCTTAGCTAGACCAGCAGGATCGCCAGCTTTGACCTGGGAGTAGTTCACGCAGCTATTTCTGGAGATGTTTCTCCCTATTACACAGGGAGAGGCCTATCGGAGGCAGTTCGAGCATCTCCAGTAGGGATCCATGACAGTCACCCAGTACGAGACCAGGTTCATTGACTTAGCTCGCCATGCCCTTATTATACTTCCCAATGAGAGGGAGAGAGTGAGACGATTTATTGATGGACTCATCCAGCCAATTCGTCTCCAGATGGCCAGGGAGGCTGGGAGTGAGATATCCTTCCAGGAGGCGGCTAATGTGGCCCGGAGGGTTGAGATGGTATTATCACAAGGTGGTGGTCATAGGGCAGACAAGCGACCCCGTCAGTCAGGCAGATTCACTGGTGCCTCATTTGGAGGCAGAGATTCGTATGATAGGGGCCATCCTCCTAGGCCCTTTCAGTCAGCACTCCAGGTTTTTCATAGTGCCTCAGGTGGCCGTGGTTCCCACATGCACTATTCTGATCAACAGCCTACAGTGCACCGCCAGCTCATATCCGTGTACCGCCGCTTCAGAGTTTTCGGGGTGGTCATTCAGGTCGACCGGGTCAGCAGTCTCAACAGCCGAGGACTTGTTACACTTATGGTGACACAGGTCACATTGCTAGGTTTTGCCCTCGAGCACCGAGTAGCTCTCAGCATCAGGGTTCCCGTGCCATAATTCAGGCACCAGGTGTTCCACGGCCTGCCCAGCCAGCTAGGGATGGGGGTAGAGGTGCTAGAGGTGGAGGTAGAGGTACTAGAGGTGGAGCTCAGGCCGCTAGAGGTGGAGGCCACCCAGCTACAGGACGTCTCAGAGAGTTAGATCAGAGTGGTGGGGCCCAGCCCCGATGTTATGCTCTTCAGGCCAGGCCCGAGGCTGAGGCTTCAGATGCAGTTATTACAGGTACGATTCTGATTTGTGATAGAGATGCTTCCGTGTTATTTGATATGGGTTCTACGTATTCGTATGTGTCATCTTATTTTGCCCCGTACTTGGTCATGCCTAGTGATGCATTGAGTGTTCCTGTTTATGTGTCTACACCGGTGGGTGATTCTATTGTGGTCGATCGAGTCCATCGCTCTTGTATTGTGGTGATTGGGGGTCTTGAGACTCGTGTAGATTTGTTGCTTTTAGACATAGTTGACTTCGATATTATATTGGGGATGGACTGGTTATCACCTTACCACGCTATCTTGGATTGTCATGCCAAGACTGTGACCTTAGCTTTATCGGGTATGCCTCATTTAGAGTGGAGAGGGACTCCTAGTTATTCTACCCGTAGTGTTACCTCTTATGTGAAGGCTCGACGTATGGTCGAGAAGGGGTGTTTGGCCTATTTGGCGTATGTTTGTGATTCTAGTGCAGAGGTTCCCTCGATTGATTCTGTGCCCGTTGTTCGTGAGTTTCCTGATGTTTTCACTTCAGACCTGCCGGATATGCCACCCGACAGGGATATTGACTTTTGCATTGATCTGGTACCGGGCACCCAGCCCATTTCTATCCCGCCGTATCGTATGGCGCCGCTTGAGTTGAAAGAGCTAAAGGAACAGTTGCAGTATTTGCTTGAGAAGGGTTTCATTAGACCTAGTGTTTTGCCTTGGGGTGCACTGGTGTTATTTGTTAAGAAGAAGGATGGGTCAATGAGAATGTGTATTGATTACCGGCAACTGAACAAGGTTACAGTCAAGAATAAGTATCCGCTGCCAAGGATTGATGATTTGTTCAACCAGCTTCAGGGTGCCAATGTATTTTCCAAGATTGACTTGCGATCTGGCTACCATCAGTTGAGGATTAGGGCATCCGATGTCCCTAAGACAGCTTTTCGCACTCGGTACGGCATTATGAGTTCTTGGTTATGTCATTCGGGTTGACAAATGCCCTAGCAGCTATTATGGACTTGATGAACCGAGTGTTCAGACCTTATTTGGACTCGTTCGTGATAGTCTTCATTGATGATATATTGATATATTTCCGCAGCCAGGAGGAGTACGAGCAGCACCTTAGAGTGGTTCTTCAGACTCTGAGGGATAGTCGGTTATATGCTAAGTTCTCGAAGTGTGAATTCTGGTTGAGTTCAGTTGCATTTCCGGGTCATGTCGTATCAGTAGAGGGTATTCAGGTGGACCCAAAAAGATTGAGGCAGTCAAGAACTGGCCTAGACCAGCATCAGCTACGGAGATTCGGAGTTTATTGGGATTGGCAGGATACTATCGTCGGTTCGTGGAGGGGTTTTCATCTATTGCAGCCCTGATGACCGGATTGACCCAGAAGGGTGCCCAGTTCAGATGGTCGGATGAGTGTGAGGTAAGCTTTCAGAAGCTCAAGACAGCTCTGACTACGCCACCGGTGTTGGTTTTGCCCACAGGTTCAGGGCCTTATATATTTTATTGTGATGCTTCCCGTGTTGGGCTTGGAGCAGTGTTGATGCAGGATGGCAAAGTCATTGCCTATGCTTCGAGGCAGTTGAAGATTCATGAGAAGAACTATCCGGTTCATGATGTGGAGTTGGCAGCCATAGTTCATGCATTAAAGATTTGGAGGCATTATCTGTATGGCGTGGCATATGAGGTGTTCACGGATCACAAGAGTCTTCAGTATTTTTTCAAGCAAAAAGAGTTGAATTTGAGTCAGAGGAGGTGGTTGGAGCTGTTGAAGGATTATGATATCACCATTTTATATCATCCGGGAAAGGCCAATGTGGTGGCCGATGCTTTGAGTAGGAAGTCAGCCAGTATGGGCAGTCTTGCTTATATTCCGTCGGTGAGAGGCCGCTTGCTTTGGATGTTCAGGCTTTAGCCAATCAGTTCGTGAGACTGGATGTTTCTGTTGTCATTTGTACTCGAGACAGACTATGTTCTTTTCTTTCAAACACTTATTTGTAGTAATCCTAGACAGTCTGTGGATGTTGTGACACCAGGTTCTAGTTAGAGGCATGTGTTGGTCTTCAGGATATTTGGGTTTTATATTTTATTTAAGACTTCTGCTAAATTTTATATTCCGTTGTTATTTGATTATTTATTTCCGGTTAATTTAATTGGTTAAAAAGGAATTAAAAACAAAAAGAGTTAATGATTTCTAAGATCGTGGCTTGCCTAGCTTCTACGAGTAGGTACTATCACGACTCTCAAGGGTGGGAAATCCCGGTCGTGACAATATTATTTCTACTTTTTAGACAGTACTGTATTTCTTTGAAGACCTTGTATTTGGTAAACTCTAGTAGCTCATGTACATCTGACTCTATATCTTGGGATAGTTGAACATTACTATTGATCTTAGATTTATCATGTATACTTTTGAGTTGCTTTTACATTTTCTATTATCTTGTTGTTAGTCGTTAATTACAGTTCTTTCATATTTTTACTATTGTGTGTTAGCATGCCTAGAAAGCAGTACTAAGCGCCATTACGATGTTGATTTGTTGGGATTTTAGGTCGTGACAGGTTGGTACCTGAGCCTTAGGTTGCCTAGGTCTCACAAGTCAAGAGCAAGCTTAGTAGAGTCTTGGTGATTGATACGGAAATGTCTGCACTTATCTTCTAGAGGATATAAGGCTTTAGGAAACTTCACTTTCATTCTTTCTCCATCGTGCGACTTTGTTCTATCATGAAGTTTGACTCTTTCATATCTTATTCTCTCACAGATGGTAAGAACACGTGCTTCGTCCGTAACTGAGCAGGAGCTAGAGCCCCAAGTTGCAGCCACTACCACGGGTAGGGGCTGAGACAAGGGGAAGAGGCAGAGTTGGAGGTAGAGCTCAGCCTAGAGCACACGTGGCAATGCCTTCAGTTAGCTCCGAGAGACGAGATTCCATATCAGGTTGAGCTAGTGGAATCGGCTCAGGTTCTAGAGTGGTTCATTGCTACCCTGTGCTTCAGCCTTAGTCTGTATGCTTGGCTTCATGGAGAGTATAGCTCAGGTCGGTGTGTTTCCTAAGGAACCAGCCATTTCTCAAGTTGGGGGAGGGGTTTAGACTCCTACTACTCATACTCCAGAGAGGATGGTTCATGCTTACCAGACTCCAGGAGTTCTACCAGTCCAAGCAGTTCGACCTATTGTTGCTACATAGCCCGGGGATAGATCCATGATGTTAGTGGATGAGTTGAAGAGGTTGGACAGGCTCACCAAGTCATTTCCCCCTCACTTTAGTGGTTCACCTTCAGAGGACCCCCAAGAGGGAGAAGGTGCGGAGGTTCATAGAGGGTCTTATATATGACATTAGACTTATGATGGCAAGAGAGACCGAGGCCGAGATTTCTTTCAATCAGATAGTGGAGATCGCCAGGAGGATTGAGAACATTAAAGACCATGCGAGATGACGGCCTCTGATAGGAGACACCATCATTTTGGAGGATTTAGTGGTGCCTCGTCTGGAGGCAGGGGTTCCATTGTTAGAGGTCGTCCTATCAGGTCGATACAGTTAGCCCTACATGTCACACAGGCAGCCACAGTGCTAATGGACCTCATTTCGAGCAGCCGGCATATAATATACCTCTAGCTCCCATTAGTGCACCTCTGATACAAAGTTACTAGGGTGGTTATTTGGGCTGTTAGGGATAACTTCAGTTTTAGCAGCTACGCCATCCGAGGGCTTGTTATCTATGTGGGTATATAAGGTGCGTTACGAGGTTTTACCAGGTCATAAATTAGTATGCCACGGCTGGGTACTTGTCAGATTCTGGCTCCAATGGATGCACCACATGCTCAGTCAGCTAGAGGCAGGAATGAGGTAGCCCGAGGTGGAGATCAGTTAGTTAGAGGAGGAGGAGGAGGAGGTCAGTTGTTACATCTCGCGTTTTCGTACGTTAAGAGTTTCGTCTTCAGTTAATCGACGTAGACTCGGGGATGATATTATCTTGGGGTTAACGTATTTACGCTATTTATATCAAGGGAGAAGTAAGTGTCATGAAGGATAAAGGGTACACGAATTAAGGAAAACGAGTTTCGTTGAAAGTGGCCAATTTGGGATAAAATACGGGTCAAGCGATAATACCCGATAATTATGAACTAGTACCATGCAAGGTACCATATGACCACGGTAGTATAATGTATAAAGTATATTAAAAATAAGTAGAATTTTATGTAATTTGAGGCAATTTTTAAATTATGCGAGTAATTGGTTAATTACCAGGTAACGGGACATTACCCAATTAACTAATAAGTGGATAAAATTAATAAATTCCCCCCCCCTTCCCCCCCCCCCTCCAAAATAACGCGGCAGCCATGCCACTTTCCAAATAAATGACTCTTAGTCATTTTAGAGTATGTGGCAACCTAGTATGTTGGTTACAAGACATCTCATGCCTCGGTCTCTCCTCCGACCTGTGTGTATCGTAACAATAACAATAAAGGCTAAAAGCAATAGTTTTGGGTGAATCTTTGGGTATTTATGTTGTCGGCGACAAACAGTGGGCGTTCATGTATTTGAAGCTTGCTTGTATACTCATGGTCTTTTTACTTGTAGAATAATCTTGATCCTAATTAAAGTTGACAAGTGAAGAAGCATCTGAAAGAAAGTAAGATATGTATGAGTAAGTTTTGGATTTAAATATATTTTATTTACTGAGATACCGGGAAAGCGTTTATTCAAGTTCAATGAAGAAATTCATGAAACAATTCAAAGAATATCCGGTCATTCTTGCAAGATATATTGGGGGGTTCAATTATATTGGGACATCATTGACTACAAGGTTCAAAACATCAATATTGATTGATCTACCTTATCCACAATGTCTGCAACTACATATGGTCTTTGCATAAGAAACGTTATTGCTTCGAGCTTTCATACAACTTGTTCCGCATTTTGTTGCAATTAACGGGTGTTAGAGGATTGTCAAGAGAATCGACAGGTATGTTGAGGCTATCCCTTCTTTCTTTTTGGCATGATCCAAATAATACAAATGGAACGAGCAAAATTCGTAACTTTCATAAATGACTCTATTCATAGAAAAACTAAGGGTGTCTATATTCTTGATTCCCCATGTGAAATATTATTATATCTTCTGTTCATGAGTCTTAGAACAATACGCAGTTGAAAAAGTTTATCCGAAAAGAATATTGAGATTATTACATATTTTTTATGCATTTCATTCATTTATGCATGTGCATTAACCCATGACCAGATGACGTTATATAAGCGTATTTATATGTATATATATATATATATATATATATATATATATATGTATATGTATATGGGATATGGGAAAAAGGTTACATCGTTATATACGCACCACCACCTGATCAGTTGGCATATGTTGATGATGTTGCCCACAGTGGCCGAGACGATATGACGGGATGCCTCAGAGGCTTGATGATATTATGTACACCTATNTCCTGACATAAAAATAGGGAGGCAATAAACTATGGACTGTGTCACGGGTTTACCTCATTCTCATCGTAAGTTCGATTCCATATGGGTAATAGTCGATAGGCTCACGAAATCAGCAAATTTCCTACCGGTCAGATCTACATATACAGTAGAAGATTATGAAAAGTTATATATTAAAGAGATAGTGCGACTACACGGAGTACCAATATCTATTATATCTGACCGTGGGGCCCAGTTTACAGCACATTTTTGGAAGTCATTTCAGAGAGGTCTAGGAACTTAGGTGAATATCAGCACAGCTTTTCATCCATAGACTGATGGACAAGCCGAGCACACAATTCAGACGCTTGAGGATATGTTACGAGCATGTGCATTGGATTTTAAGAGAAGTTGGGATGAACATCTACCTCTTATCGAGTTTGCATATAATAACAGTTACCACTCCAGTATCTAGATGGCTCTATACGAGGCTTTGTATGGGCGCAGGTGCAGATCTCCTATAGGGTGGTTTGATATTGGAGAATTTGTGTCACATGGGCTAGACCTAGTTCAGCAAGCCATAGAAAAAATAAAGCTTATCCGGGATCGACTATTGACAGCTCAGTGTCGTCAGAATTCATATTTTGACGTGCGGCGATGAGATTTAGAGTTCGGGGTTAATGACTGGGCATTCTTAAAGGTGTCACCTATCAAGTGTGTGATGAGGTTTAGCAAGAAAGGTAAACTTAGCCCACGGTATATTGGGCCTTATAGGATCATTCGGAGAGTGGGCCAAGTAGCTTATGATTAGAATTGCCTTCAGAATTGGAGTCTTTCCATCCGGTTTTTCACGTATCTATATTACGGAAGTGCATTGGCGATCCTACGCGAGTGGTGCCCACGGATGATGTACAGATTATAGAGGACTTGTCATACGAGGAAATTCCGGTTACCATCCTAGACCGACAAATCCGCAAGCTACGGAACAAGGAGGTAGCCTCCGTAAAAGTACTTTGGAGGAACAACAATGTGGAAGTAATGACTTGGGAGGCAGAGGAAGACATGAAGTCTAGATATCCCTACTTATTTCCTCCTCTAGAGAAGGATCCGACTGAGATGTCATAACCATAAGGTACGTGTATGAATTCTTGTGTTGGTTATTGTCATTGGTCGTGTGAGGCTATTGTCATTGTGGCCCTATATGGCGTTAAATAATTGAGTTTCTACAAGAAGAGTGGGTAGTAGCATTGTTACAAAGTCGACTCTACCAAAGTCATATAGATCTCGGGGAGTTGAACATTCGAGGATGAATGTTTCTAAGGGGGGAAGGATGTTACATCTCGCGTTTTCGTACGTTAAAAGTTTCGTCTTCAGTTAATCGGCGTAGACTCGGGAATGAGATTATCTTGGGGTTAACGTATTTACGCTATTTATAACAAGCGAGAATTAAGTGTCATGAAGGATAAAGGGCACACGAATAAAAGAAAATGAGTTTCATTGAAAGTGGCCAATTTGGGATAAAATACGGGTCGAGTGATAATGCCCGATAATTATGAACTAGTACCATGCAAGGTACCATGTGACCACGGTAGTATAATGTATAAAGTATATCAAAAATAAGTAGAATTTTAAGTAATTTGAGGTAATTTTTAAATTATGCGGATAATTGGTTAATTACCGGGTAACGAAACATTACCCAATTAATTAATAAGTGGATAAAAATTAATAAATTCCCCCCTCCCTCCCCCCCCCCCCCAAAATAACGTGGCAGCGATGCCACTTTCCAAAAAAATGACTCTTAGTCATTTTAGAGTATGTGGCAACGTAGTATGTTGGTTACAAGACATCTCATGCCTCAGTCTCTCCTAGGGGTGGGCATATATCAGTTCGAACCGAAAAAACCGACCGAACCGTTTGTTTTTCTAATTTCGGTTTCGGTTATTCGGTTTTTTCGGTCGGTTTCAACTAAAATTTCTTAAAATTCAGTTTTTCGGTTCGGTTGTCGGTTATTGATTAAATATTTTTCGGTGAACCGAAAAACCGAATTATTAGTACATGGATTCTTTAAACTATATATACTTATATAATATAGGCTAAGGCCCAATTTTAAGTTCCATAAAAACAGCCCACTCCTTAACAAATACTAGGCCCAAACCCAATTGCCCATTATATCCAAATACGCGAGAGTCATCACTCACCACTCACCAGCTCCTTTTCTTTTCCCAAAGACCAAAGTAGGCTAGGGCTTTTCTTTCTCCCTTCTCTTCTGAGTTCTCTCTATCGGCGCAGTTCCTCCCCCCAAATACGCTAGGGCTTCCATTGTTACACTGGTGGTTTTCCCAAATACGCTAGGGCTCCATCATTGTCGTCAAATTTCTTGTGCCAGTAAGCTTAATTTTTGTTATATTTCTCTCAATTCTTCTTTTTTTGTTTTCTGTCCTCTACTCCTAGCCGATCTTCTCTTCTTTCTCTCGTTTCAGTAAATTAGTAGCTAAAGACTTAAAGGTGCATGCATCATGTGTATTGTTGAAAGAAGTCTTGACTCTTGAATTTGATGTCCTTTTTCTTGTAATATTTGTTGGTTTCAGTGTTGTGGAGACTTGAGAGGTTCTAACTTGTTATTAAAACAAGAAAAGCTAAGGTCAATATGCAGAATATTATGGTTTAACTATTTTTCATGGAATTTCGTTGCATCTGTGGACTGTGTTTATTGGTAGAAGGAAAAATTCTGATTTAGCTATTTGTCGGGTTCAGTGTTAGGCATTCAATTGTGTTCTTTAAGTAGTAATTATAGTTTATGTTAAAAACTGAAAAAACCATAATAGCTCATTGCTCGGTATTTTATTGTTCTGCTTGTATTCGTTTTTGTAGATGGAAGAAAATGGAAGTAGGGTAAGCGAAGCCTGCGAAGGTGGAGGTTCAAATGATAACATACCTAACACTGAAGGTCTCAGTCCAGACAGTCCTGATGAAGCTCCAAAGAAAAGGAAAGCAATGCAACCTAGATCTGATGCTTGGAACCATTTTAAGAAGTATGATGATCCTAGTGGAGCTAAAAGGGCAAAGTGTAAGTACTGTCAAAAAACTTTTGCTGCTGCATCGAAAGGTAATGGTACTACATCAATGAACAATCATATCACTAAGTGTCCCAAAATGCCCCGTAGCATGGAAAATAGTCAAACACAAATAAGTTTTCTACCAGCTTCAAATGGGGCAAATGAAGGGGTGCTTACCACTTGAAAATTTGATCAAGCACTTAGTAGGAGAGCTTTAGCTCAAATGATAATTTTGGATGAACTGCCATTTAGTTTTGTTGAAAAGGAAGGATTTAAGAAGTTTATAGGAGTCACAATGCCTCAATTTCAAATTCCATCTCGTAGAACATTGACAAGAAATTGTTATGAACTTTATTGTGAACAAAGAAAAAGTTTGAAGAAGTCCTTCAATGAAGCACGTCCTAAAATCTGTCTTACAACGGATACTTGGACTTCTATACAAAGAATAAACTATATGTGTCTTACTGCTCACTTTATTGACCGAGATTGGAAATTGCATAAAAGGATAATAAACTTTTGTCCTATCTCTAGTCATAAGGGTGATGATATGGCATCGGTTATTACTAATTGCTTTCTTGATTGGGGTTTGGAAAAAGTATTTACTATAACAGTAGATAATGCTAGTTTCAATGATGTCACCGTAAGAGAAGTGTCTAAGCAATTGACTACTTGGGGAACTAATATAATGAATGGTAAACACCTGCATGTTAGATGTATGGCTCACATACTTAATCTCATTGTACAAGATGGGTTGAAAGAAATTGGTGTTTCTATCAAGAGAGTTAGACAAGCTGTGAGATACATTAGACAATCTCCCGCTAGGATTAGAAAGTTTAAAGAATGTTGTGAATCTCAAAAGTTAACTTCCAAGAGATCATTATGCTTAGATGTTTCTACTCGATGGAACTCTACATACATAATGTTAGACACAGCACAACAATTTGAGCTTGCCTTTGACAAATATAGTTTCTATGATACTGGATTGTTGCATCATCTTCGTACCTATGTATGTGAAAATGGAACTAGTGCAGGTGATCTCACAAGTGCTGACTGGGATAATGTGAGAACAATGGTAAAATTTCTTGAAGCTTTTTATTTGCTTACTTTGAGGGTCTCTGGTTCTATTTATGTCACTTCGAATGTGCATTTTGTTGAAATTTGTGAGCTTGATCTTATTTTGAAAGAGTGGATGGAACATGAAGATGCTAGTTTGAAAGAAATGGCAAAAAAAATGAAAGAAAAATTTGCCAAGTATTGGGGTGAACCTGAAAAAATGAACAAGATGATCTTTATTGCATCAATTTTGGATCCCCGTAACAAGCTTGAATATGTTCCTTTTGCAATTGTGAGGATGTTTGGAGAAAAAGAAGGGAAAAAATTGATTTTAGAATTGAAAAATTATATAGATTCTTTGTTTGATTATTATGTAAAGAAAAATTCAAAAGGAGCATCATCTGCTTCATCTGGAAACACAACAGCTACTGTCAGTGGTTATGGTAGCTTTTTGAAAAGAGGAACAATGAGAACAAAAATAGAATTTGAGAAACATAAGGAAGTGACAGGAGGTTTAGGTACTAAATCAGACTTAGAAAGATATCTTGCTGAAGATCTTGAGCCTGAAACAGATGACTTTAAAATCTTAAAGTGGTGGAAAATCAATGAGCCTAGATTTCCCATTCTTGCGGAGATGGCTCGTGATGTGCTAGCCATTCCTATTTCAAGTGTTGCATCTGAATGTGCATTCAGCACGGGAGGTCGCATTCTTGACCCGTTCAGGAGTTCGCTGACACCTAAACTGGTGCAATCTCTTATTTGTCTTCAAGATTGGCTTAGAAGTGAACCTATTCCTATTAAAGTTGAGGAAGACTTGGAGTATCTGGAACAACTGGAACTTGGTAATTATTTTGTGTTTTGCATTTATTATATTACAAATAGTTTACTTAATACTGATGCATGACAAAGTTTTCTTCAATATTTTCCTTAGATTTGGCTAACAGTGCAAAAGATTCAACTATTATTGACATATAGTTGCAACCTGTGGCATGTGTAGTAAGTTGATAGCCTTCTGTATATTTGAAGATATAACATTGATACACTTTATTATAAATCAATTGTATTTTTAAAATAATTATGTCTTTTGTTGCAAAGGTTTGATCATGGTGCCTAAATGAAAGTGATGCTGCAGTAAATAGACTTCACTTGTTTCATGCTACTTAATGTAGTTACTTCTCTGGTTTTGAGACTTCAGCAGCATGAAAACTTTCTAACTTTTGGACTACTCTTTTGGTTATGTAATATGCTTGTACTAAACAATGGCAGCAAAGTAGCATAGATTCTAAGTTTTTTGTTCTCTCATGGCGGTAAACAGTGGCAGCAAAGTAGCATAGCTCTTTTGGTTTTTTGGTTATGTAATATAGTGCTCTTTTGGTTGTAACTACTCCCTACTCCCTAGCTTATATTTGTTTTGTATGATTGTGAGATCTTGTATGGACCAAGTAGAGGTGTAATTAGCAGCATCTTTTGGTTATATTTATTAGCAGCATCAATTGTAACTTGTAAGGTCTCTTTTTATTAGGATGATTTGAGTAACAAGGAACTCATACAGATTTTGGTTACCAGATTTGAGTAACAGGGAACCCATACCAGATTAAGAAATCAATGTTTAAACTGATGCAATAAATTGCTCCTTTTTTCGGTCATCTCATTCCCAGTTCAAAGAATCAAGGTTTAGACTGAACTATGTAAAATTGGGCCTAGTGTAATAGTGTTTGTTATATATGGGCTTAGCCTATATATAGTGTAATAGTGTTTGTAAATAAAAGAACAGATTTATGACTTATCACATTCAAAAAGTCTAAAATTTTGAAAAAACCCAACAAATTAGTCCAATTTTTACGCAGAAGAAGCCCAGCCCAATATGATTATTTTCAAACCAAAAACCGACCCAAAATAAACCGAACTGAAATTTAAAAACCGAACTTAACCGAACTTATTTCAGTTCGGTTTCGGTTACTGTATTTACAAAACCGAAAACCAAATAACCGAACCGAATTTCTTCAAATCGAACCGAACCGACCGAGCGCCCACCCCTAGACTCTCCTCCTACTTCTGTGTATCGTAACAATAACAATAGAGGCTAAAAGCAATAGATTTGGATGAAACTTTGGGTCTTTTTGTTGTCAGTGACAAACAGTGGGCATTGATGTATTTGAAGCTTGCTTGTATACTCATGGTCTTTTTACTTGTAGAATAATCTTGATCCTAATTAAAGTTGACAAGTGAAGAAGCATCTAAAAGAAAGTAAGATATGTATTGAGTAAGTTTTGGATTTAAATATATTTCATTTACTGAGATACCAGAAAAGCGTTTATTCAAGTTCAATGAAGAAACTCATGAAACAATTCAAAGAATATCCGGTCATTCTTGCAAGATATATTGGGGGGTTCAATTATAATGGGACATCATTAACTACAAGGTTCAAAACGTCAATATTGATTGATCTACCTTATCCACAATGTCTTCAACTACATATCGTCTTTGCATAAGAAACGTTATTGCTTCGATTCATACAACTTGTTCCGCGTTTTGTTGCAATTAACGGGTATTAGAGGATTGTCAAGAGAATCGACAGGTATGTTGAGGCTATACCTTCTTTCTTTTTGGCATGATCCAAATAATACAAATGGAACGAGCAAATTACGTAACTTTCATAAATGACTCTATTCATAGAAATACTAAGGGTGTCTATATTCTTGATTCCCCATGTGACATATTATTATAACTTCTGTTCATGAGTCTCAGAACAATACGCAGTTGAAAAAGTTTATCCTAAAGGAATATTGAGATTATTTCATATTTTTCATGCATTTCATTCATATTTACATGTGCATTAACCCATGACCAGATGGCGTTATATACGCGTATTTATATGTATTTATATATATGTATATTGACTAGACTAATGCTCCTGCAACCTTCATGGATTTGATGAACTGAGTTTTCAAACCTTATTTAGATTTATTCATGATTGTCTTCATTAACGATATTCCTATTTACTCTCGTAGTTGAGGGGAGCATGACCAGCACCTACGGATTGTCTTTCAAACTTTGAAGGATCATCAGCTGTATGTCAAGTTTTCTAAGTGTGAGTTCTGGTTAGTTTCAGTCACCTTCTTGGGTCATGTTGCGTCTTCTAAGGGTATCAAAATGGATCCCAAGAAAATAGAGGTAGTTCAGAATTGGCCTAGACCTACTTTAACGATAGAAATTTGAAGCTTTTTGGGTTTGGCGGTCTACTATCGCCGTTTTGTGGAGGGGTTTTCATCTATCTCGGCCCTAGTGACTAAGTTGACTCAGAAGGGTGCTCTTTTCAGATGGTTAGACAAGTGTGAGGAGAGATTTTAGAAGCTCAATACCGCCTTGACTACAGCCCCGGTACTGGTATTGCCCACAGGCTCAGGGTCATATACTGTGTATTGTGATACATCGTGTATTGGGCTTGGCACGATATTGATGCTGGATGTACGTTGATTGCCTATGCATCTCGTCAGTTGAAAGTACATGAGAAGAATTACCTTGTGCACAATTTGGAGTTAGCAGCTATGCTTCACGCGCTCAAGATTTGGAGGCATTACTTATACGGCATGCCACACGCGGCCTACACCGATTATTGGAGTCTCCAACATCTATTCAAGCAAAAGAATCTTGAGGTAGTGGATATGCTCAGAGTTATTGAAAGACTATGATATCACAATATTATATCATTTGGGTAAGGTCTAATATGGAGGTCTATGCCTTGAGTGGTAAGGCGGAGAGTATGGGCAGTTTGGCATTTATATCGGTGGTGGAGAGGTCATTAGCCATGGATGTTCAGGCTTTGGCTAACAAGATCAGAAAGTTGAATGTTCGGAGCATAGCAGGGTTCTCGCTTGTGTTGTGATGCAGTTATCTTTGTTGTGGTGCATTAAGGCTAACCAGTTTGATGATCCTCACTTGCTGATATTGAAAGACACAGTGTTGTGGAGTGGTGCTAGGAAGGTTGTCACTGGGGATGATGGTATTGTACGACTTCAAGGCTGGATTTGTGTTTCGAATGTTGATGGATTGTGAAAGTAGATCCTTGAGGAGGCTCATAGTTCACGATATTCGATAACCCAGTTGTCACGAAGATGTACCGTGACTTGAAATGGCATTATTAGTGGTGGAAGATAAAGAATGACATTGTTGGACATGTCTCTTGGTGTTTGAATTGTCAATAGGTAAAGTATGAACATCAGAAACCTGTTGGGTTGACTCAAAAGTTAATGATATTTGAGTGGAAATGGGAGCGCATCACTATGGACTTTGTGGCTGGCAGACCATGGAACTTAAGAAAGTGTGATGCTATTTTGGTCATTGTGGATCGATTGACTAAGTCCACACACGTCATTCTGGTGATAACTTCCCACTCTTCAGAGTGGTTTGCTCAAATTTACATCTAGGAGATTATTCTCTTGCACAGTGTGCCCACTTCTATCATTTCGGACTGTGGCACGCATTTCGCATCACTCTATTGGAGAGTTGTGCAGCGTGAGTTGGGCATGCGGGTTGAGCTGAGTATCATGTTTCACCCTTAGACGGACAGAAAATCCAAGCAAACCATTCAGATTTTGGAAGATATATTGAGGACATGCTCTATTAATTTTAGGGGTCAATGGGTCCAATTTCTACCTTTAGCGGAGTTTTTCCTACAATAACAGTTACCAGTCAAGCATCCAGATGGCTTCATAGGAGGCCTTATATGGGAGGTGATGTAGTTCTCCGATTGGATAGTTTGAGCCTGATGAAGCTAAATTGTTGGGTACAGACTTGGTTCATAATGCTCTAGAGAAGGTGAAAATGATTCAGGAGCGGCTCTGTACAACATAGTCCAGGACAAAGAGTTATGCGGATAGGAAGGTTCAAGATGTGGCTTACATGGAGGATGAGAAAATCTTCTCCGAGTGTCACCTATGAAGTGCGATTCGGGAGAAGGGCAAGTTGAGTCCGAGGTTTATGGGCCTATTTGAGATCTTGAAGAGAGATGGGGAGGTTGTTTATAGGCTTGCATTGCCTCCTAGCCTAGCAGGGGTACATCCAGTTTTTCACGTTTCCATACTTTGAAAGAACCATGAAGATCGGTCACATGTTTTTGACTTCAGCACGGTGCAGCTTGATGAGAACTTGACATATGAGGAAGAGCAGTGGCTATGCTAGACCTGTAGGTTTGAAAGTTGAGATCTAAAGATATTCCTTCTGTAAAGTGCATTGGAGAGGTCAACCGGTTGAGGAGGCTACTTGAGAGTCCGAGTCTGACATGAGGAGTAGATATCCAAACCGTTTTACCAATCCATGTATATTTTTATGTTCGTTCAAGGACAAAGGTTTCTTCTAGAGGTGAAGAATGTGACAACCTGATAGGTCGTTATGATTACTAGCTCCCCATTTTATATTTCGAGACCATCCATAGCTTTTTTTTTATAATTTATGACTTGCGTGAATGGTCCTTGTCGATTTTCGGGAAGTCGACATGTGAATATTTGAAGAAAATGAGATTTTGACTTTGAATAATTGCTAGAGTTGACCATGGTCAATGTTTTCAGTAAATAAACTCGGATCGGTATTTTGACGATTTCGGTAGGTTCATATGATAATTTTGGACTTGTACACACCTTTGGTTCTGGTCTCGGGTGACCCAAGGCCATTGCACCGCTTTATGTAGAAAGTTAGAAATTTGAGTTTGACGTTTGAAAATCTTGGGTTTTGATGATCGTGATTTATTAAAAACTAGTAAATTGAAGGTTTAAAGAATTCCTAAGTTTGACCGTAGGTTGACTTTGTTGCTACCGGATTCGGATTTCGGTTAAGGAACTTGGTATAGGTTCATTTTACCATTTACAACTTATCTACAAAATTTGGTGAAAAGCGGAAGTGATTTGGTATGATTCGGATGCTCGATTGTGAATTTGAAAGTTCTTCAGTTTCTTTAAAAATTTCAAACCTTTTGATGTCTGATTCGTAGTTCTAGGTGTTATTTTGGTGTTTTTATCATGTGAGCTAGTTCCTATAATGTTATTACACTTGTGTGCATGTTTGGTTTGGAGCTCGAGGAGCTCGGTGAGATTTGGATAGGCTATAGGTCATTTTTGGACTTAAAAGATTGCTGGTTTCACGGGATTTTAGTGTCTGGTGTGATGTACTTCACGAATCCGAGACGCCCTCGTGATCGCGAAGGGGAAGTTTGTCTAGGGCGGATTCCTTCTATGCAAACGCGAGGATGAGGCCACGAACACGAAGAAGTGGTGCGATTAGCCTTTGCGAAAGCGACCCAAACCACGCGAACGCGATGGTTTAATAGGTCTGGGAGTGCGTCTATTTGATGTTCTATGCGAACGCGAGCCATGGATTGCGAATGCGAAGTCCGGGGGGAGAGGCCAACACGAACATGTACAACGTCTCGTGAACGTGAAAGCCACTGGGCCATTGTGCTTCGCGATCGCGTCAGGTATTTCGCGAACGTGAAGAAGACCTGACGCCCAGTCTTTAACACTTCTAAAAGTCGGAATTTAACCCATTTTTCACCATTTTCAAGTTTGAGCTCGGCCTAGAGGCGATTTTGAAAAGGTTTTTCATCCCAACTTCATAGCTAGTAGATTTTAACTTGTTTTCTTCCATTTCCATAAACACCCATTGATTCTAACCTTTAATCTATGCTTTTCCATGGTAGAAAATAGTGATTTAGGTAGAATTGGGAATTTGAGAACTTGAAATTTAGACATCAAATAGAGGTTGAATTTCAAAACTAGTCACATAACCGAGCTCAGGGGTGAATGTGTAATTGGGTTTTGGTCCGAATCTTGGGTTTTGACCAAGCGGCCCGGGTTGACATTTGTTGACTTTTTCCAAAATTATTAAAGATTGAATCTTTTTCACTTGTGAGTAGTTTATAAAGCCAATTTTGAATTATTTAACTATATGTGCTAGATTTGGTTGGTTTGGAGAGTTGTTAAAAAGGCAAGGTCATGGTTAGTTAATTGTTTTAGTTCGTGGAGTGAGGTACGTGTTGGATCTAACCTTGAGCTGAGGGAATTAGAAATTTTTTGAACTCTGGTTGTGTGGATTATGTGAGAAAATGGCATATATGCGAGCTGACTAGTGTATATACGTCGTCAAGATATTTGTTTCCATGTTTCTCGTTATTTCATGAATTTTCTTATTCCACGCCTTAATTGTTACTTGACGTATTTGACTTCTATGTCGTAATTGTTATTTATCATTTGGTTATTCTTGTATTAAGTTATTTGTCCCTTCCACGATTCCGTGCTTATTTGTTACTTTCATTAATTATTTTACTTGCACACCTTGATCGTCATGCGCTTTAATTGTCCTATTATTTTTGCAATAATTGTTGTATTCTAAGATGTAGTTTCATTTGCGTGAGTCGTTGAGTTTGTTAGACACCGATAAACTTGTAAACTAGAAACTTCAAATTTTAAAGATTCATTGATTATTATGCGGTCCTTTATTGCCATGTACTTTTACTCTTTTGATGTAGAAATTCTTGTAAATTGAGTTATTGGATTGCTTATGTTAATTAGAAAATTTTGGGGATCAGGTTGCACACCGCAACGGAAATTGAAAGATAATGAATTGAAATGGTGGAATAAGGGTGGATACTTGATTTTGATAAATGATGATATGGTGTGATCGTGTCACGACCCTAGTTCACCAATTGTGAACTCGTCATGACGGCACCTAGTCTTCACGACTAGGTAAGCCTAACACATTGTGGAAGTAACAACATTTGCGAAATTTATATTCGAAGCTAAATAACATGAGTAATGTATACAGTTGCCGCCTGGCACATACACTTTAATACAAAATACTGGAATAACCTCCAAGACCCGGAAACCCACGGGCAAAACAGGCTATAAGAAATCTTACACTGCTCTAGTCACCAGAATAGTCTAATACAAAGAGGGATCGAAATAACATCTAACAACTATGGATAAAATGAGAAGGAGACTTTGCGGATCTGCGGACGTAGCAGATGTATACCTCAAGTCCCCAATACGCTCCCTGACAGCTACTGGCGGTACGCCTCCTCAGAAGCACCTGGATCTGCACATGAAAACATGCGCAGAAGAGGCGTGAGTACACCACAGCGGTACTCAGTAAGTGCCAAGCCTAACCTCGGTTGGGTAGTGACGAGGAAAAGGTCAGGGCCCTACTGAGACAGAAACAATAAAATAGCAAGATATTAACAGTATCGAAGTCTGAAGAAAACTAATGAACACAGCGATGTGATAAGACAGATCAATGAAATATAGGACTGCAAGACAAAACAGAATCACAGAGTAAATACAGCAAAATTACAAGAATACCGACGGGGGTCTCCCAGGATACCGTCCTGTAGCCCTTTTTCAACTGTCCAATGGAACTTCCGGGATACCGTCCCGTAGTCCAAATCTCATATCGATATCAAAAGATCTCCCGGGATACCATCCCGTAATCCAATCATCAGTGTGCAGGGGGATCTCCCGGGATACCGTCCCGTAGTCCCAAAATAAAAGTGCAGGGGAATCTCCCAGGATACCGTCCCGTAGTCCCAAAATAAAAGTACAGGGGGATCTCCCGGGAATCAAACCCGTAGTCCCAAAGTAAACAATCAAGGGGGAACTCCCCGGAATCCGCATCCGTAGTCCCAGTATAAATGTGGAACCAACATCAACGAATTATTCAGAAATTTAAATACAACAATACAAGGCATCAAATGATACTGGCCTAACATACTCCACGTAATCACAGTTAAGACAATTTAAACAAATAGGCAGCTTGGATCAATTAAAACATGCTCTTCTACGCTAGCACAGGCTATAAAAGCAAGTAAGGTAAGGCAAATATGAAAGAGAATCCAAATCAAGTATTTAAGTAAAAATCCGGGTTTCAACAATTTGCTCAAGTACGCGCTCGTCACCTCACGTGCAAGGCATTCAATTACCAATTATCACATCCTAAGGGACGAAGTCCCCCACACAAGGTTAGGCAAGCCACTTACCTCGAACCGACGCGAAGTCAACTAGGGAACGATGCCCTTGCCACGAGTATCCGACTCCAAATGGCCCAAATCCAATAATCTCCTCTCCAAAATCCTCTCAAAATCGCCCTTGCCCGAGCTCAAAATTGATTTTCAAACTTATGAAATTAAACCCTCGAAATTTCCTATTTCTGCCCAGACATTTCCGCTTCTGCGGACAAGGGACCGCTTCTGCGGTCCCGCTTAAGCGGCAAAATAACCGCTTCTGCGGTTTCTCATTAAAGGGGGTAATTCCGCTTTTGCGGACACATGACCGCTCCAGCGGTTCCGCTTCTGCGGAAAGATGACCGCTTCTGCGGTCTCTGAGGGGAAGCCAAAAATCACTTCTGCGATGAGGAAGCCGCTTCTGCGGCTCCGCTTCTGCGGTTCCCAAACCGCAGAAGCGAAAATACCAGAAGGGAAAACATACCAGCTGCAACAACTTAGAAAATTTCCCCGTTAACCACCCGAAATCATCCCGAGGCCCCCGGGGCCTCAACCAAAAGCACCAATACCACCTAATACCTTATTCGAACTTGCACCAATCCTCAAAACACCCCAAATAACACCGGAACCCGATTAAATCAAGGATTCAAGCCTAAGAACTTCAAATTCTAACCAAATACGCTTTCGATCAAAAACCTAACCAAACCTCGTCCGAATGACCTGAAATTTTGCAACATATCCCAAATGACATGACAGAGCTGCAGCAACTTCCGGAATTCAAATCCAACCCTCGGATCAAAAACTCACTATCGGACCGGAAACTTCAAAAATCCAAACTTCGGCATTTCAAGCCTAAATGAGCTACGGACCTCCAAATAACATTCCGAACACGCTCCCAACCCCGAAATCACCTAACGGAGCTAACAGAACCATCGGATTTCCATTCCGAGGTCGTCTTCACACTGTTCCGAATACGGACCATTTTTCAACTCTTAAACTCTCATTTAGGGACTAAGTGTCCCAAAACACTCCGAATCCTAATACCGAACGTCCCGGCAAACCAAAATAGCAGAAATGAACTTAGGCAAAGCAGTTAATGGGGGATCGAGGCGTAAATTCCAAAAACGACCGGCCGGGTCATTACAATTCTACGTATCATCTCATAGAGGACCAGGTACTCTATAGTTTGGTAGACTCACATAAACTAACAATTGGTATCATAGCAGGTTTTTCCTATCAGGATAACACCTAGGAAGGATCCTCAATGGCTGCTCCACCAAACTTTGAATAAGGCAATCAACCTATGAACCTCCCAGATT
>NC_031989.1:14792308-14795777 GCF_001879085.1 Nicotiana attenuata
ATGCAGGGTTGATGCTACGGCTCCAGCAGCGTGGATCCAGGGGTGTCCCAACAGCAAGTTGTAGGATGCCGGGACGTCTATCACTTGGAAGTCGACGTCGAACCATGTTGGCCCTATTTGCAAGCACAGGCTAATTTCTCCAATAGTAGATCTCTGGGATCCATCGAAGGCTTTGACATTGATAGCCCATCTTTGATCTCATGCAGGATTTTTCCCAAGGTTCTGAGAGTTATCAGCGGACAGATGTTGAGGCTTGATCCTCCATCAATCAGGACTCTAATGATGAAATAATCTTCACATTGCACGGTGATGTACAATGCTTTGTTGTGGCTCAAACCCTCTGGCGGCAACTCGTCTTCGTGGAGGGTTATTTTATGGCTCTCCAACACTTTCCCCACCATATTCGCCATTTCACCCTCAGTTATATTGCTGGGCACATAGGCTTCGCTTAGTATCTTCATTAAGGCATTCTTGTGAGTGTCTGAACTCTGCAGAAGAGCCAGGATAGATATCTGTGCTGGTGTTTTGTTCAGCTGTTCAGCGACTGAGTACTCCTTAGCCTGTATTTTCCTCCAAAGATCGTCGGGTCCTGTCTCAATGGGACGTCCCGGGGCTTGCTTACCGGATTCGGCTAGGTGCTCTGGGGTGTAGACCCTCCCTGTTCTAGTCGTTCCTTGTGCGGCAATCATTTCTCCTGTCTTTGTTTTTCCTTTCCTCCTAGCTTCGGCAGTGTAATCCCATGGTATGGCATTTGAGTGGAATGGTGTTATGTCAGTCATTGCCACCGGAATAGGCACCCTTGGTGGTAACACAACAACTTCAAAGGGTGTAGGTGCCTTTGGAACTCCAAATTCAACCTCGATTGGTCCGGGTGCCTTTGCAGAGGGAGGCGCTTCAAATTCAAGAGGTATAGACATATTTACTTCGCCGTCCATGCAGGGCTGATTCTGCACAACAATTGGGTTAAGGGTAACCGCTGGCTTCTTTGGTTCATCCCCTTCAGCAATCAAACCTATTGACCCTTTGTGGTCCCAATCATCCTCGATCTCGATCATATAAATGTCTCCACCTTTGTGGTCAGGCAGGGGGTTATTACGAACATTAGGAGCAGGCTCTTTTGCTACAATGACCTTATTCTCGATTAGGGTCTGAATCTTGTCTTTCAACGAACGGCACTCGTCAAGGGTGTGTCCCTTCATGCCGGAGTGATACGCACAGGTCTTGCTGGGGTTGACCCACTGGGAGGGATTTTCTGGAGCTTTGGCTGGGATAGGAGTGACGTAACCAGCAGCTTTAAGTCTTTCATATAGCTGGTCAATCGGTTCAGCGATGGCTGTGTATTGTCTGGGAGGTTTGCGGTCAAAATTCGGTCTGGGTCTTGGAAAATTTTGACGGGTGGGTGGTGATTGGTAATGAGAGGGTTGAGCGTTGTAAGCTTGGTAAACAGGTGCTGGTTGAGAGTATCTGGGTGAGGTGGGTTGATATGTGAGAGGTGGAGAGGATTGGTAAACGGGAGGTGGATAGGAGGGTGCGGGTGCTTGGTAATTCGGGATGGGCTGATATGTAAGTGGAGGTGATGGGTAAGTGTGGTATTTTGGTGGTGTCTGGCTCCCTGTGCGACCATCACGGCACTTACATCTTTCTTCTTGGACGCGCCACCAGTTTGTAAAGCTTTATTGGTGGCTTGCAATGCTTCAAGATTTGTAACCATACCATTCTTGATGCCCTCTTCGATTCTTTCTCCGAGTTTGATGATATCAGAGAACTTTTGACCCTCGATCAACATCAACCTCTCGTAATATTGGGTATCCTGAGCCCGGACGAAGAATCTATTCATTTGCTCTTCTTCTAGGGCCGGCCTGACCTTTGCAGTTTCTGACCTCCAACGAGTAGCATACTCGCGGAATGTTTCGGTAGGTTTCTTCTTCAAATTCTGTATGTAGAATACATTTGGTGCATTCTCTGTATTAAACCGGAATCTATCCATGAAGTCTGATGCCATACCTACCCAACTCGTCCATTTCTTGGGGTCTTGACTGATGTACAGGATAGTGCATCTCCCTTTAAGCTCCTCATGAAGAGCTTCATACGGATCTTCTCATCTCTTCCGACCCCCACTAGCTTATCGCAATAGGTCCTCAGGTGGACTATGGGATCTCCTGTTCCATCAAACATTTCGAACTTGGGAGGTTTGTACCCCTCCGGAAGTTCAACATCTGGTTGAATGCACAAGTCCTCGTAATTCAATCCTTCAATGCCTTTGTTACCTTCTACGCCCTGAACTCGGCTGGTTAATTTCTTAAGCTCTGCCTCTAAGTTCCTGATGAGGGAGTCCTTGTCATCAGACTCAGGTGCATTTGAGATGGGTTGGGCATAGTGGGGTACAGTATCTACGTAAATAGGAGTGTTGTGGAGATGGTCATTTGTGGTGTTCAGTGGCTCGGGAATGAGTAGTGGGGTGTTATTTTGAGTGTGGCATGCGTTACAGATATGAGTGGGTTGCATATGTGGTTTCGGGGTGTTTTGTGGAGGTGCGGAATTTTGGGTGTTGACATCAGGAGCGGTGAGGGAAAATGACAGGTTTACCAAATTCCGAACCTGATCCAGTTCTTCTCGAAATTTCAACAGCTTTTGTTCCAGTTGTGCAGTAGTTTCCTTAGCAACCGGGGTACCCTGAGGAATCTCAATCTCCTTTATGGCGCTTGTATCTCCCATTTTGCCTTTGTTTTTGTTCCGGACAGGAGGAGGAGGAGGAGGAGGTGGAGGGCCCTTGGATCTTGTGGAGTATGCTGATGGTGCTAGAATGCACAAACTAACCTTTGGGGAGGGGAATAAAAATAAAAGAAAAAAACAAAAAGGTAACAAGTTAGTGCGGGTTTTGAGGAAAAAGTATTGCAGTATTTAAACACATTGGGTGAGAATATAAATCGCGCCCTATATTTGGTGCCTCGTTGTGCCCGAGGTAGGCCTAGTGACAAATAGTTTTGGAGAACTTATAATGCTAAATGCCTCATTTTATTGTTATAAGACGAATCCAAAACGACTCTAAATAATAGAAAGTAAATGTCACTAGTGGCCATTGTCCTTATTACATCATTAAAGCAAAATAAAGGACTCCTAACTACTTGGTCCCAGAAGGACCTTCCCCAGATTTGGCTGTCTTGTCTCCCTCGAACAGCTCCACCAACTCGCGTAGTCCTAGAAGTAAGTAGGCTCGGGCCAGATGTCCGCCCGCATTTCCTTCGGTGTTTTGGCAGTCTTCGATCCTCTTGATGAACTTTCCTTTCAGCTCTACTAGACCCCGCTCCAAATATCCTAGTCGGTTGTTGGCGCTGACAGCCATTTCTTTCCACTCCTCGATCAATTTCTGATGGGCTTCTTGTATTCCCCGATGCTCACTTTCACACTCTCGAATTCTTTTGCGCAGTTGATTATACTTAACCTGTGCTTCAGCATGCTCGTCAACAAT
>NC_031989.1:14795885-14802376 GCF_001879085.1 Nicotiana attenuata
CCAAAACATTTTGCAATGCCACAGATGCTGAGCTTGGCACCTGTGAGGGCTATCATCATCCTGGAAATCAGCCCTGAGGTGACTTGTTTTATCAACCCTTGGTATGATTTGTCTTCTTCCAGCTTGCCTCATGGCTCGGAGAGGAACGTAAGGATAAGTCCCTCTCAAACCAATCAGTATGAGAAATGGTGCATCTCGGGATCGGACAATGAATTCATCCGTAGGGAACCACTCAAACATCCATTGTACCTGGTCTTCTTTCAGATTTTCGAACAATTCTACCCACCCTCTAGCGTCCTCTGGCTGAGCGAACATCTTTGGCATATAATTCATACGCCTCGGCTGGTGGAAGGCGATATGATCATCCCAATCTCTGCGTAGGATCTCCTATCGGTATTCTCCTTTCTGAAGGTGCTCCATGAGCCAAAGCTGAAGCAATAAGTTGCAACCCTCAAAATGACTGCCTTGTTGTTGACACTTGTTCAAGGCGCGGTATATCTCGGCGATGATCATGGGCACTATGCTGAAAGTTTGCCCACCAATTCCTTCCATCAAAGTTTTGGTTACCATGGCTAGTCTGGTGTGGATCCTAGCCTTCTTCATAGGGAACACGATCATTCCCAAAAAGCAAAACATGAAAACAAAGACCCTTCTATGGACATGCCCCAATGAGGTGATAGCAAATTCATCTGAATAGGTGCGGTATGACTTGCTATGGCCGTACCTTTCGTATAGATAGTCAAACGGGATGTAGGAGTCTTTCAAACAGGTTAAGTCTGGGTTTTTCTTCAACCCCATCATTTTAAGGAAACCCCTTCCTTTGCGATTTTCTGGCATAAGCAGACCCGGAGTCTCCCAAGGAATTCCAGCTAGACCCCCTATCTCTTCAAGTAAAGGAGTCATCTCTAGATCACCAAAGCGGAACACAGATTTGTCACTATCCCAGAACAATGTTGCAGCCTCTATGATTCTGTTGTTAGGTTGAATCTCTAGGAGAGAAGGCACATTCCCTAGGTACTTGCGGACGAGTGTTTGATCACTAGAATGGAGGTCGTTCCACCAATTCAGTAGCCTTGGATGAATGTTGGTTACCATGCCAAATCTGGGGATCTCGTGCCTCATTTTCTGCAAAAAAAAGTGATAGGCCCTTACCCCCACCAGACTCGACTATTTAAATCAATAATTAGCATAGCAAAGCACTTAAGTTCTCCAAATAAATGCACAGAACGTGGAGGTGTCCGTTTGGGTTTCAAGGAAACCCGGTGGACTTTGGACAAGGCTATCTTAATGAGTCATTATGTGGACAACATAACTGACTCGGCTAGGTTTGACCATGATGCATGTACAGTTTAACGGAGTAAGGTTTCTATCTTGAAGTGCTAGACTGGTACCATTGAGCGGACAACTCAAGAGGGAAAGGCACGGAACCGTCGACTACACCGTTGATCGACTGGTTTTACCGCAAATATGCCTTTGCCAAATTTAGGGGGTGGTAGTATTGGAAGTGCGCAACTACTCATTATAAGCGTTGCTATAGTATTTGTTTGGCACGAGTAGAATATGATGTTGAGGATGCAGTTTACAAGGATGAAACAAATTGACATGTATTTTCACGTTCATACAATAAAGTTTACAATGATTGCTCAGAAATTACAACAGTATTGATGGAAAGCAATAAATGAAAGTAATTAAAGAAAAAGAAACAAAAGAAACAAGTTAGTTTCAAAAGAAGACATTAAACAAAGGCAATAAAAGAAAGCAATACAGTCACATATAGCATGCAATGGTAAAAGCCTAAAGTCCCCAGCAGAGTCCCCATGCTGTCGACGCCCCCTTTTTCCTCGCGGAATCGGGTTCACGACATTTGGGAAGACAACTCTTTTCCAACTTTGGGAATTGGGTTTTTTGAGAGTTTGGAGAGTCGCCACCTAATGATTATAGTGCATTAGGACACTTTTAGAAGAATTAAAGATGCAGACCAGAGTTTTGGGTAAGGGCTTGAAATTATCTCGAGCGGAAGGTGTTAGGCACCCCTCATGATCCACTAGTGTGGTTCCCGGTCATGCTACCATTGTGACTTTAGATGTAAAAAATAAACAAGTACAAGAAGCACAAAAGGTTAAAAGAAGTGCTGAATTTTAAAGGAGCAATTTTGTAAGAAAACGTGCAAGTGGAGAAAAAGGTCAAGTACTTAGTGCAAATAATCCGAAAAGATCATGCGAGAAGTAGGAATTAAAAATGCAATAGCTTTAAAGATTCAGAAAATTTTATTAAACTAATAAAGAAGGAGAAAGGGGTCCAAAACTCATGGGTGTGCTTATATATGCACACATATGCTATTTTGGAAGTATTTTGGGTACAAAAATACATAGGGAAAAATTGGGTATCAACAGGCGGGCCTTGGCAGTGAAGGTTGTGTTGTAGCAGAGCATGGTGGAGCAGTGAAGATGTTAGGAGCTGCTCCTCCTGGGAACACCTGGGGGCGGACCTCAGAAGGTGTTCCGACGAAGTGAGCGGTCATGGTAGGTTGTCCCAACGGAGTATGAGGGTGGCTGATGGGGATATTAGAGGTACCCCCAGATCTAGGGAATAGTTTAGGAAATCCAGGGATGGTGCTTGGAGGCTCCCTTCCGTTGGTCCAGGCGTCCCACATCTCCATGAGTCGGAGACGTAGTATCCGGTTCTCTTCCGCCGTGACAGACTCATATGCCGGGATCCCCGAGATGGGGCTGTCCTCAGAGATGGGAACTGCGGGCAAAGTCATTTCTGTAGACATTTCCACACTTCCTTTCGATCTGGTTAAAGTATTGATGCGATGCCAGCTTACCACAACCAACCACCGTTTCTAAAAGCTAGGCTGGAATTGACAGCAATACACGGTTAGTTTGAGACAAGTAACAGATAGGTAATCGCACATTGGGGTGTGATGCACCTATACAGTTAAACGAATGTCTACATGTTTGCACTGGTTGCATGCGTCATCCCGGCTTTTCTTTTTCTATTTTCCCTTCTTTTGATTTCTACTCTTTGTTTTTCTTGCTTTTCTCTTTCTATTTTTCTCTTAATTGTCTTTTCCCTCTATTTTTCCTTTCCTGCTTTTCCCTTTTCTTTTGCCATGATTTTGTCTCTCGATTCCTTATTTTCTCTTTTTGCGTTTCTTTCTCTCTTGTTTTTCTTTTATTTCCTTCCCTCGTATTTTCTTCGTTTTTTTTTCTTTTTTTTTTTTGTCTTAGGGTTACGGTCGAATCTTATGGAGATTGCCTACGTATCATGACCCCGCATGAATCAGACCAAGCGTAGTTCTTGCAACATAAATGTAAAATAGAAGCAAAATGTTTTGGGATTTTCAATTTTATTGATAGCAAATACTTTGATTACAAAGACTCAAAACTGACAGGTTAAAACAACATAACAGACTCTGATAAAAAAGAAGAACTACAGACTCCACCGTCAACTATTCTATTTCAAAAGAAAATACAGACTCAAACAACTGATAGACTCTTAGCGAAAAGAAAATATAGACTCAAACACTGACAGACTCTAGTAAAAAGGAAATATGACAATCACGAATACATTAAAGCTCCTGGTGCCCGCGGGACATCGTTCGGTCTCGCCGCGGGCCTATATGCAAGTTCCCCTTGAAGTCTGTCCAAGTCACTCATTATTTGCTTCACAAATATCATCACCGATGCAAAGAAGGTGGTGTGAGTCATGTTCTCGCACATTTGGCATTTCCTAGTAATGTAGTGAGCAACGGTTAAGATTCTTTCTCTGATTCTGCCCTTTTCCTGAAGCAACCGCCCTATCTGTTGGGCCCTGGCCTCCAAAGTCTGCTCGGCTAACTGGTTTTGTTCCTGGAGTTGTTGCAAGTCCATTTCTAATTGTGCCAATGCCGCGTAGCAATGCTCTCTTTTCAATCTTGAATTTCTTTTGCATGTTTGATCATTTTGTTCTCTGTGGCGATGACCCTTTTCCTTAATCCCGCGACCTCATTATCGTATTCTTCTTTCAACTGTTTAACCATGCGGGCTTGTTCTTCCACGTTTTTTAGCCAATTGTTTTCGAACCCCGGCTAATTCTCTTTCTGCTTTGCTGAGGTCAAAACTGTAGTCATTCACTTTTTGCCTTAGATTTTCTATAAGTTTTGCATCTTTGGCACTCCTGACGGGATCTTCGGCCGCTATCTTCATCTTTTGAATTTGGACTCGTAAGGCTTCATTCTCTTTGGCCAATTTCTTTTTCTCACCCTCATCGGCTGCAGCTTGCACACTATTTTTAAACTGAAGGTCTCAGACTTGCTTTTCCAATTCTCCTATTTTAGCTCTGTATTCATTTTCTTTAGCTAACCAGCCCATTGTTCTTGCGATGATTCGACAAAATCCTGGAGGTGAGGTCTTTTGGCCGGCCTCCCAAATGCAACGTCCCTTCTATACCAGGCATGATATTCAGGTGACACTTCTCCTTTAGATCGATCCCGGACACAAGTATTTGCCGCCAAGTATTGACATTCGCTCCAAACCCGACGGACCCTTGCTTTAGGAAATTGGCCATCAGGACCAATCTCAACTACTTGGATACTATGATCGTAGTCCTTTGGCACTACTTGGCATCTCCCGAGTTGCTTTAAAACCCGATACGGAGCATAAGGCTGAATGCTCTTAAGACCCATCAAGAGGAAGTGCGGCCCCGCTGCTGGCATATATATGATTNCGACGACGACTAACCTTAACCGTTCTTTTCTTACGAGTCGTAGGTAACGGACTCGAGGACGGCGGACCCCGAGATGGGGCTGTCTTCGGATATGGGAATTGCAGGCTGGGTCATATCTGTAGACATTTCTATGCTGCCTCATGATTTGGTGAAGTATTGATGTGATGCCAGCGTACCACAACCAACCACCGTTTCTAAAAGCTAGGCTGGGATATGGACAGCAACAACGGTTAGTTTTGAAACAAATAACAGATAGGTAACCGCACATTGGAGTGCGATGCACCTATACAGTTAAATGAATATCTACATGTTTGCTTCGGCTGCATGCGTCATCCCGGCTTTTCTCTTGTTCCTTTTCTTTTTTCTTTCTCTTTTGTTTTGTTTTCTCTTATTTTCCTTTTCCTCATCTCTCTTTGTTTTCATTTTCTGCTTTTTCTTTTCTTTGACCATGGTTTTTCTCTCAACGCCTTATAATCTTCTTTTGCATTTTTTTTTCTCTCTTGTTTTTCTTTCATTTATTTCCCTCACGTTTCCCTTTTTCTCTTTTTCTTAGGATTACGGTCGAATCTTATGTAGATTGCCTACGTATCATGGCCCCGCATGAATCTGACCAAACGTAGTTCTTGCAAATAAGGTAAAGAAACTAACTCTTTTTTTGAATTTTTGAAAGAAATGCTTTAGAAGGGAAAAGGAAAATATTTTGATTTTGATTTTCGATTTTGATTTTTCTTTTTGTTTTTGAAAGAAAGACTTCTAAAAAAAAATTTCTTTTCTTTTTATTGGAACTTTGTGAATTTTGGAAGTAAAAAGAAATATATTTGTTTGAATTTTTATTTATTCTCTAAACACGAAAGGAAAATATATTTTTTTTGGATTTTGAAAGTTGCCTCTTAATTTTCGGAAGAGGGACTTTTACGAAAATATTTTGGATTTTTGAGCAAAAATATTTTTCGGACTCAATTTTTTCAAAATTTGTATTTTTTTATTTTTTATTTATGAAAGAAAGACATCTAAGGAGTATTTTAATGATTTATTTTGAACTAAAAGGAAAAAGTGGCTATTTAAAGTGATTTGATGACTCGTTTTGTCCTACAAGAAAAAGTGGCTATTTTTAAAAAAAAAACAAAAAATTATTTAAGAAAACAAAGACTAGGTTTTGCGGATACGGCCTTTCAGCACTTCCGGGAGGGAGATTTTAAGGTTGTGCCTGCTAACCGGTTAAAAATGACTCAGGGTGGCTGTTCTTGCAAAAACAGCCTTCCAGCGTCCTTTTTGGGGACATTCGGCTTATTTTGAAACAATAATGGCATCACCTGACTTATTTGTGACAAAAATTAAAATTTTGGTATTTTTGCAAAAGGGTGGTTGGACCCGATGAGGGTTGCCTACCTATCTCACATCCGGTGAGAATCAAACCAGCGTAGTTCGGGCAGATTGGGAATTTAGTAAACTAACTCTTTTTTTTATCTTTTTATAAAACTCAGACCATGAAAGCTTTAAAGCAAAAGAAAAATATTTTTGATTTTTTGCATTTTTTGTTTTTGGAATTTTCTTAAAAAAATGCTTTAAAAGAAGAAAAGGAATTTTTTTTTTAGATTTTTTATTTTGATTTTATTTTTGAAAGTAAAGACTTACTGAAAATTCCTTTTTTTTAATTTGAAACTTTGGGAATTTTAAAAGTAAAAACGAAAATAACTTTTTGTTTGAGTTTTTTAGTTTACAAAAGTACTTCTAAACGAAAAGCAAAAAAATTTTTTAGGACTTCAATTTTTCGAAAACTA
>NC_031989.1:14802396-14897023 GCF_001879085.1 Nicotiana attenuata
GATCTAGTAAAGTATTGATGCGATGCCAGCTTACCACAACCAACCACCGTTTCTAAAAGCTAGGCTGGAATTGACAGCAACACACGGTTAGTTTGAGACAAGTAACAGACAGGTAATCGCACATTGGGGTGTGATGCACCTATACAGTTAAACGGATGTCTACATGTTTGCACTGGTTGCATGCGTCATCCCGGCTTTTCTTTTTCTATTTTCTCTTCTTTTGATATCCACTCTTTGTTTTTTTTGCTTTTCTTTCTCTTTTTGTTTTTCTCTCATTTTTCCTTTCCCTCTGTTTTTCATTTTCTGCTTTTCCTTTTTCTTTTGCCATGGTCTCTCTCGATTCCTTATTTTCTCTTTTTGTGTTTCTTTTCCTCTCTTGTTTTTCTTTTATTTCCTTCCCTCATATTTTTTCTTTTCTTTTTTTTTTTCTTAGGGTTACGGTCGAATCTTATGGAGATTGCCTACGTATCATGACCCCGCATGAATCAGACCAAGCGTAGTTCTTGCGAATAAGGTGAATAAGCTAACTCTTTTTTTGGAATTTTTGAAAGAAATGCTTTAGAAGGAAAAAGGGAAATATTTTTGATTTTGATTTTTGATTTTGATTTTTCTTTTTATTTTTTGAAAGAAAGACTTCTAAAAAAATTCATGTTCTTTGTATTGGAACTTTGGGAATTTTAGAAGTAGAAAGAAATATTTTTGTTTGAATTTTCATTTATTTTCTCTTTTTCTAACACGAAAGAAAAATATTTTTTTGATTTTGAAAGTTGCCGCTTAATTTTCGGAAGAGGGACTTTTACGAAAATGTTTTGGATTTTTGAGCAAAAATATTTTTCGGACTCAATTTTTCAAAATTTGTATTTATTTTATATATTTTATATTTATGAAAGAAAGACATCTAAGGAGTATTTTAATGATTTATTTTGACCTAAACGGAAAAAGTGGCTATTTAAAGTGATTTAATGACTCGTTTTGTCCTAAAAGAAAAAGTGGCTATTTTTCAAAATTTTTATTTAAGAAAACAAAGACTCGGTTTTGCGGATACGGCCTTTCAGCACTTCCGGGAGGGAGATTTTAAGGTTGTGCCTGCTAACCGGTTAAAAATGACTCAGGGTGGCTGTTCTTGCAAAAACAGCCTTCCGGTGCCCTTTTGGGGACATTCGGCTTATTTTAAAACAAGAATGGCATCACCCGACTTATTTGACAAAAATTAAAATTTTGGTATTGTTTTGGCTATTTTTGCAAAAGGATGGTTGGACCCGATGAGGGTTGCCTACGTATCTCAATTCCGGTGAGAATCAAACCAGCGTAGTTCGAGCAGATTTGCCAAAAACTATTTTGAACAACAATTTTTCTTTCTATTTATTTTTTTCAAATATTTTTCTCTTTTTCATTTTTCATTTTTCAAAAATTCGGCAGCATTTCGGTACTATTTGGGCATTGCTCTTTTTTTTCTCTTTTTTTTTTCAAATGGTCACCCTCACTTAGTCCTAACACTGCTTATTTTTTCTCAATTTTCACTCATTTAGACAAGCCGATCAACATGCAAAGCCGAGCAAATAAATGCGCAAGTAGCACGCAAGATGCATCAGGATGGTCAATTCATTTCAGGTCACCCGTCCTAGACGGACCCAACCCCTGTGTTGAGTCCCCTAAGTCAAATTCACATGATGCAAACAAATGTCCTACTGGGGATCCGGCATGAGGTCGAGTTATTCTAGGTTCAAAACCTGGGTATATGTTCTAGACTGTGTACCCGAGCGGACAACTCGAGTCGAGGAGGGGGCTACGTACCGGGAACCAAAAGGCCATCTGGCTTAGTAACTTGTCCGGCCTCTTCCTTATTTTAAGGTATGACACTAACAGAATAGGGAGTCTCAACCAGTGAGCACATCCCCGGAGATGAGAAGAGAAGAGTTTCGTAACAATTTTATATATACAATTCAGATAATATCAAAGCGGTAAACTTTTAGCACATATAGCATGGAACATGTAGAAAAATCAGATAAAGCCAAATATAACAATTATAATAAGCTCGAATTCTTGAACCCTGAATCGAAATTCTGGGTTCGTATCCCCAGCAGAGTCGCCAGAGCTGTCACACCTCTTTTTTACACACCCACCCCGAAGGATAAGGTATAAGGGAGTTTTTCCATTTAAAGTGACATTATTCGAAATGGGATTATTTATTTGGTTTTTAGAGTCGCCACTTGGGATAGGATTGGCTTTTAGTGTCCCAAGTCACCGGTTTAACTTGAATCCCAAATCGAGGAAAATTTCGACTTCCCTGTTGGAGTCGGCGAACCAGAAATTCTGAATAAGGAATTCTGTTGACCCGAGGGAAGGTATTAGGCACCCCCGGATCCCGTGGTTCTAGCACGGTCGCTTAAATTATTATAATTGGCTAAAAATCTTATTTTAATACATGTTTTAACTTATGTGCTTTTTAACTTCAAACCACTTTTATTATTATGTTTTTTTTAAAGAGAATTGCAACGTCGTGAAAACGCGTCTCGAACCACGTCACATAAATGTACCCGTGGTTTTTGACACATTTCGACTTCGTTGGGATTTGGATTTGGGTCACATAAATGTGCACCCGAGTTTAGGAAGGTAACATTATTAAAAGGCGCGCCTAAAGCGACTAGCGTATCATTAACTTTGCGGGAAGCCATGAAATTCGCTAAATGGCACGTCCCGTTGTCTAAATATTTATTGAAGCATTAAGAGGGTCACGCAATTTGTAATTTATTTGGGGTGGTGCACCTCGTTTGTTTTAAAAGGCCAAACTATAGGATCTATGATTTTCTATTAAATGTATTCCTACAAAGGCCCCATTAATTATTCAAAGGCCCATACCTATGGTTCAAATTTTATTCATCTGAACCCGGCAGCTATAAGCAAAGAACCGGGACTCAGTCAATTATATGAAGCAGGCCCAATGGAGAAGGCGACAGGACCAGATTTTATTTATACAAGAATTGGACAGCCTGGGCCTGTAATAGCCCATATACCCAATATCAAATTAATTCTGGGTTTGCTGATTCACCTTTTCACAGCCTGGACAGTCCAGGCTTTTGTGCCAAACTCAAACGAAATTTGCTAAGCAGCAGTTATAGGCTATATACATTGATTCAAACATTTTACTAGTGAAAGTTATTTAAGCTATGGATATCACCGACGATTATAGTGAACTATGATTACTCAAAGTGATTATCAGCTACTGGTAAAAGCAATTTATTAACGTGCTATTGTGATTATCAGCTTAGGATTACAATCATACAAATCTGAAAATCTATACAGTCCAGCTATATTCAATTAACATCAACTGCTACTTCTACCTGAATTAACTTGTGAGTTAACATAATGATAAACTAACAACTAATCAATCAGGATTTCACAATGCTTTTAACTTCTGATTTTTGAACTAATCGCCTACTTTCAAGCCTCTGATTTCGAATTCACACCTGGTAACACACACTATGAATTTTACACTAAATCGAGTTAACATTACTAAATACGAAAACTCATACAATCATAAGAAGAACTCGAATTAGCTTAACAGTCCACAAACCAAAACAGTCCTATTTACATACATGATTTAATTTTCTAAATGAACACAAAGCTGAAACGTATGTAGACTAAAATAGAAAACAGCTTGCTCTTCGATTTCTTTTTCAATGTGGCTATATTCAGCTCAAAATCACATATATCATTCAAAGTTGAAGCACGTACCTGGAAATGTGTTGAAAAATAAGAAAGGGAATTATCAGCAGCAATAAACAATAGGCAACAGCAACTGGAGATCAGACAGCAACAACGAAACCAATTTCAACCCAGAAATGCACTCAAACACAGCCCGGAATGAATTGTAGAACAACAGCAACAGCAAATACCCAAATAGGCTCAGCTGAACCACAATACACTCGAAACTAAGCCAGGAAAGCTTTCTGAGTTTTTTTTTTTTTTTGAGGAAAATTAAGATCTAAGGAATATCAATAGAACAGTAATTCTATGGAGTTTTCTATTTATTTATTTTTTTTTGGTTTTTTGTGAAGAAACTAAGATCTCTGAACTTCAGATTTGGTTTTTGGAGTTTTCAAATTCAAATTTCAGATCTGGAAACTTGTAGAAACTTTTTTTTGGGGGGGGGGGGTTTAGAGGCTGAAAACTTGCGAAACAAGGCAGTATCTACTGCCTTTTATAGGCAAAAGTTGAGGGGTTTTTCAGATTTTAATTTTTCACCTTAGTCCTCTATTTCTGACTTGTTACTCAAGTTACTACACTAAAATTGCTGAAGTTTAAACTAAGGCCCTATTCTAGAAGGTTCTAGGGAATTCTAGCTTTATCTACAACATTTCTCTACATGGGAATACCTAAACTACCCTTCATTCAATCTGAAACTACTGAACTAGCCTAACTAAAACCCCAGCCTCTTTTATTAAAATGCAACTATAGTTAACCCAAGTAACTCTAATTCAGCTATACCCAATCAACTAACACTAATGGAAATCCTAACAATCAAACATACTTAGTCCAGACTGAAAATAATTCTAATCATATTAAATCAACAACATTGAAAGAAACCCAATCTAATGAACTAGTTAACACTGAATTGAAACAATGATTAAACTAAAAGAAGATCATGAGAACACATTTAAACATGAACAAAATTAAACTGACAGGATTAACAATAGAATAAAAATCAAACCAGCAATTGTACTAGCCCAAATCAGAAAAACATAAGGAGTATCAACTGAGTTAAAACCAATAATCAAAAATTGACAATAATCTATACTTAAACTAATAACAAACTTAGATGAATTAATTCGAATTGTCGACTAATAAGACCCCAAAATGACACAATTAAGAGCAGAAGAGTAAAAACCTAATTATTAATCCTAAACAAACAAAACCNATATTTTTTAAAGAGAATTGCAAACGTCGTGGAAAAATCGCGACCCTCAAAACCATAGTCACATAAATGCACCCGCGATTTTTGACACATTTCAACTTCGTTGGGATTTGGATTTGGGTCACATAAATGTGCACCCGTGTTTAGGAAAGTAAAATTATTTAAGTAACGGACCTAAAGCAACTAACGTGTTTATTATCTTTGCGGGAGGCCGTGAAATTCGCTAAACGGCACGTCCCGAATTTTAGGTATTTTGATAGGATCACTTAAAGAGGGCCCCGCAATTTATGCGTTTTATTTGGCGGGGCTCACCTCGTTTTATTATTTAAAGGCCAACCTAAAGCAAACTACGATTTTCTATTATGCATTGTCTTTTAAAATAAAAGAAAAGGCCCCAATTAATAAGCATTATTAATAAACCATCCTTGAAAGTATTACATCACAATATTAAATCAAAAGTTTCAGTAAACAAACTAAGATCTTCAGCAGATTGGGCTTCAAAAGCAGCCCAAAGGAAAAAATTGTTTAACTTTAAGAGAGGGGGAGGGCTGTCTGGCGCTGGGCCTTAAGCAGAGTCAGGCCCAAGTCTGGTTTGAGCAGAAGCGGTCACGTTTGGGGTCTTAGATGAGCCCAAATCTCTTACTGATTTTTATTTGAATTTTGGCCACTGATTTTACTCACAACTGCCTTAATTATTGGTAAACAAACAATCAGTTCTAAATTCAAACTAACATGCCAACCTTTGAATCCAATTATCCTACACATATTCAACTGATTTATACATGATTAACCAAACATGCTAAATCCATAACCTTAAAAGCCACATCAATTTCAATCACTACATCCTAAGGATTTGTATGCGTGAATTAGATCTGCAAATGAAACAACTAGATTAACTAGCGTGTTAAAAATTACAAAATACGCCTGCTCTTGTACTAATACAAACGTGCATCTGTTTTGAATTCAATTTTAACTTCTAATGGAGATGATAACTAGATCTGAATTAATTGCACTACAACTGACGTTTTCTACTAAAACAGGACATTAAGCTATCTATACTAAAGCTACTACTAGATGAAAAATATCAAGTTTAAAAGTTTCAAACAGTCCCAAGCAGTCCAAGTTAATTACAATAAACTACGATAAAGCATTGAAACAAACGAAATCTACAACAGAATCATGCTTCAACTTCATTTCAGTTTCAGCTGGAGATATACATGGTAGTGAATTTCAGGACATGTACCTGGGAATTAGATCACAATAAGAAGCAATAGGAGTCAGCAGCAGCAAATGATAAACAACAGCTTAAATTCAAGTTCACAGCCCAGCAAACAGTATCAAATCAATCCAGAATTGAATTATGGAAGCACAGCACCAACAATCAACCAAACAGACTTGAGTAAACCCAAACCAACTCGAAATTAAACCCAGGAAAAGCCTCTGAAACTTCAGCAGCTAGAAACACCCCCAAAATAGCTTGAATAAACCCAAGACGACTTGAAATTGAATCCAGGAACACTAGGAACTCGGATTAACAAGCCAAACTTGCAATCAATCTAAAAATCTCAATGTAACCATACATTTTTGAATTTTTTCCTGTTGTGTTTTACTTTCTTTTTTTTTTTTTGAAGAAACTAAGATCAAAGATGGAAAATTTTTGAATTCTCTATTTCAGATTTGGTTTTGGAATTTTAAATTCAAATTTCAGATTGAAACTTGTAGAACACTTTTGGGGAAAATTTTCAAATCTCAAACTTCTAGAAATTTTTGGGAATTTTTCAGATTCCAAAACTTGTGAAAGAAGGCATGGGGACTTCCTTTTATAGGCAGGAAAGGGAGAGGAAGTTTCTAGAATTCATTCACTCATTTCCCCCCTTTTTTATTTCAGTTTTTATACATTAATCCCTAAATTTTTGGCTTGTTGCCCAAGTTACTGCATTGAGTTCCTGAAATTATAGCTAAGGCCCTATTTTCTATTCAGTTACCACAAGATTCTTTCTCTTTGAAGTGTCCAAATTACCCTTTTATCAACTGAAATTACCCAGATCAACCAAGCTAACCTTAAAGACTAGCTAACCCTAATTCAAACTAACCAAGGTTGGTTAGTCAAGGTTAACCTAATAGCTATATCCAAACTAATCTAAACTAAACCTAAGGATTCTACTGACTAAAGGACAATTATTGATTAAATTGAAATGAACTAAACTAAACTAATTAAACTAACTAATAATATCAACACTGAATTACTAATCAGACAAACCAAAATCGAACAGTGCCCCAAATAGGATCAATTAAAAAAAAATATCAAGACTGATAAAAAAATAGATTTGAAACAAAAATTAAACTAAAATCTAAAACTACCAACCCCGGATTGAATAAAATGATACAAAACAATTATTGGAATAGAATGAAACACATACGGAACCCAAAACTTAGAATCAAAACAGAAATAAAGGAAAAAGCTTACTGAATTAAAATCTATATCAAATGCATTCAAACAACGATTAAACTAATTATCAACTATTGCCAAAGCAAGATCAAGTCACAGGAAGCACAAGGAGAAGAGCAGAAGAAGAAAGAAACAAAAACAAGAGAAGAATAGGGGGAAACTCACTATTAGACTCAAATGCTCCTGTGTGGATGAGTAATACGCAAAGGATTCTTGTGCGAATGAATTTGGCCTTGGCCCAGAAAATTCGAACCCTAGATGTGAAAGTGAAGGAATTCGATTGGGATTTTTGTGCAATAAACATGAGAATGGGGCTTAGAGTGGCCTGGGGGTTGTGGAGTACAAATTTGGTACGATGTAGGCGGCGGCGCCGCCGTGCACGGTAGTGGCAGCGCCTTGGGTTTCACATTTTTGAGGCGTTTGGTTGGGATTTGGGAAGAATTAATCATAGATTTGTATTGAGGAGATTAAGACGGTGTAGGGGTGTGAATTTGGGCGAACTTGGAGCTTGACCGCCGCCGTGGGCGATTTCCAGCGGCGGAATCGGGCGGAGCCGGCGAAGGGAAAAGAGGTACGAGGAAGATGGTTGTTTGTCTTTATTTTTCTAAAAGAGTTATTACACTTTTCTTTAAAATTCAAGACTGAACCTGGGCCGTTAGATTGGGGAGATGGATGGTCTAGATTTCTTGACGCCAAAACGGCGTCGTTTATTAGCCTGGGGACTGGACCGGGTAATTCACAGATCTGGGCTGGGCAAAATGCAAATGGATTTGGAAGATTTGGGCTCAATTTTGGCCCAAAAATGGGTGGCCTGATGCCCCTGTTTAATTTCTTCCCAATTAACTCCTTTTCTTTTATTTAATTCAAACCTTTTCAATTCAATTCCTTTCTTTGATTTTTATTCTGTTAAAAAAAATGACAAAGACTTGAATTAAGCTGCAATTAAACTAACTAATTTTCCTAAAACTAACTAAATCCCAATTAAAGAAGAAAAATTAAACAAAAATGTAAAATGACTATTTTTTGTTATTTTCTTCTATTTTGTAATATTGACTCACTAATTAAAATGCTAAAATTGGAATCTAAATGCTACTTTGTATTTTTGAATTTTATTAATAAAAAATGCACAAACAAAATGCAAACAAAACACAAAATCATGCAATTAATTCCTAAAATTCAAATAATAAAAAAAGAATCCTAATTCTAATGAATTTTATAGGAGTAATTTAAGCGTAGCAAAAATCACGTGCTCACAATAATAGATTAGATATTTCTGATTTGTAATCTGACACCTTTTAGTAATAAAAAATTAGTTCAAAAACTGAAAGTAATAGAAATTGAAAATATGTATAAAAAACTATAAAACTCCAAAATAAATTCAGAACTCAGAAGTGTATAATTTTTAGTTAGTAATAGTAATTTATTTTATAATTTGCTAGAGGAGAGACCCGCGCAAAATTGTGTGAAACCTAAACAGCCAATCCCACTATCCCAGTACGAGGTTTCACTTTCAACTGGCAAGTACCGCTGCTTCTGAAACTCCCAGAACAATGAAACTCGCAGCTACAACAAAATCCCTCCTTGATCTTCCTACACGGCCTAAAACCGGCAGTATTGCCGGACTGAGACACTTCTCCGGCGAGCTCGACGATTCACATAAACCGCTTCCGCCGCCGCAGCCAATTTCCGAAATAGTGTCCCTCCTCAAAACTACCGATCACAATGACTGGAATTCTAACCCCCAGCTTGTTGAATTCCTTCACACCCCTCCTTTCCCAACTTCCCTTCTCAAAATCACCCGTCAATTGGGATCCACTGAAAAAGCTTTACAGTTCTTTGAATTCTTCAAAAGTCATAACTCTAGTTCATCATCAAGCCCTTCTTCTCTTTCCTTCACATTTCAAGCTATCCTCGAACAAGCAATGCGTGAAGAAATACTGACTTACCCAGTAAGCTTTACCATCTTTTTTCCTTTGCTAAAGATAGAGAAATCCCTTTATCCATCAATGCTGCGACTCTTCTTATAAGATGCTTTGGCCGTGCCAAAATGCTTGAGGAATCGATAGTCGTGTTCAATGCACTAGACCCTGAATCAAGAAACACAAATGTGGTTAATTTGCTGTTAGATTGCTTGTTTCGTGGAGGGAATACTGATGATGGGTTCAAGGTGCTCGACGAAATGCTCGAAAGGGAGAGTAGTTTCCCGCCGAATGAGAGTACGATGGATATTGTTTTATCTGCTATTTGGAAGAGGAATTGGGTTGGGAGGAGGATGAGTGTGGAGGAAATTTGTGGACTTGTTGTGAGATTCTTCGAAAATGGTGTGTTCTTGGATGATGTGTGGCTTACTAAATTGATTACCAACTTTTGTCGAAGCGGGAAGAGTAATAAGGCTTGGGACCTTTTGCATGATATGATGAGGTTGGGTGGTCAGGCGGAAGCTGTTTCATTTAATGCCCTTTTGAGTGGGTTAGGTAGGGAGCGTGATTTTGAAAAGATGAATTTGCTTATGAATGAGATGAAGGAAAAGGAAATTAAACCAGATGTTGTGACATTTGGGATTCTCATCAATCATTTATGCAAAAGTTACAAGGTCGATGAGGCAATGCAGGTGTTTGAGAAGATGGGAGGCAGTGAAAGTGATGGCGTTCTTGTTAAGCCAGACCTTGTTCTCTACAATACATTGATTGATGGGCTTTGTAAGGTAGGGAGGCAAGAAGAAGGGTTTAAGTTGATGGAAAAGATGAGGCTGGAGAGTGGATATGAACCTAATACTGTTACCTATAATTGCTTGATAGATGGTTTCTGCAAAGCAGGCGAGATTGAGAGGTCATACGAGCTTTTTGACCAGATGAAAAAGTGCGGGGTTGTGCCAAATGTGATTACTCTGAATACTTTGCTTGATGGAATGTGCAAGCATGGGAGAGTTAACAGTGGTATAGAGCTTTTTGCTGAGATGCAAGGGAAAGGTGTAAAGGGGAATGCGATCACTTACACCATCCTCATTACTTCCTTTTGTAGTGTCAACAATATTGACAAAGCAATGAAGTTATTTAATGAAATGTCAGAAAATGGGTGCTTCCCTGATGCCAAAGTGTACTACAGTTTGATTTTGGGCCTTTGCCAGGCTCGAAGAACGAATGATGCTTCCTGTGTCGCTTCAAAGGTGAAAGAAGCTGGGTTTGGGTTGGACATTATCTGCTATAATGCTCTGATTGGGGGATTTTGCAGGAAAAATAAGATTGATGAAGCTCATAATATGCTTAGAGACATGGAGGAGGCAGGTATCAAACCTGATCGCTACACGTACAACACTTTGATATCATATTTCAGCCAGAAGGAGCAATTTGCAACTGCCCATAGAGTTATGAAGAGGATGATTGATGATGGTTATTTGCCTAATGTTGTTACATATGGAGCACTAATTCATGCATATTGTTTATCTGGATGTTGATGAAGCTATGAAAATATTCCAGAATATGAGTTCTTCTACAAATGTGCCACCAAACACTGTCATATACAATACTTTGATCGACACTCTCTGCAAAAGTGACAAAGTAGAAGCTGGTATTTCTTTGTTGGGTGATATGAAGGACAAAGGGGTAAGACCAAATACCATCACATACAATGCCATCTTTAAAGGCCTTCAGGAGAGGAATTTGGTGGAAAAGGCATTTGAAATAATGGACCAAATGACTGAAAATGCATGTAATCCTGACTACATTACCATGGAAGTCCTAACCCAATGGCCTCCTGCCATTGGTGAAACAGAAAAATTGCGAAGCTTTCTGGAAGGATATGAGGTTTCTACTTCAACTGCCTAATACTAACTGGAGTGGAGGATATCCTTCCTAGTTCCGCTGTGATATTCACTGGGTATGGTGGAGATTCTTTTGCAGTCAGTTGAGGTCCCATTTGGATACCTTTCTCAGCCTTTCGGCTAAGATCAAGTGGAATGTGCGAGGTCCCATTTGATCTTTAAGCTCTGTGCTGTCATTTGAGATACCTGCTTTGATGCATAAGTTGTTCAGTAGGTACACAAATCATGTTCTATGAAGACATTTCCATCCATCTTGCCCTTCTGATGAACTGAAAATCATTCCAACATGACAAAATGATGTTACAAGTTTGGTGGGCGTGCTACGCCAAGAATTTTTGTATTTTCACATTTCATCCAAGTTGTAGTTGGTTTAATGCAAGATGAAGTTCCTGTATGCTTATACTGTGTCAACTTTGTTCTGAGCTTAATATTTTGGCTTTGGACGTATCTCAATGCTATTCCTCTTTCCTTTTTATGTATACGATAGAGAATCAAATAAGTAGTGAGTTCCTTTGAACATTTCGTAAATTTGAGTGTGTGATGTAAGCACCAACACTTTTATGATCCTTCATTTAAAGGAAAGAAGAGCATAGTGTTCTTGCTACTAACTTTTTCTCTTTCAAAAATATGAGATGTACTTGGGTGATTAATTAAGGTTCTTTATTTCTTGATAAAGCATTTTAAAGAGCTTTCTTGGCAAACTTTAGAAAATTCTTAAAACCAATAATGAAGTGCCAGTGTTTGCTGAAGCTGGTGGGCTTCTGTCCTATTGCTTTGATTCTGGAATTCCTAAAAGCATCATAACTATTCATCGTCTTTGGTCACTCTTTCTAATGCCTAATGTTCCTCTTCCACAGATAGCATTCAAGTTTGATCATCATTCTCTACGGTGAAAAAGCCTTAAAACCTAGTACTTGAAAAACATACTCAAATTTCTTACCTGGATCTACTCAATGGCCGAGGTTCAATCCCTAAATCTTTCTATTTCCTGTCTTCTCGATGTACACCATGTCATTCTTTTGCTCTTCAAGGTTGAAGAGGTGAATATGAATATTTTGAGTGTCTTGTATTTTCACAATAAGCGGAATGAGATTACCCTTTTTATGATATATGGTGCTTTGTCCTTGAATGCAGTGTTCATGCTTGGCCTGTAAGTTTTTTTTTCTTTTTCCTATTTGCTACAACAGTCTTTTTTTTTTTTGGTTCTTTCCTAGGGAGAAATATGCTTTTCTGGCTCTTTGTAAATGTTTTGGGCACATCAAACATGTCCTCATTAATTAAGGAGCTGGCTAATCAGAGCATAAACAGGGCATCTTAGAATGAAGTTCCTTGTCTTAAGGAGCAAAAGGTGATTGGAGGAGTTCCTTTCTACCGGTGAATTTTACTCTTTCACGGCGATCTTTAGGTTTAAAAATGTTGAAAATTAAACGTTGAAGTTTGAACTTTCAATTTCCAATAGTTAGAATGCTACCCGGTATTTAGAGTTGTCTAATTCAGTCGAAAAGCAAAATTTATGGCTGTTGGGGATAAATTGGCAAACAAATTTCCCAAGATTCCATTTGGTAGGACTCAAAATCTCCAAACATAATTAGTAGCACAAACACTCAAGCACACTAACATGAACAACCACCACAAAATGTATGAAAAGTTTAACAATTGAGAAAACTCACATCATTGATAATGATTACTATAACATTTAACAGCTAAGGGATTTTTACACAAATTCTATTTACCTTATCATCCAATATACTCCTATTATCCTAACAAAGAACATTGGAATCAAACTCCTCTTTTTTCCTTTGTCCTCTACAAGTCTCTCTACAATGATGGGGGAATGGAATTATACCTTACACGTACAAAAAGAGAAACATAACTAAAAAAAATTAAAAAAAGACATGGAGATTTCAAGATTCTCTATTGCTGTCTGTCTCCCTATATCTCTAACGGACAAAAAGATACTCCTACAACTACAAGTGAAAAACGAAAAGTGAATAAGAAGAAAAGCATCATTTCTTCAACTTTTCTCATTTCTACTTTTTCCGGCAAGTCAAACACCGCCTGCTGCGGTAGTTGTGGCATTATTTGTCAGCCAAGGAAATTGCACAGACCCCGGAAAGTTATCGGGGAAACAATCTCCGGTGGCATTAGCGGCGAGTTCTTCTAAGCCCTCAAAAAAGTCATCATCTGCAGGTTCCATGTTATCTAATCCAATATTAGAACTGCCAAATTCATCGTCATCGTCTTCAAAAATGTCCTCTTTCTCTTCCCTGCTGCTTTCTTGCTTCTCCGTTGCCGGAGAATTGCACGCCGGCGAAGACACCGGCGATGAGCTAGTTGGTTTGTTTGAGTCACTTGGTGTGCCAGCTTCGGAGTTCACCGGCTTCTGTCGGGTACTTCCGGCGAGAGAGTTCCGGTGAGTTGGCATAGGGTGGTTGTGCTCTGATGTATAGGTGACAATGAACATATTCGGGTCGGATCTATTTCGCTCCACTTGTTTCCGGGCTAAACAACCCTTTGAGGTGCTACACCTGTAATATCCCCTGTTTAAACCAGAGAAATGAACCAAAGTTAGTCACAAAATTAAGAATAAAAAATTAAGTTGTTGAAAAAGGACTTTGTATTTGTGTTTTAATTAGCCTAAAATAAAAGAGAGATTAAGGAACCTACCTTGGGTATGGGGAGCCTTTGATAGGTTTTTGTCCATATTTTCTCCAAGACCACATGTCAGAAGATAAACCCTCAGCTGGTACTTGACATACCTTCTTCAATTGGTTTTTCCTGATAAAAGAAAAAGAAAATACATATAAATGTGAGGGGGAAAAAAAAAAGATGAATTTATGATATGGGTATGTACAAACTGATAAAGGTCTAATCTTTCCATCCAGAAACTTCAATTTTTTTCTCATAGAATTAAAAGAATGAAAAGAAAAGTTCAAAAAAATAGTCAAAGTTACCTTCTTTTAGGTCTTGGGCTTTGAGTATGTGAAACACTAGTTAGACTATTTGTGGAACCATTTACAGACAGAGACTGCTTGGGTTGTGTTAAAACTCTTGTGTTTAGCTGATGAATATGTTGTTGTTGCTGCTGTTTTATTAGTGTTTGTTGGGGTGATAGATCTTGTAGTCCTCCAAGAACAGAGAGGGGTGAAATAGGTATATTTTGAGGAGAAAGAGGTGGCTGGTGTTGTGGTTGAGATTTGGGGAAGAAAGGTTTGTAAAGATTATGCAACTCTTCAAAAGCAGTATTGTTAGGGTTGTCAAATCTTGGCACAAAGGGATCTTGAAAGCTAAAAAAGTTTCCACCTTGTCTTGGTTGGAAGCTGCAAAAAGTAGTAGTAGTAGTAGTGGCGGCGCTGCTGGTGGTAGTTGTGGTGGTTGCGGCGGTAGAACTAGCGGCGCAGCCTCTGACCACCGCATGTAGATCCCAATCATCCTCCATATCTTTCTCCTTTTGCTATGGCCTTGACTTTTGGTTAGAGAGAGGAAGTGGAGAGAAAAAGAAGACAAAAGAAGGCGCTGACTTTGGCTAGAGAGAGAGAGATTGGGAAAGGGATCTGAGGAGAGGTGTAAATGAGTGGAATACATTTTTCATTTATAGAAAGAGAGTGTGTGTATTTGTGATTTGGCTGGTTTTCATTACATTACTACTAGTCTAGAGAGAGAAGGTGGGGGACAACACCATTTTCATTCTGATTTCTATCTAACGTCTAGCTCTTTCCTTTTACCCATATTACTTGCTTTGTCCTCATATTTTAAGCTATGTGCCACCTAAATTTAAAGTTCTGTGGTCAGATCGACTATTTTATATGGGGCGGAGTGTTGGCCAGTCGAGAACTCTCATGTCCAAAAGATGAAGGTAGTTGAAATGAGAATGTTGAGATGAATGTGCAGGCATACCAGCCTAGATAGAATTATAGAAATAAAGTTATTCGGGACAAGGTGGGGCGTGGCCCCTGTGGAGGATAAGATGCGGGGCCAAGACTTAGATGGTCATGCATGTGAAGAGGAGAGGCACATATGCACCGGTGAGGAGGTGTGAGACACTGGCCCTGGAGGGCCTAAGGAGAGGTAGAGGTGGGCCAAAGAAATATTGGAGAGAGGTGATTATGCAAGATATGACGTTGCTCCAGCTCACTGAAGACATGACCATGGATACGAAGGTGTGGAGGTTGAGAATAAAGGTAAAAGGTTAGGATAGATCGCCTAGCGTTGTCCTTGTCTGCGAGAGTAGCTTTAGTACATGAGTTAGTGTTATTTATGTATCTTCGTATTCTTTGACTTCTGTGATTACTTGTTGTTGCTTTCGTTCCGGTCTTCTGATTGCAGTACTCAGTTTTAATTTTATATCTTTGTATTTTTGCTTCGGATTTTTAATTGGTGTGCTTGCTGCTACTCTTCCTTTTATCTTTCTAAGTCGAGGGTCTTCCGAAAATAGTCTTTTCTGTCTTTTTAGAGGTAGGAATAAGGTCTGCGTACATACTACCTCCACAGACCCCACTTGTGAGATTGCACTGAATCCGTTATTGTTGTCGTCGTCCTCATATTTCAAGCTATAAGTTGTCAAAGTAAGATCTATGTGCTAATTACAATTTCAAAATAGGTGTATTAGTTTGAGACACATATTCTTGTAAGTCTAATCAATGAAATATCTAGTCAAAATAATGGTAAAATTTAATAGATATCTTTTATCTCACGAGTTTGTACTATGTTTGGAAATTGTCGCTTCATGGTTTACTAACTACAGTTTATAGCATGTCACGAGTTCTAATTTCAATAATAATATTACCTGGTTGAACCTTTTTTACTTTTATGTTACTGTGGGGAAAAAAACATAGTGGGAAAGAATTTTGTGGAAGAAAATAAAAATGGTGTTGCATAGGTGCTGTTTACCTCTTTAATTTCTCTTTCATAACCTTTTCATATCCAAGCCATAAAATTGTATTCCCTCTTTAGCATTGGATAAGCAAAGCATTTGCTAGCTAACATGTCAGCAACTTAACAAATTGTTTAATTAAAGTGCTAAGACTTGGTTTGAGTAAGATTCTGAAAAGGGAAAAAGAAAAAATAGATAAGGATTTTAAGGTTTGTTGGTTAGCATAATAGACATAGTATTAATTTAATCAAGATATTCAAAGGGCTTTATCTTTTGTCCTTATCTTATTTTCTCCCACAATGATTCACACAATGGAAAAAACTGCTTTGTTTTTTGTGGTGGTTTTGGGGGGGTTGACTTTTTAAAATTGTCAAAGGGTGGTGGTTAGGGGTAGGGGTAGGGGGTGGTGGGGGTGATTTAGCAGATTGGAAAAGGTCCACGCGGTATGTGTTTACACTCTCTCACATCGAGTCTCGTGAGTGCGTGCACTGACCGACAAAAAGAGAGAGAACACGTTAAAAAATAAATTAAAAAAATAAAAGAAAAGGACAAAAGGTGAAATAGGGTGCTCGTTCATGTGGAGTGCTCCTCCATTCAAAGATTTTTTTTCTTTTTCTTTTTTTTGAACCATCGTTTCCTAATGGCCTGACTAAATCTAAATTCGTATCATAAAATTATATATCAGAGGTAAAATGAAAGTCTAAATTCGTATCATAAAATTATATATCAGAGGTAAAATGAAAGACGATTACATATTCAAATCTTGAATTCGAAACTTTAGTTAAGAATGAATAGATGTTTATCACTTCACTAGAGCCCTTGTTGATCCATCTATTCAAAGATGAAATATGTAATACGTTCACAAAAATTCAATAGGTAATTTTTTTGCACAATAGTATAATTTAGCTATATGCTTAAACTCGAATATACATATTTTGTAAACCTTTGATTAATAAATTATTTTTCATTAGTTCAATATTTGCACATTAAAAGTATTATCCCATTTTATAAAATTGTGATTGGTTAATCTACTTGCATTAATTAAGCTTCACAATAAAGACCAATACAACCTAATTTCTTTTTTGGCATGTATACCTTTTATTTCCAATTTTAACTACGGCATTTTGCCTAACTTAAGAAGTAAAGCATATATAGGAATAAATTTATCTGAGTTCTGGAAAGAACCTTTTTTATAGACTGAATTGTAGTTGCTACTGTGTTAAAATAAAAAATCAAAAAAACTGTTAAAAGAATAAAAGAAACTGGAAAAACAGTAAAGATTAAGAAATATTTCGAGTCCACAATTTGCTTGTGCGTCCTTAAGGAATTTTAACCCCTCACACGTTGCCAAGGTAATGGATTAAATCCTCCCAGGATAAAACGGAATAAACATTCCTGCAACGGTGGCAATACAAACTGCAGGATACCAATGAACTTAAAGAACGGAGCAAAATCACACTTACGAATTTGAGAGAGAGACTACGAATTAGAATGCAGTATTTTCAGAAAGAAGGAAGTTCTGTAATATTTTTGGTGTGTTAAAAACGAAGCCATGCCTCAGAATTTATAGGCAATTATTAGAAGAGGTGTGATGTTTGTTCTGGAAAATGTGTCTTTTCAGAAGTTTACGCGGCCTGCCGCGGTCCTACCGCGGTTACGCCAGGACCGCGGCCAGAGTGGCCCTCTGAATCTGCAGCAGGGTTCTGGCGCGGTCCTACCGCGGTTACGCCAGGACCGCTGCCAGACTATCCTTATGAATCTTCAACAGTTATCTGGCATTTAATTAATTATTAAATAATTAATTAAATAAATTTTGTCCAAAAAATAATCTCATCGATCATTCGAGCGAAGCCGAAGCCGAAGCCGAGCCGAGCGAGCGACGACGGCGCGAGGGATCATTCTCTTCAACTCCTTTTAAGAGCTTTAAGAAGTGATTCTATATATAAGCACACAAATGTAGTTGTCCCTCACCAATGAGGGACAAAGTGCAAGTCAAAAGCTCACTTCATTCAAATTTTCATTTCACTCCATTTTATTTCCGGGATTTTTTCCTATCTATACCATATATGAAACCTTATTACTAAAATTGTGCATATTTCCATTATTACCCGCCATGTTTATATTTTTCCTACAAAATTTTATACCATTCATTAAATACCCAATATTAAGAGCTGATTCCTTCCAAATTAGGCGTCTACAAATCTGGGATAAATATTTGAATAGCTTATTCCTTCCAAATTAGGCGCCTAAAAATTTGGGACTAAATATTTTTTCATATTCACATCAGATTTGTTTTCTCCCTTTTCTGCAGGCTTCTCTTTCATCATTTTTCACGTATTTCTGTTTCTCTAATACCATTCCCATTTGAAGAATGACTCAAGAATGTGCAAAGAAGATACAGATGCTACTAGCGCCACAAACAAGAAGCTCGAAATAGTAATGAATAAAACGAGATATATGCAATAGGCCACTTCTAGGTTAACAGAAAACAACAGGGACGTTGCAACAGTGAGTAGATTTGAAGTTGAAAGAATAGAAAAATATATTGGTGAAATGAAACTATCTAAGTTAAACATCTGCTTCCAAACACAAAAAAATGTTGACTACAAAATTTTCTCCTAATCTACAAAAAATCTATAAATAAACTACAAATCAGTTTACGTATGTATAAAGCAGTATTATTTTGAAGGGTATCTACAAAATTACTACATTTATACTACAATTACACTACAATCTATGTTGAAAAAAGATGTTGACTACAAAATTTTCTCTTTATCTACAAAATTTCTACAAATAAACTACAAATCAGTTTAAGTATTGTATAAAGTTGTATTATTTTCAAGGGTATCTACAAAATTACTACATTTATACTACAATTAAACTACAATCTTATGTGAAAAAAAATGTTGACAACAAAATTTGCTCTTCATCTACAAAATTTCTACAAAACTACAAATAAACTACAATTGCACCCATACGCCCAAAAAATTGCACGAGATCGACTAGGATTAAAAAGAAGAGAAAATGAAGAAATTGTCGATGAGAAGCTTTAAACTCGAGGAGAACCAAATAGAAGTTGAATCAAGAGTTTAGGACTGAGATATTAATTTTGCTGACTTCATCTTCTTTTTCAGATCTAGCTAGTGTTTTTGATTTTGATTATTCTACATCTTGATGGTTGCGACCTTTTGAAGCTCGCCGGAGGAGGTTACAGAAGATTCATATGGCTACCCCACAAATTTACAATTGAGAATTGTCTATGTTGAAAAACAATGGGTTTCATATTGAATCTCTTTGGCTAAAAATTTGATTATAAAAAATGGGTCTCATTTCTGTATTTTTGGAGAAGAAGAAGGAATGGAGAAGAGAAAGAAATGGGAGGGGGGAAATGGCGCTGGTCAGATCTTGGAAATTAAGGGGAGAGAGAAACGTGAGATATATGGACACCTTTAATTAAGGAGTAAAAAACAGCCAATTAATTATGCCTCTAAATTAATTATGGTATATAAATGGTAATTTGGTATGCTGAATTAACTCAAACCTTAAACATTGAGGGTAATAAGGTTTCATATGTGGTATAGGAAGGTAAAAATCCCACCATTTCCAATTCACACTTATACTTATACTTAAAGTCTTTGAAGCTCAATGCCTTTAAAGTCCAACATAAATTTCCTATTAAGATCAAAGTTACTCCAAAAATAAAATTTCAAATTTACTAAAATAAGATTATTAAATTAGATAATTCTTAAAAACTTGCCAATACGTAGCAATGCGAAAAATCTGAAGTAGGTGGATAAAGCAAAAAATTTATTTGAACTAGGTGCATGCATTTATGTTTATTTATTATATTGTAAATTGGAGGCAAGAACACATGTCATCTTAAGTACTAGAACCTTATGTAAAAGACTGATATTATATAATTATATGCTTATTATACGCATTTTTCGGTGGATGAATAACTGGGAAAAGAGGAAAAAAAGGAGGAGTAAATTAGAAATTCCAAATTGACTTATTGAGAGGAGAATAGACGGCTACAAGCCCCTTTTGACCTTTTGACACTCGAGCGAGTACATGAGATAATGCTGAGGTGGCATGACACCTGTTGATATTATGGCCCCACCACCCTTCTCAAATACCACTTTAAAGTTTAAAAAAACAACAGTAACGCGTGCACTGTGCTCTTAATAGTATCCTATGCGATAAGATCAACGGTCATGATTCACTTATACTGTTACGTGAAAAAAAATTCATTTTTAAGAAGATTAGTATTTTCATTTACCTTATACTTGACTGAAATTAAAAAAATAACTTTCGCTTGCTAATGTCATATTGGCTAAAGGCAAATCTGATTTTATTCTTATCCATTGTTATTCACTCTTTTTTCCTTTTACATTGTTTTTTCTAAACCCTATTCGTTTTTGACTATTTGCCCCAGTTTTACTGCCTTAATTTTTTTACTTTTTTTTGGGTTTGGCTGAAGTTGTGTGCACTTACTACTTACTTTTATAAGCTATTCCGGATGCAATTGAATGTTTTCTCAACATGGCATTATCAAAAAGGTGTTGCGAGATCCACCTTAAATAAGGAATCAAATTCTTCAAAATTAAGTGGCTGTTTGGACATAAGAATTTTAAAATTTCAAAAAAAGTGAATTTTTTTTTTAATTGAAAATGGTATTTGAAAAGTGGTGCCCGTTTGGACATAAAATTTGATGGAAGATTTTTCTAAAAAAAATTTACTTTTTCGAAATCAGTGTTTGTTCATAAAATTTTCAATTTTCACTTGAAAATGCATTTTGGAAATTTTCGAAAATTGAAAAACTGCAAAAAAATGTTTTTCAAAATTTTCACCCAAATCACTCACAAAACTTCAAAAACAACCAAAACTGAAATTTATGTCCAAACACAACTCTAAATTTCAAATACCAATTTCACTTGAATTTTTTTTCACCATTTTTGGGAATTTTACAATTCTTATGCCCAAACGCCTACTTAGAATTGTTTGGACATGAATATAATTTTGGGTTATTTTTGAATTTTTGTGAGTCATCTGAGTGAAAATTTTAAAAAATAATTTTTTGGAGTTTTTCAAATTTTTGAAAATTCTAAAATTCATCTTTAAGTGAAAATTGGAAATTTTATTGGGGAACACTGATTTCGAAAAAGGTGAATTTTTTTTGAAAAAAGTGAAAAAAAAAATCATGGCCAAACGGACTCTAAATCTTTATGGAATTTTTAGCTCCTATAGCAAAGGTTGATACCTTATTTATTTTAAATAAATACTCTTTTAAAAAATTATATTCCATAGCTACCTTTTGATTTTTATAGCCAAATATCTATTTATGGTTACCTCCTACCCTTAAGCCATAAAATACGTTTTGTATTATTTTTCTGTCTCATTCTTACAGATTTTTCTCCACCCTCTCTCTCTCTCGATGTCAGTCTTTCTCCATGAATACAACCACGATTCTCCACTGATTCATCTCCATTGTCTCGCAAAATTTTCATTGTCAATGGGCTGGGGCTCTGAATAAATGTCGAAATCAAGCCCTAGAGAGAAAGATGGAGGTTCGAAATCTGTTATTGAAAGGTAAATTGAGGGAAATCTGAAAGGAAATCACGAAGATCCACCCCATTCTGATGGATGTTGCTTTGACCTCGGTCGAGTACAGTTTTCCGAATGATTTTATATCGCAAGTCATCTTTACCAAGCCGCGCATCTTCATTAAATCATAAGGAATTTCTTTCATTTTTGCGCTAAATTTTGAGAGTTTCGAGTCAGAATCGCGGCCCTCTCGACCATACGACATTAGGGTTGTTCTTGAACAAAGACGACGGAGTTTGGGGCTGAGCAACTTATAGAGCCTGTTACCTTTTTTTCATTGTATTTCAATGTATCTCGGTGTATTATTCTATGTATTTCATTGTATTCATTGTCTTTTTTTTCCATTGTATTTCAATATATGTTGCTGTATTCCATGTATTTCATTGTATTCGCTGTCTCGCAATATTCCATGAATGTATTCGTATATTTTTTTTAATTAATATAATTTATGTATTTAGATGTATATATGTTGTCACGACCCGAATTTTCCACCGTCGGGATCGTGATGGCGCCTAACTCTTGAATGCTAGGCAAGCTAACGGATACAGTTTCTAACACATTAATCATTAATCAAAATAGTAATTAGCAGTAATTAAAACTAAACAGATAGGAAGTGCGAAAATTTTTATAATAATTTAAATACTCTAATACAAGACTACCCAAAAGATCTAGTGTCACAATCCACGAACGTCTAAAGATTTCTACAAACACTGGTTTCAAGGAAAATACATCTGCTTTTCGGAATAAATGAAAACGGGAATCTAAAATAAAGGGAAGGGGACTCCAGGGTCTGCGAACGCCGGCAGATCTACCTTGGGTCTCCTGTGGACTGAAGGCAGCAACCCAAACTCTGATCAGTACGGTCATGTACCGGGATCTGCACAGAAAGTACAGAGTGCAGTATCAGTACAACCGACCCCATGTATTGGTAAGTGCCGAGCCTAACCTCGGCGAAGTAATGACGAGGCTAGGACACGACAATAATATAAACCTGTGCTGTTAAATAGTATACTAACAGAATAAAAAAATAATAATAGAAGCTAAGCACAAATTAACAGGAAGGGGCAACATGCTATGGGGGTACCAAAATAAAGAATCACAGCAGTAAAGGAATTTAAACAGCTAGAACACCTTGAACCGATAACAATTAATAAACACAGCAACAGAAAATGCACGGCATCACCCTTCGTGCTTTTACTCTCAATCCTCACGGGGCAATCAATAATAGAAACGTGCACGGCATCACCCTTCGTTCTTTACCACTCAGCCTCACCAGATAATAAATAATAGATACGTGCACGGCATCACCCTTCGTGCTTTAACACTCAGCCTCACCAGATAACCAATAATAGAAACGTGCACGGCATCACCCTTCGTGCTTTAACACTCAACCTCACTAGATAATCAATAATAGAAACGTGCACGACATCACCCTTTGTGCTTTAACACTCAACCTCACCATAAGAATAATAGAAATGTGTCCGGCGTCACCTTCGTGTTTTATCACTCTTCCTCACCACATAAGCAAACAACAGAAACAATAACAACCCGGCAAGGGCATTATAATTAAACAACTTTCTTTCATTACTTAACTTCACAACATGAATCTCAACTTGAGCCAATACTCAACCAATATCCAAAAGCCAGGAAAGACATAATAAGACTTGTTTAACATGGATGATAACCAGTTTAAGCAAGAACAGTACGAATAAAGGAACACAACGGCCACAAGTATAAGACTAACTCACATGCTATAACCCGACAACAACGTATAGATACTCGTCACCTCACCTATACGTCGTACTTAACAAATAAACATGTAGCAAATAAGGCAACAATACCTAATCCCTCAAGCTAAGGTTAGCCACAACACTTACCTCGATTCCACGGCCAAACTCAAGCCTCAAGTACCGCTTTTCCGTTAGTTCCCACTTCCAGTCCGCCCGAATCTATTCATAATTAACTTATTAACATCAATTAAAACCAAAGAAACCAATCCTAACGCAAAATTATAGATTTCCCAACAATTCCCCGAAAAGTCAAAAATTCGACCCCGGACCCGTTTGGTCAAAACTTGAAGTTGGACCAAAACCCGATTACCCATTCACCCACGAGCCCAGATATGTAATTAGTTTCGGAATCCGACCCCAAATCGAGGTCTAAATTCTCAAATTTATAAAATTCCCAATTCACAAAAAATCCCTAACTTCTACCCTTAAAGAACAAGACTTAGGCCTAGAAATCTAATGGATGTTGATGGAAATTGAAAGAAATGAGTTTAAGAATGCAAACCTATGATTTGATGTTGAAATCCATCTTCAAAAATCGCCCAAGGTCGTGTTCTCCGAAAGAAAATATGAAATTATGGAAGACCCCCGTTTTTTATTCTGTTTTTAAAACACTGGACAGACCTTCTTCGCGTTCGCGAGAGGTCTATCGCGTTTGCGAAGCTGCGGTCCTAGTGACCTTCGCGTTCGCGAGATACCCTACGCGTTTGCGAAGGTATACCCCCGTAACCTTCGCGTTCGCGAGCCGCTTGCCGCGTTTGCGTTGAGTATCATTCCCCTCCCTCAGTTCCCATTCTTCGCGTTCGCGATAGCCTGGTCGCGTTCGAGAAGGGTAATGCCCCCAACGCTTCGCGTTTGCGAGCAATGCCTCGCGTTCGTGTAGAAGGATTTCTCCTCCAGACCAATCTACCCGTTGTGTTCGCGAGAGTTCCTTCACGAACACGAAGAAGGATGTACCGGATGACGGTAGAAGTCAAAACACCAGAAATTTCAAGTCTAAAACTTCCCGAAGCCTATCCGAAACTCACCCGAGCCCTCGGGGCTCCAAACCAAATATGCACACAAGTCTTAACACATCATACGAACTTGCTCGTGCGATCAAATCGCCAAAATAATATCTAAAACTACGGATTTAACAATTTATTACTTAAATCTTTAACCAATTATCTTACAATTTATTACTTAAATAACCATAATCCAAAAGAAACAGCCCCTTTTTATTGAAGCTAATGCTTACCGCATACATAATAGTATCTTATTCGCATTATGCTACGTGCATACTTTAAAGAAGGGGAATATTTGCATGAAAGAATTTATAAAGTAGAAGATACTGGAATTTTTTTTATTAGGAGAAGATAAATAAAATTTCTTTTCTGAAAAGTTCAGGAATTGACTTAAATAACTTCAACTCTAACACAGAACACAGAATAAAAATACCAGAGAAAATGTACAAGTTTTTCCGAACAATGAAGAATAGGTTCCAATTTCTTAAAATTTTGACACTTTAACTTTAACACTTTACACTAAGAATAATGTAATATAACATTCTTTTTCATACTCCAATCTCATTTTAATAGTCAAAATTACCTTACGCTTAGAAACAAAACTCAGTGACCAAGATGTCAAAATTCAAATATTAGTGTTGCGAATTTGAAAAAATCATTTATATCCATTTAATTTATTCTACGTACTTAATTCCCTATAAATTATCTTAAAATTTAGAAGTAAAATAACATGATTTATGCATGGAACAGTATTGGAGGGTAATCACAGGTATTAGAAATAGGAATAGAGAACAAAAAACGGGTGATGGAACATAAATATTTGACTCGTGAAAATTCAACTAAAGCAAAAATATTAGGAAAAATTTCGTTAAAATAGCTCGGCGTAGCCAGTTTTCGGACTGACCATTCAAAAATAGCCAGCATTTACCAAGTCAATAAAAAATAGCCACTATTTTGTTGCAACAGAGATCGGTCCAACATAATATACTGGAGTTCGGTGCACATGTGTATGAACTTCCAGCATATTATGCTGGAACTCCAACACCCGGAAAGTTCCAACATAATATACTGGAGATTCGAGCACTTGTGTATGAACTTCCAGCATATTATACTGGACCATTATACTTTGCTGGAACTCCAGTATATTATGCTGGAGTTCTAGTGTACTTATGCTGGAACTCCATCATATTATGCTGGAGTTCCAGCATACTTATCCTGGAACTCCAGTATAATATATATGCTGGAGTTCAAGTATACTTATGCTGGAACTCCAGCATAATATACTGGCGTATTTTCTGGGTTTTGAACAGTATTATCTCTCAGATTTATCTTTACATGAAAAGTGGCTAAATTTCAATTACTTTTGAAACTGGGCTATTTTTAAACGACCACTTGTAAATCTGGCTATTTTTGAATTTCTCCCGAAAATTTCACATTAGAACAACTGGGCTCCCTACTTTTCAATTTTATAGCCCATATTTTATTTTACAACCAACTAGCCCAAAAATAATATGCTAAGATTCAACATCCAACTCCAATAGGTTCTCAAAATTACTATTTAATTTTTAAAAATATTCCTCAGGCTTTTAAGTTAATTTTCGAATCAGTACTTGTAACTCAAATATTAGTTCAACAAACCAAATTCATTTGGGTGGTGAAAATTAGATTTTTAACAAGCTTAAATATGTGGGTTTAAATTTCGAATTTGATTTTGTGAGAATTTTGGAGTGGGTGTTATTTAGACTTGTTAGAAATAGTGTAAGGAGGTTGTATATAAAATTTGAAGTCATTTAATGGAGATTTGGAGGTTTTGAACAAGAATTGCAACTGAAAATCGTGGAAGAAGTTCGTCTACAGACGCTTGTATAAAGGTGTATAATAGTGTATAAGGTTTGTTTCTTCACTCATATACACTATTATACAAGATTATACATAATTATACAAAAAACTGACTTCGTCTTCTTCGTTGCGTATTTTTTGAAATTTAACTCAAATCTTGCTCAAATCTACTCCAAATCACTTCAAATTTAAATTTTGAACTCCTTTTTCTCATTTTCAATCAATTGGAACAACACCCCATCCAAACAACTAACAAATTCAAAAAAAAAAAAAAAAAATTCGAAAGGAAAGCTTTGAATGGTCTTCAATGGTGGACTTCTACTCTTCAATTTTCTTACATTGCAACCAGGTGACACAAGAGGAGAAGCAGAAAATACACGGCTCCTTGAAGCATATATAGAAGATGTGAGAAGATGAGAGAGTGAAAGTAATGGTTGTGAGAATACAGATTTAACTCCATAGCTTTTAGAAGCAATGGTTGTAAGAACACAAATTTTGAATTTGCTAGTGCTTTCAAAATATGTACAGTGTGGACTAGGTCAGAAAAAACTTTAAAATATGGGTCATTTTTTGTAATGGTGTGAAGTCATGTGTATTTAGTTGTAATTCTTTCAAAATATTATGGATCAAAATAAACAACTTTCACCCCAAAAACGTGTTAAACAGCGCTACAATTTATTTCTTTGTAACTTGCCTTATAAAAGGGGGCTATTGAAATGGAGAGGGGACAGACAACTTTTAGTAACGGAAATAAATCATTAATCAACTCGGAATAAATGCCCTTTTAATTTCTTCAAAGTTTCCAGTAAGGAAAATAAGGTGAAACACATTCTAAATTAGTAAGTCGTGGTAAAGATTATCAAAAGACAAAAACTGAATCACGTAGAGCGGCAGATTAAATTTGAAGATTAAAATACTCTAATAAATTCATAAAAAAAAATAGCAAAAAGCCTAGAGATTTTAGACACAGACAAGTTGAACTGGTCTTGAAAACCCTGCCTGAACCAACATGGATTTGTTAGGTTTTTGCAGCAGCTAAGCCATAGGCGTTGGACCAAATATGTCGGCCATAGCCATACCTTCTTTTGAGTAGAGGCGGGTCTAGAATTTTCATAACATCCGTGCACCACTAGGAAAATGAGTAATAAAGGAAGTACTAAGTGCTATTTGATCCCTAATCCTCTACATAAATAACTCAACATTCAACCAAGTGCACCATTTAACCTCTTTAGAGCATGAGTACCAGCATAAAATACTAGTTTAACGGAAAAACCATGGGTTCACGTGCTCCATACATATATTTACTTATAAATCCGCCCCTGCTTTTGAGTATGGTTTCTTTTGTCTCCGTTCTAATTTTGGATTTAAATTATAAACACTGATACAAAAATGAAATGGAATGCTATAATTTTACATAGCAGATTATTATTGTATTTTTCAAATCAATATATTATATTAATATGAAAATTTTACTTGCTATTGTATGACAAACTAACCTGATGATGAAAACATTAAACTTATAAACGACAACTGCTGCTCTATATTATAATTTTTTAAAATTTTGGGACAAACAAATGATTTTAAATGGAGTACTTGCTTGCACGAGCAAAAGCAGCAAATATGAAGATAATATTATTTTTCCTTATCTACTAATTTCATCCATTTAGTTAGGGTATGGCCAAGTGGAGTTGTTTCTGTTTTATATGTGTGCTTTCATTACCAATACAAATATTTTTTCGCCATCACGCTTCGTGGTCAATAAACAAAATGGGCGACTGATGGAGATGTATTTCAATGGGAAAGAAAAAGACAGACAAAAGAAATTTATTTAGACATCATGAAGTAGTCAAATAAATGGGTTTGGAATTGCAGCATAATCCTTGTAAGTTTATTCGACGCCAAATGTGCTAAGTTTTCTATTTAACTTGATAGACGTTGCAAGAAATGACTCAAATTTATGTATATTATGAGTGACTATAATAAAATTGAAAGCTTATGGTATGTTTGGTACGAAGGAAATGTTTATCATGAAAAATATTTTTCTAGAAAACGAGTGATTTTATCACTTATTTTTACTTGTTTGGTTGGTCAATGAAACTTTTTCTGGAAAATACTTTCTAGTGTTTGGTTAGATATTAGAAAATATCTTTTAGGAAAATAATTTTTTGTGCTATTCTCCTCACCCTCTTCCACCAAATAACCATGTTTTCTGTGCTCCCCCCCTTCCCTCAAATACCCTACATTTTCAAGACTCTATTTTCTTCGAGAATTTAATTATTCTTTAAAAGATGCACACAAACCCAAAAGTAACTAATATACTGTTTTACTTGATTTTTTATGCAAAAACAACATTGAATTTGTGCCCATAACTAAAAAGAAAATACTCCTTTTTTGGTTGAAAAAGATAGTACTCTTTCTACAACATGAAAAGAAAATACTCATTTTTTGAAATAAATAAATAATTTTTACTACATCAATTTGTTGAAATGAAAGAAAATATTTTTTCTACATCATAAAAAAACATACTCATTTTGTTGAAATGAAAAAGAAAATACTCTATCTTCAACATGAAAAGAAAGTAATCGTAATAATATTTCTATTTAGGGTGGGGGTGGGGGTGGGGGTCGGGGTAGGGTTTGGGGTGAGGGGTGAGATGGGAGTGGGGTGGGGTGGAGGGTGTTGGTGGTGATGGGAACAAGGGTGGTGAAAGTTGAAAAAGAGTTTTGGAAAAAGTTTTTCCTTCTCTTGACATGGAAAATATTTTCCTCCAATTAGAGAAAAATGAGTTCATGAGAAAAATATTTTTCAATACATTTAAGCCAAACAAACATGAGATTAGAAAATATTTTTCGAAAAATATTTTCCTTCGTCCGAACACACTCGTAATTTATCTTAGTATTGGATATTTAAATAAGAACATCTCTGATGAGTAATGAGTTAAGTAGATATATTTGTAACGTGTGCTTTTAATAGATAGATGAGATCACGATGCCTCCCAAGAAGTTGGCTATAGAATATGAGATCATATGGATCAAGTGATCAACAAAAAAACATATATAGAATTTTAATTGTTATTCTTTATTCTTTGAGGCAATCCACTAATATTGTACCATGGTCGCCTTAATTAACTCCTTTTTAGGCAAGAAGATAACTACTCGATAGAGACAGAGCAAATTGATCCGACATTTGTAATTGATTTATTAAATTATACTACATAACTTAGCAAAAATGAGATAAAACTGGTACAACACTTGAACACTCGTTCCTCAAATCTCCAAAATTGTGAATCCGTAGATGAATTCAGGATACATGTTTCGGCTTCGAACATTTCATTGGTTGGTTATCAAGTTAGAAGCCAAAAAGCCTTTTCCAATTTGACTAGATTTCACAATTTTCTTTGTATCTGGTCAAACATTAATGCAAAGCTATGGAGTATTAGTTTGTGTATTCAGTTAGGCCCATTGATGGGACAAGGACATATGAGTACCGCCCAATGATCTATCCACTCATGACAGAGAGGCCCATCCACCCATGAGAAATTTTATACTACTATTGTAAGTTGTAGTGCGGGACCCATAACTTTTATATTATCATTTTTTTTACTTTCTCTTCTCTCCTCTTTGGAATCCTCTGGCTTTCTTCCTTATTTTCATTTCACAAGAATTCTCTGCCTCCCACCCCAGATTCTCCTCATATTTTTCGTAATTCTCTTCCTCCTACTAGACCCTCTTTTCATTTCTACCACTTCAAACTGATCTTTTTCCTGTTCAGTTTTCTCTCAGGTCCTTTTCTCATTATTAGTTTCCTCTCAATCCTTACTATTATGTTTTCCGAGAATAGTTCAAAAATAAAAAATCTTCATCTTTGGTGTTGGAAACAATCCAGCAATTATACAATAAAGTGATCACTTAAACTTTCAATTAGTTTAATTTAACTCTGGTTCTTTGGCTCTTGGGAACCGATCAAAACTATGTGCACCTCCACATATTCAAACTCTTCTTAAATGTGATTAAGATGCACTTTTCGTCAATAATTTTCAGTTCTTAAAAAGGATCTATAAGCAGTACTTAATCCACACCAATCAAATACACCAAATATTTTATGTTGCTCTTATGTATTGCCGAGATAAATTTAAGTGTAAAATTAAAAAAATTTAAAGACCCCTTTTGATTTCCCCCCCTGAAATAGTATGAACCCTGATAGAAAAAACAGTAGAAAAGAAAGAACCAAAAAAATAAATAAAGAAGGAATAGAGACAGAAATTCAGAGACGAAGAGAAAGAGCATTGAAAAGAAAAACAAATAAAGAAGGAACGAGGAAAAAGATAGCCTGGTATTTGGAAGAGGAGAGAGAGAGATTTGGCATCTTTTTATTTCTAGGCGTGTGGGACCCAGTATAATACACTTGTCAAGCTTAGAATATGGCCTCATACAACTATTCTTCCTTGAGTCTCACTCAAAATAAAACTTCTCATCCACCCATCTTTCTTATTGCATCATGCATGGCACGTCATGGGCCTAGATCCCAATTTGTATGATACGTTAACGTACATAGAAGATTAAGTTAGCGTTTGGACATAGATTTAATTAAAGCTAAAGAGAGAATTTTCGACGTTATGTTGAAAAATAATTTTTTAAGTCTGGACATGCATTTTATTTGGAAAAAATTAAAATTTTGTAAATAGAATAATTTTTTTACGGGAACTTATTATTTTTTCTTCAAATCTGATCATATTCCGTGAACAGATAAAATATTTTCAAAAAAATTTGCCAAAACTTATGATCAAAGGAGAACTAAGATAAAAGTAGTCTTTCATTCTAACGGCACATGTGTAAGTGTAACTTGCTCACATTGCTATAACGGCTTTTGAACAAATGAGAAATTTATAGTAAATTAATTTCAGAGTTATATTCTCATAATACAAAAGTTGCATACATAGACTATGTCACTACTGAAGTATGTTGATCTAAATACCTCCACATTGACTTATTAAGCATTAGAGAACAAGCTTCACTAGCTTAATACACGAATTCACCTTATAGTAAGCGATTGAATGTGTAATTATATTTTGCACCGTCAATACATAAAACTTAAACTCCTAACAACAAGTTTAGGAGAAAACTAGCTGAACGCATAGCCACTATAAGAGGCGTTAAGGCATTTGTCAATCACGTCAAATTGTTAGGAGTACAGACTAGAGAGTAGTCGAACTAAGAGGAAGGTTTTGGGCCTTTGTTCGTGCATCCTTCATCATTATATGCAGTAGTGGCTGTTTTCTTTCCGTCTCTTCGTTTGTCAGATTGGATTTGGTACACATGCAGATATATATTCACGTAGACACTCGCAGCTCAATTATTAGAGGAAAATAATGGGATCCATGATACCACATTTTCACTTTCTGAAAATTGATAGATGGATTTAAAGCATTGTCCTAAAACAAAAACAAAAAGAAGATTTGAAAGCATTGTCCCAATATAATTCAATAAATAGGAGTACTATACTATAATACAGAGTTAATTTGTATACAATTCGAACAGGCGTACTTTAAAATAATTATTTTCCTTTTTGACCATTGATATTCACATAAAAAATAAAAAAAAAACAATAAAGAATCACATAATAGGTGAAACATTTTCCAAGGGGATGAAGAATAAATAGAGGAAATGGTCATTGGACTTGGAGTAGTTGCATGTTTATTTTTTTTCTTTATAAAAGTTTGAGTCCTTTAGTTTATTTCATTTTATTTGATGCAAAAACACCTAAATACCCCAAAGAAAATGAAGATAACTACTACTCTGTCTGTCTCAAATTTTATTTTGTTACTATAATTATATATGAGAACTCGATTCATTTGTTTCTAATACGATTCCTTAAAAAAATTTAATCATAAGAAGAAGTAATATACATATCCTTACGACCTTAGAGTTTAAATTCTATTTTGCTGACAAGGTTAAAAATATTGACACAATCAGTTATTTATTAAGTAATTACATATAAATCTCTTGATAAATATTACTCCATCCGTCTCATAATATGTGTCGTGATTCCCTTGTGCACGCCTGTTAAGAAAGAATAGTTTTTACTATTTTACCCTTATTTTTTTTGGTAAGTAAACTATTTTATTTATCAATAGCAAATATGTACAAGTATGAAACAAACCATAACATCACTACTACTGCTACTTCCCTACATCCAGCTAGTACACTTAAGGATAGAAATTAAGAGAAACTAACTTCCTTTCTAGTTTTGGCTTCAGTGTCCCTTTACATGTTACCTCCTGAATAATCTGCTTAATGATCCCGTGCACTGATCTCTGTTTCTCCTGAAATATTCTAATGTTTCTTTCTTGCCATACATGATAGTTACACCCAGCAAGCACCATTATGTAAAGTTCCGCCTCTGCATTCCTTCCCGTCTTATTAATTTTCCCCCATAGCAGTTCCTCCTGCCAGTTCAACATTTGCCTGTATATACCTTGCCATTGCAGAAGTTTGCTCCATATCTCAGCAGACATGCCACATTTGAAAAATACGTGGTCTATAGCTTTTGCCTCATTGTTGCAAAGAGGGCACATTAGATTATCAGTAATTCTCCGGTTAGCAAGCCTGTCCCTTGTGAGTAGTCTTCTTTGAGCTGCCAGGGCCAAAATAAACAGCCACTTAGGAGCACCAAAGTTGTTGCAAACTACCCATATTAAATGTTTTCTCAATTTATGTGAATCTCCATCGATGACATTATCTATATTTTTACTAAATGTGAATGCAATTTATTTTGCTTTATAGGATATAAGAAGAGACTGTAGAAATTCGAATACAAATACAGAGCCAACGCAGCGAAAATTAATCGAGAAACGTACCTTCAGCTATAGTTGTTCAAGTGTGGTAGGAATCACCTTCGTAAAACGTTGGCAGAAAACCTATGAGCTTTCTAGCCTGTGCCTATCGAAGGATGTCAGACTGATGGAGTCACAGGCGTATTTATAGGTAGGCTAGGGACTCTTAGGCAAATACTTTAGCCCTAGGGACTTCTCCATAAATTATAATTACCCTAGGGACTCCTAATATATGGTAATTTCTTTCCATCAAAGAAACTACCATATATGCATAACTACAGAATATTATCTGATATATTATTTCCTTTGGGAGACAAAGTAAATAACTTATTACCTTATATGTGGGCCACACTAGAAGTCTCTAGAAGAGACGTTAATTTCTAACATTCTCCCACTTGGCCCACATATTAAAATCAGATAATCGTTTATGAGAGATAAACATATAATATGGCCATAAACTTTATCACTCAACTAAAAGTTATGCAACAATCACTTTAACTAGAATATATTATTACACGAATCATGCGGTCATGCTTTTAGACAAACACTTCCTTCCATGTATTACAATGCATAATATATTATAACAAAGTGTCTAACAACTTTATGAATGAACTTAATATAAGTCATTCAGAGTCCAACTTTATTGATCCAATGATCATAAAAATGAAAAACCAAAAGTGTGCACTGTCATGTATATTAAAATAAACATAATGTCTAGACAAACTGTTAGAGAGCAAAGCAAGACTAAATTGAGATACTAAGCCCCATATGGGATACATGATCCTTGAAAATATTAGCCGGCGGACCTTTAGTCATAGGATCAGCAATCATCAAAGTAGCACTAACATTCTCAAAATTCACATCTTGCTTCTTCACATAGTCTCTAACCATCAAGTACTTTATGTCGATGTGCTTGCTTCGGCTGCCACTTTTATTATTCTTAGAAAAGAAAACTGCAACTGAACTGTCACAAAAGATTCTCAATGGCCTTGAAATGGAATCGACAATCCTAAGACCGAAAATAAAGTTTTTCAACTATAACGCCTGTGATGTAGCTTCATAGCATGCTATAAATTCAGTTCCCATTGTGGATGTTGCAACAATGGTCTGCTTGACACTTCTCCAAGATACAGCACCTCCAGCAAGAAGAAAAATGTATCCTGAAGTAGATTTACCAGTGTCCTTGCATCCACCCAGATCAGAATCTAAATATCCAACCACCTCCAATGAGTCAGAGTATTTGTATGTGAGCTTAAAATCCTTGGTTCCTTGCAAATATCTCAAGACCCTTTTACCAGCTTTCCAATGGTCAAGACCATGGTTATTTTGATACTTGCCAAGCATTCCTACCGCAAAAGCAATATCAGGTCTAGTACAGACCTGTGCATACATGAGGCTCCCGCCAAGCGAAGCATAGGTAATGTCTTTCATTTGCTCCTTTTCCAACTCATTTGTGGACATTGATTCAACGAGAATTTGTCACCTTTAATTATGAGTGCTGCTATAGGTGAACAGTTCTTCATCCCGAATCTTTCCAAAATTCTTTCAATGTAGGCCTTTTGAGACAGTCCAAGTAATCTTTGCGATCTGTCTCTGTGAATCTCTATGCCAATGACATAAGAGGCTTCACCCATATCCTTCATCTCAAAATTCTGGATAAGGAACTGTTTAGTCTCGTGCAACAATCCCAAATTACTACTTGCAAGCAAAATATCATCCACATATATGACTAGAAAAATATATTTGCTCCCACTTATCTTAAGGTATATACACTGATCAATGATGTTCTTCGTAAATCCAAATGAAGAAACAACATTATGAAATTTAATATACCATTGGCGGGAAGCCTGCTTTAGCCCATAAATGGATTTATTCAACTTGCAAACAAGGTGACTTTTGTCCCTATCACAAAATCCTTCAGGATGACGCATGTATACCTCATCTTCAAGATCTCCATTCAGAAAAGTTGCTTTCACATCCATTTGATGTAACTCTAAATCAAAATGAGCTACTAATGCCATGATCATTCTCAATGAATCCTTCTTTGATACTAGAGAGAAGGTTTCATGATAATCAATGCCTTCCCTTTGAGTAAAACCCTTCGCTACAAGTCTGCCTTTATATCGTTCGATATTACCCGATGAGTCTCTTTTAGTTTTAAAGACCCACTTGGAACCTATGGTAGAGGATCCCTTTGGTAATTCGACGAGATCCTGGACTTTGTTTTTAGCCATAGATTCTAACTCTTCTTTCATGGCATCATACCAAAGTGTAGTTTTCTCCACTCATGGCTTGTAAACACGAGCATGGATCATCTTTTAGTACAATATCATAATCAGACTCTTGAAGATATACAATATAGTCGCTAGAAATTGCTGATTTTCGAATTCTTGAGGATTTTCTCACTCCCACTGGTTCAGACACTTCTTCAGTGGGTTCAGGTAAAGCGGGTTGATCTTCACGTGGCTCCTCAAGTGGTGGTGGCTCTTAAACTTGTTGTTGTTCAGATAATTCATGAGAATTTTTCTGAGCAACATTAAAGTTCCCAATATATAAAGGTACAACAGGTGATTCCCTTATTTCTTCCAATTCCACCCTTTGAGTCAAACCACTCCCACTCTCTTCATGCTCCTCAAGAAATTTAGCGTTTCTAGCTTCAACAATTTTAGGAGAATGAGAAGGACAATAAAACCTAAATCCCTTAGAGTTAACCACATAGCCTATAAAATAACCGCTTATTGTTCTTTCATCCAACTTCTTTAGTTATGGGTTATAAACCCTCACTTCAGTTGGACATCCCCAAACGTGTAAATGGTTTAAACTAGGTTTCCATCCTTTTCATAACTCAAAAGGTATCTTGGGGACAATCTTGGATGGAACCCTATTTAAAATATACATGGCGGTTTTTAAGGCTTTACTCCATGAGGATAAAGGTAAACTTGATCTACTAATCATGCTTCTTACCATGTCCATTAATGTCCGGTTCCTTCTTTCTGCCACGCCATTTTGTTGTGGTGTTCCTGGCATGGTATATTGAGCAATTATACCTTCACTTTCGAGGAACTCAGCAAATGGACCCTTAACTTGTCCCTTGTCTGTGTACCTACCATAATATTCTCCGCCCCTACCAGATCTTACAACTTTGATCTGAGCACCCGTTTGTTTCTCTACTTCTATTTTGTAAACTTTAAAATCATCAAGTGCTTCTGATTTATTAAACAGAAAATAGATATACATATATCTTGAATAGTCATCAATGAACGAGATAAAATATCCCTCACCATTCAAGCAAAGGGTAGGAAAAGGCCCACATATGTCTGTATGTATGATCTCAGGCAATTGAGAGCTCCTTTTGGCACCTTTAGTTGATTTGTTGGTCTTCTTACCCTTTATGCAGTCCACACAAGTCTCAAAGTCAAAAAAATCAAGAGCTTTTAGAACTCCATAATTAACCAACCTTTTGACTCTATCAATAGAGATGTGTCCCAATCTCTTGTGCCAAAAAGTTGATGAGTTCTCATTGATAATACATCGCTTAGTGCCAATTTCTTTATCATGCAAAGTTAAAACATTGCATTCGAATGTGGGGTCTAGCTCAAGTTTATATAAATTTCCATTCAAATTTCCAAAACCAATAACTTTATTATCTTTCAAAAGTTTCACAGAAGGATAATGAAAATTCAAATCATATCCACTAATCGATAGTCTTGAAAGAGAAATTAATTTTCTAGAATATTCTGGAACATAAAAAGTATTTTCTAAATCTAAGTGAAAACCATCCTTCTAAATGAGCCTATAAGTCCCTACGCCTTCCACACGTGAACGCGTCCTATTGCCAGAATAGACGTATTGTTCACTTCCTATCGGCTTCCTCTGAGTTAGAAAGCCCTGCATTATTTTGGCAATGTGAATTGTAGCACCAGAATCAATCCACCATGTATTATTAGAAACTTCAGTAAAATTAGATTCATAACATACAAAGGTAAAATTACCTTTCTTCTCAAGCCATTTCTTGTATTTCAGGAAATCCTTCTTCCAGTGCCCCTTCTTCTTACAGAAACGACAATCATCTTTGTCAAAGGTGTTTTTCTTCTTCACGGGAATACTTTTGCCCTTCTTTGCATTTCTCTTACCACGAGTCACCATGTTAACACTTTCAGGTGTCTCATGCTTCAACCTCTCTTCTTCTTGAGCACACATGGTCAAAAGTTCATTGATTGACCATTTATCCTTATGTGTGTTGTAAGAAATCTTAAACGGATCATATTCCGTAGGGAGGGAGTTGAGAATGAAATGCACAAGAAATGGTTCAGACATATCCACCTCAAGAGACTTGAGTTTAGCAGCAATGTCTCTCATCTCCATAATGTGCTCACGCACTGTACGACTTCTGTCGAAATTCATACTTGAGAGCCTCTTCATACGGGTGCTGGCCAATGTCTTGTCAGAGCTTACAAATTGTTCATCAATTGCCTTCATGTAAGCTTTGACCTTATCGCTATTAGGGATAGTACCCCTAATGCTTTGGCTTATGTGGGATTTGATGAGCATTAATCTTAAGCGATTAGATCGCTCTCACCGCTCATAATCAACCTTAGCCGCTGGCGTACTTGATTCCGTGGGGATAGGTGGTTCATCCACACGGAGTGCCAGGTCCAGATCCGAGCACCCTAAAGTGAGAAGGACTTTCTCCTTCCATTCAGCATAATTGTCACCAAAAAGCATTGGAATTCGAGCATTCTCATTAAAAATAGCGGTAGAAAAAGCGGTAAAAACTGCAAAACAAGGATAAACATACATAAGCTATGAAGTACAATCCATCAAAGGTGAATCGCGTAAAATACCGATTCTAAGTAAATTCCAGACCCTCCTGTGGGCAAAGGTTGCAACCCATGCATAGAATTTACTTTACTTTATTAGACTAGTAAACCAAAACACATAGAAATCAATCCGTACCTGTGGGCATAAGATAATTTTCAACTTAAAGGTTTACTATCTCATTCCAATTGATCTCACCAAAATGGTTACCTCCTTGTAGGGCCGGGTTACCATTTTAATGAGATAATTGGACTATATAGATGTCATTTAAAATTTTAATCACTAAACTTTATGTGATTAAATAACTTAATTTTGTTTATATCAAGTACTCAACATGCCGTGGCTACTCCTAAGTACATCACATAAAAAAAAAAAAAAATTCTCACACTAGTTTCTTTAAATAATCAACTTAATCAAATGTTGATTAACCAGTTTCAAAATATGCATACAAGAATGTAGGCATGAAACCTTTACTGCCTTCAAACATAATGGTACTCATTTTTTTTTTTTATAACAAATCTTAATGTTATAAGAATACCTTCAAATAATAGCAAGGCTTACCTATTATATTATGAGCAGAAGAATATGCAAACGCATCACGGTGAGTTTGGGACTTAGCTAAACTGTAGTAGTCATCATTATTTATGTGAAAATAATTTGTATTGTACCCAAGCAGATATGATTCTTCAATTGTAATTAACACATGAGATTTCTTCAGCCATAGTATAAATTTTACAAACCGGATCGTGTCAAGTGTTACTGAATCAGTAGGCCTTTTCACATATTATGAATTAGTATCACATATGACTTATCAAAATAAAGAGAACCAATGCAACTTGAAGCAGTTACACCCGTAGGACTGAAGAGTTTCGTCTGCATTTTAGCTTCTCAATTCGTGCTATTATTTTAATAGCCACGCGGCATTCAAATTACTTAAAACAGACAATGATAATAAGCATATAAGCCAAACACACAATCTGCCGCCGTAAACTCTAAGCATTTCAAATTTTTGCTAATATTCTTTATGGTCAAAAGGCATTCAAAATTAAATCAACAATAGCCTTACAAACCATGGTATATCAATATACTTCCAGCACATAGTTCATAGATTAATCAATAACTATATATTCGTAAGCCAAAATCAAAGAGTAATTTGCCAATTAAAGTTCGGGTTCAGATTACGAACTCGTTGATACCGAAACATTATAAATTGTATTTATAATTATCATCAACAATACTGAACAACAGAGCTAAAGGCAGGCTCTAATACCACATGTTGAAATTCAAATACAAATACAGAGCCAACGCAACGGAAAATAATCAAGAAACGTACCTTCAGCCATAGTTGTTCAAGTATTGTAGGGAATCACCTTCGTAAAACGTTGGCAGAAAACCTAGGAACCTTCTAGCCTGTGCCTATCGTAGGATGCCAGACTGATGGAGTCACAGGCGTATTTATAGGTAGGCTAGGGACTCTTAGGAAAATACTTTAGCCCTAGGGACTTCTCCATAAATTATAATTACCCTAGGGACTCCTAATATACGGTAATGTCTTTCCATCAAAGAAAGAAATTACCATATATGCATAACTACAGAATATTATCTGATATATTATTTTCTTTGGGAGACAAAATTAAATAATTTATTACCTTATATGCGGGCCTCACTAAAAATCTCTAGAAAAGACGGTAATTTCTAACAGAGACACCTAGGATAATTAAACAAATCAGTAATGCAAACTCTTCCAACAGATAAATGACATTCATCTTTCCTTCAAACAAAATTTCAAACGAGTTTTGAAAATTGTCCAACTAAAATATTGATTGCATTGGTGTAAACATGATTAAAGTGTTTAAGATTACAAAGTAGACTTCTTGGTATTTAAATAAAATTATCCATAAGTAATATATTTGTGGTCTTCTAAGATAATTAATCATTAAGGGTAAAAAAGGAAAAAAATAATTAATTTTGTCTTAAACTTTTAAAATGATAAATAATTTGATATAAATATTTTTAATAACCATGACACATACAATGAGACGGAGGGCGTAATTAATAATTTGAAAATAGTAATTGATGAGCTATTAGTAATTAAAATAATAGCATAAAGAAATCTTTACAATGACTGCGCCTATAATTTAAAGATTTCCTTTTAATCACAAGAAGAAGTAATATACATATACTTAGGGGTCATTTGGTATGGGTATAAGTAGATATATTGCTGGTATAAAAATTTAATACCACCTTAATACTTTGTTTGGTTAGCAAATCTGGTATAAGTTATCCCGAGATTAAAATTAGTACCGGGATAACTTATACCTTGTAAGGGGTGGGGTAATTAGTGCCGGGATAACTTATACCTTATTCTTAGAAATTATGCAATTGTCATTTTTAATACAACATACCAAACAGTGGATAATAAATAATACCGAGATAACTAATTCCAGCATAACTTATCCTAGCATAAGCCGCATTCAAAACAAACGAATCCTTAAGGGTTGTTTGGTACAATGGTAGGTTATCTCCCAACTTCTGTATGGGATGACTAATCTCATCATTATAGTATAAAAATTATCCTGAGATTATCTAACCCAAATCAAATATGGGATAAAGTTTTGTCCAAACTTCATTACGAGATTATTATTCTTGTTCCAAACGATCTGTTTTAGTGTTTATGATAGCTTTCTTTTTGTCAATTTCTCTTGCGAATAGAGGGAAAAGTCGGACCTGGCTCCAATAGCTAAGCTACTGAAACGGTATAAAAAACTCTCCAATTTGCCTAAATTGAATTTTCCCTCTTCTTCCCGCTCCCCATATTCCAACTTCTTTTGGCTCAAAACCAATATTCTTCGCCGAACATCTGAAACAGCGAACAGAGGAGTAAAGACTAAAGAGCTGCTAGCGATGGTGGGAGGCAACACATTTGCCAAGACCATTTGCTCAATCTGCTACGAGGATCTCAAACCTATAGTCGAAGACCTTCAATCCATTTCTCTTTGCGGCCACGTCTTTCACGAGCTTTGGTTAGTCCGTTGTATACATCTCTATGTATTTGTGAAAAGATTTCAAGATTTTAATTGGGTAACCTTGTTTTGGATTTTTAATTAGTTAAGAATTGAAATTATTTGAAGTCTTGTATTCGGTATCCTTGGTTTGGAGTCTGCTTTTTATAAAAGTAAAAAATTATTTGTAGACTTGTATTCGGCATTCTTGTTTTGGGCTGCAATTAGTTTAAAATTGAAAATATTTGAAAGCTTTGAATGAGTATTCTTGGTTTGGAATATACTCTGGTTAAAGATCGTTTTTTACCTAAACGGATACTTTTTGCACAAGACTTGTATTTAGCATAGCTTGGTTAGGTTTTTAATTGGTTAAGAATTGAAAATATTTGAACATTTGTATTGGCCTATTGGGTATCATTGGTTTCTATTGTACTTGGTTACAGATTGAAATTTTTTAAAGACTTGTATTGGTTTCCTTGATTAAATTTGAAAATATATGAAAACTTGTATTGTGTATTCCTGGTTTGAATTGTACTTAGTTTGAAATTGAAAATATCTTGTATTAGGTATCCATCGTTTGGATTGTACTTGGCTAACTATCATTGCTTTACCCAGGGGTGGAGCTAGGAGCCTGGAAATGGGTTCGACTAACCCAATAACTTTTGTTCAGATTGAACCCAATAACTTTTGCTCAAACAATGTATTTATACTAAATTTATTAAGTATGTACAAATATTAAATTTAGAACCCAATTAAAAGCACTTAAAATCATCGTTAAAATCCAGAACCCATAAAGTTGAAATCTTAGCTCGGCTTCTGGCTTTACCTAAAATTGTACTTGTTATGAATATTCTTCCAGGAGTTCATTTGCATGAATAAATTCATTTGCTTCAATGTTATTATGGTCTGGTCTACTGTCCTATGAAAATGTCCTTCTATAGGGTGGATGCAGAACTTTGCCAGCAGGTGTGTGTCTGTGTGTGTTATATTACTCACCAATGCCATAGGGTGGAGTGGGTGCAAGGGTACTTTATACTTATTGACTCATGATTTTGAATCCTCTACATGTCTCTCTGACATGTTATGGTTGTAAAAACCAGTCTTCAGCAATGGTTTGAGTATTGTACAAATGGAAAGAAGAAGAACTGTCCAGTTTGCAAACAGACTTGTACGGAGAAAAACACAAATAGGCTTTATTTCCAATCAGTCGGTGATCCAAATGATCCTAGTTTCTCCCAACCATCACATGACCTTGAGGGGAGTCCTTGCGAATTGCGCGATGAGGTCAAAAGGTTGGAGGGGAAAGTTTTAAAACTGGCTTCTACTCTGGAACAGCAACAGAAAGATCTCAAAGAAGTTAATCTTGAGGTAAATGGGTTATCTTTTTTCTGTTTTGGTTGCTTTTAGTTTGCAGTATACAAAGTTAGGAGTTGCATACTGGTTATGCTATTCATATACTTTATTCGTGAAATGAGAATGGATTTAGGTATCTTGTTCTGACTCAAAAAAGATTAGAAATGTAATATTTCATTTTGGAGTTGTTCCAGTATAATTATTAGGCTAATGTTCTAAACCGGTCATATTCTGCCCAAAACCAAAATATTTCTTGCGAGGAAATAGAACAAGTTTGAGAAATGCCCTGTGGTGATTGCTGGTGCTTATCTAGTAAAGTTGAGCGTTCTTAAGAATGTCTGCTTCCAAATCATGCTTCTTAAGATTTCATGTATCACATTCTTTTCTCAACTAATTTTTGTTAGTACCGGGAAATTTTCAGTTGTTCACCTGCAAAGAGCAGTTGAAAGTAGAAGTATCTCTAAAGAATGAAGCTAAAAAACAAAAGACATCGATTCAGCAGCTGCTTCATCTTAAATCTCAGGTAGATGTTTTGCCTCTTGATTTGTTGCAAGTACATTTGGCATGGCACTAATTGCCTTTATGCTTTGGGGAAATTTGTGTTGCAGGAGCTAGATCAATCAACCTTGGAATGTAGAAGACATCAAGAAAGAAATATGGCCCTAGCTAAGGAGCTCGCAGCACTCAAGCTGTAAGTGGATTATGTTAAGGGCAACAATAATTTATCCTATTTTGTTGTACTACAATTTGTTATGACTTTTCATTTATGGTTCTTGTCTTTAGAGTTTGTGATGTGAACTTGGGCGAAGAAGAGGTCTTGAAGCTTGCTTCATTGGGCAATGAGGCCAACAGTAAAGAGACGATTGACGTCTTGAAGAAGTCACTGGTCATGCGTAACAAGTAAAAATTTTATGCTTAGAGTTGCTTTTATTTATGAAATTAGTTTAATCCCAACATCAGGCTATACAAATTATTTCTGCTATCTAGTAATGCAACACTTTGCTTTAGAAAATTTTGTGTTATCAGCAGATCTGTAGATATCTTCCTTGGTAATTGATTACCATGGGAAAAACTGAAATATACTTTGCGTGCCATATTTTGAGTTTTCTCTTGAGCTCTCAGGCAAGTCATAATTGACAGGATACTAGGGATATGCGATGTGTAGCATATGAAAAAGGTCAATGTGTTAAGAAATAAGTTTCATGAACCTGGAATCTCTACTAAAAGCCTTGTTTATCGTAGGACTCTTAATAACCCAAGGACTGGTAGTCTGAAAGGAAGTTGGACTAAAGCTTCTAATCGCAAAGTGCAAAATTAAAGTTTACACAATATGTCATGCTATAAATCTCTGAAATTAGTGCTATTTTTGAAGAAATAATGGCTTCTGTCTGCTCTGTAGGTAATTGCAGTTGTCAGCCTTTTGTTACATAGAGATGCAGACTAGTATTATAGAATTTTATTATTTTCTTCAAGATAAGGCCGCCTATTAAGAAGATAAATTTGGATGGAGTATGTTGTATGTTGCTCACTTGTCTTTGGACTGCTATTAGGACAACGCCTGTAAAGTATTATGGCCGAAATTTTGATCTATCAAGAAAAAGTATTGTGGTTAAGATTTAGAAAAAGAGTAATCTTTTTCGTAAAAAGCTTATCTTTTTACATGGTAAAGTTATTTTCCAGTGCTTTGAGCTGTATACATGGTGAATTAAAGTGACCTGCTTCTATCTGGCACATTAGCAGTCTGTGTCTTCAAATTATATGTTGATGCTATAATTGTGTGCTCTGGCAGGAGTTACAAAGAATTGATGACCAAATGCAACACTCTTGGGAGGGGAGAGGCTCGTTCTCTTAGTAAACTTGAGAAGGCTCTAGAGAAGATAGATAAGCTCAAGGTAAGTGCTTGATGTCCTCGATCCAATTATGTTAACCTCATTTTGAGCTTCAAAGATGCTTCAATGTGCTACTGTTAATAGGCAAGGGTCCAAGAGCTTGAGATGGCTGTTGAAGGAAGGGACAATAGAATTTTGAGAACTTTGAGAGTTTCCAAGAAATTTGATGTTGATTCTGGAAAAGGTTATAGTAAAGAACTGAAAGCTGACAGGTGCCCTAATGAAAATCAGAAAAAGACGCTTGTTGAGGCAGAAGTAGATTTGCATCAGTTCACTGTCTCTGGTCATGATTCTAGTCCACAGAAAAAAAGAAAGCTTATGTCTAATGATGCAAGTGAAAAAGGTACAGCAGATTATAAAATAGCTAGTAGTCTTGATCAAGATAATCAGGAGAAAAACTCTTTCCAGAAAAATAAGGATAGAGGCACTTCGGAGACTTCCAGTTATGTGCATGACGTATCAAATCAAAAACTGAGTCTACCAATTGACCATAAGAAGGCAGTCAATGATAGTGTTTTGTCAAGGTTGGAGGCAACTTCAAAGACTGGCGGTGGAGCTCAAGTACAGGTATCAGATAGCAAGGTTGAACTCTCAGGCTCAAGGAGTTGTGGCAAGAGGAGCACAGTAAACATGTCACCTGTAACTATTCTTGATGACGATGATTTTCTCCCTCTAGATGACTCTACGAAGCGTCAGTCCTCATTTCACATCAGAAAAGAGACTTCATCGCCAGCTTTACTTGCCGAACCAGGTCTCTCTCTCTCTCTCTCTCTCTCTCTCTCTCTCTCTCTCTCTCTCTCTCTCTCTCGCGCGCGCGCGCGCGCGCGCTCGCTCGCTCGCTCGCTGATATTGATGAGCTGGAAAAATCTTCAGTTGTTTATATGGCTAGGAGTTGCATTGATTATCTTGTTCACTTCTTAGCAAAGCCCTTATAACTTGATTTATCCCTGAATTTTAATTCAATTTTAGATATGAATTGCCCCTATTTTTATTGACCCTCTGCTCCAACTTTTCTCTAGGGAGGTCATGAAAATCACTCTTATTCTTTAATCGAAAAGAAAATTACCTCATGACTCAGATTCTGACTTTATAATAACTATGTCTCAATCACAATTTAGCTGGGGTCAGCTATATGAATCCTCACTATTAGGTTCTTTGACATTGTAAGTATAAAATTTTCAGGAGACAACTGCTTCTCCGGTGGATTATTAGGTCCTGATGGAACCAATTGGCATTTGGGAAAATGGTGTAGGAAGGTGCAGAACAAGGGATCTGCAGGGTTGCAAAGATCAAATGCAAATTCTGGTGAGTTGATTTCTGTGGGAGCTGATGGCAGAGGTGGCAGGATTAAAGTTCTGCGATCAATAAATCAGGCCTCATTGGTGGGTTTTACTCATCCTTTGACTTACAAATGTTAATGTGCAGTTATTTCTCCTACTTTCTGTCGCCGTATTCAAATTAAGTAGCTTTACTTAGTAAGCGGTTTGCAGAGTCCACTGTGGATCTTTCCCATAATTCAGCATGAGATGTCAGCGTCATAACTCTGAGTAGCATTCTCTCTCATCTTCAAGACTTACTATTCCTCTAGGAGGATATGATATCATCTTTTCTTACCTTGGGTTGAATTTTGGGAAAAAAAGAAAGTTTCATTATTTTATTGAATTTTTGTTCGCTATTTCTTATTTTTGAGATCCTAATTAGGTGCATTTATCAATGCTCCTTTTATATGAAATCATGCTCTATGTTGTTGTAAAAATATTGTATGGAGAATAAGAATTAGCTTGAGTCGTGTCAAGTACACTGCCGTTAAGGATGTTTTGCCCACACAGTGATAAATAAAATTAGACGTAAGATTCAACAAGCTCTTCTAGTATAAACTAGGAGCAGAAACAACAAAGATTAATCAAAAGAAAACTCAACACAATAAAAGAATATGAGAAGAAAGTTGTTTACTTTTTCTACCTTTTCACACTTTTCTAAAATGAACACATATATAGTCCAAAATAGAATGCATTTGATTATTAAGAAACAAACGTTATCATTAGTAAATGACAATGTTTTTAAATGTCATGAAAATATCAATTGCATTAAGACTAGTAAATTGTCAGTTACTTTTGTCACAATAACGTTCACGAATCAAAAGCCATTAAGGCTTTTGAAATGAAAGAAACGCTAGCCATTAAGGCTATTAAGAAAGGTCAAAGTCAACTTTTGGTAAGGTAAATATCAATGGTATATAGCCATTCAAAGTTAATAAAGACATTGAAGTCAGAACTATTCAAATTTTCTGTTACATACAATAAAATATATTCGAATTGATTAGTACAATAAAGATCCATTAATATAATATTAAAAGAATGAACCTGGACATTAGTTTGAATGTTTCTTTTTGAGTTAACAAAATTATTTTTCTAACAATCCTAGAAATTTCACAAGTGCTTTAGAAATTTTCATGAGTGCTCTAGAAATTTTTGCCATTAATTTCATTTAATGTGGGATTGTTAGAAAAATAATTTTGATAACTCAAAAGAAATATTTAAATTGATGTCTAGGTTCATTCTTTTAATATTATATTAATAGGTCTTTATAATACTAATCATTTTGAATATATTTTGTTGTATGTAACATAAAATTTGAATAGTTTTGACTTCAATGTCTTTATTAACTTTGAATGGCTATATATCGTTGATATTTCAGTTACCAAAAGTTAGTTTTGAAAAAGTTGGCTTTGACCTTTCTTAATAGCCATAATGGCTAACATTTCTTTCATTTCAAAAGTCTTAATGGCCTTTAATCTTGAACATTATTGTGACAAAAGTAAATGACAATTTACTAGTCTTAATGTTAATGATATTTTCATGACATTTAAAAACGTTTTCATTTACTATGATAGCATTTGTTTCTTAATAATCAGATGCATTCTATTTTGGGCTATATATATATATATATATATATATATATATATATATATATATATATATAATCTTGTGTTCATTTTAGAAAAGCCTAAAAAAGTAAAAACTTTTCTTCTCATATTCTTTTATTGTGATGGGTTTTCTTTTGATTAATCTTTGTTGTTTCTGCTCTAATTTATACTAGAAGAGCTTGTTGAATCCTGGTGGATACGCCTAATTTTATTTATCAGTGTGTGGGCGAAATATCCTTAAGGACAATGTTTTTGACACGCCTCAAGCTAATTCTTATTCTCCTTACAATATTTTTACAATATACATTGCCTCCTCTCTACTTCGTTTTGTTACCTCCCTCAACAAGCAAGCCACTCTTATTAGTTCCTTGTTGAAGTATTGATTAATATGAGTAATACAGTATCAGGGTAGGCTGCCTACATCACACCCCTTGGATGCGGCCCTTCCCTCCCTGCGTGAACGCTGTCTTGCCTTTGTATGAACTTCCTAATCTTTTGGTTTATCTAGATTTCATTTCTCAATTGGTAAATCATACTTCTCGGAATTTGAGAAGAAAGGTAGACTTTTATTAGTACTAATTTTTTGTCTATTAATAAGCTGTTTTCTGGTAGAAACCTTCATATTTGGTTTAAAACCATGCTGTTTCCAGATATCTATGACACATTTATCAGGAAGCATACCATTCAGTCTCCTTAACTAAATTCTCAGTGATGCAATGCTGTATACATGTTGAGTAAATATTGTAATCGTGAAGTGTTCAGCATTGTTACCTCTTGGTTTATGAGCAAATACCTTCCTTATTATATGGTAAAGATTTGTCTCCACATTCCTTTACAGCAATGTTGCTCTTTTATTTTATAACATTAAAGCTGTTTCTGCTGCTATGACATGGACACTTTCAGATTGATGTCTAATAAATTTTAGTGTTACTAGGCTGTTGAAGTTTCCACAGAGATGATCTGAGTTTGCCAATTGGTATTAACTTATATGTCATGGTTGAAAAAGTAATTTAAGTAGTTAAAGAGCAGTCTGCTTCTTTCTAAATTCTCATCTGGGGTGCTGGGGTGTCACACCTCAGCCAAAGTGTTAAAGGTTCCAGAATATAAGAAGAGAATGGGAGGACAATTTAGTTATCATCCAACAGCTTATGATTGCTTAAACCTTTGTGAGCTCAGCTACAGAGGCCTGGCAATAAAAGACCAAGATTGTAGTAGTATCTTAGGAAGCATAAGCTCTAACTTCTAACCATCTTTGCAACTTTTATTGGATAATACTTTCTTGTGATGGTGTCCAAGTAGTTCTTTGCGGATATGCAAATTCTGCATTTGCGTTTATAACTGGATCCTCTGCTTCTTGTCGTGCATTGTTCCTTTCTGTTATGTATGCAGGTGATTGGCATTCTGATTTTTTATGCTTGTTTAGAGCATCTTAAACACCTAATATGTGTTTTCTATTTTGAAACTGTTATTAAAAGGGATAATGTTTGAATGTGGGAGCTTATGTTTTGCTCTTTACTTCCTGAGCAGGACAATAAGGAAAGTACAACCTTAGTAAAGAGATGCAAATTCGGCACGAAAGCAAGTAATGTCCAGTCTCAAGGATGCTTGCAAATAGAACATTTCTTCGGCAGGGCTCGCCAATAGCTCTATGCTCTATGGCACTTGTAGAACTACATCCTGTAAATTATTCATAATGATAGAGTGAGCAGCCATTCATTTTCCAGCTTTTAGAAATCTTGCTAGCTAGATCAGTTTTCCCCCCTATCTTTTGACTCAAGGTTACAGAAACAAAGAGATCAATGTGTTGTAAGGAAACTGCATCCCTTGTAGTTTAGATGCTGAGTTATTTTTATGTTGTGTAAACTTAGTTTAGTTTTGATTATAGTAACAACTAACAAATTTAACTGAATCTATTCAAATCGCATTAGTCAATTTGGTATGTTGATGGAAAAATAAGTAGAAGAGGGGAAAGTCTCAGTTACATTGTATATGGAGGTAGTAATTTTGCTTTCTAAATATGAGTCTTACTTCAAGGGCAAATTTTAAAGATTTTCTTATAGCCTGGTTGGCCAAGCTTCTCGGATCCTAGAATGTTTTTTTTCTCAAAGTTGAAGTGTTTGTTCAAAGCTTTGGAAGAAAAAAAAGTACTTTTGAGGCGAAACAGGAAAAAATAGCTTCTTTCCAAAAGCATTTTTTTGAAAAGTATTTTTGAGAAAAATACACTTAGAAGCAGTTTTTAAAAGTTTGGCCAAACACTAATTGCTGCTCAGAAGTGTTTTTCAAATTAATTAGTCAAACACAAATTGCTTTTCACCAAAAGTACTTATGAGAAAAAGCACTAAAAAAAAAAATATAATTTTTACAGCTTGGCTAAACCGGCTATTAGTTTTCTACTTGAAAGTAATTGCCATTTGGGCGTAGGTATCATTGTATCCGTAATAGTTTAAACACTACTAAAGAAACTCAGTACATGAAACATTAATCAAGCATATGACTGTAGAGTGTATAAAACAACTACATGTAGGCATAATTCCATATCTTGCTAAAGAAATACTTGTCAAATTTTTAGTTTATGAGTTCTCAAGACTCAAGATTACTTGAACAAGTTGACATCAGATACAAAATAGTCCAAAACAGATACCAAACTACTTTAAATAAATTAAGACAGCAAGATTTAGATTTTTAACTTTTGAAGCTTAAACTTCCTTGTATTATACTGTTGCTCATTCTTATCCTCACTTTTCTTTAATTTCTGCATTTGATTGTGACAATTCGAAAATCCTAATATTTTGGTATGAACATTACACAGTGGAAAAAATAAAATAAAAATATCAGGACCATATCATTTCTTTCTTCAATTAGTGATACTGCGATTTGCCTCTCATCTCTCTCCTCTTTTTGTATTTTTTTTAGTCGAAACATTTTATCTTCTATTTCAAGATAACTCTAGAAACTGTAACATTTTACAGAAAGGACCAAATCTATGTGCTTGTAAAAGATTCAATCAGGATTAATAATTAATTATTCGTATAGGAACATTCCAGTGGGATGAGTATTTCAAAAATGGTCTGCTAATCATATATTAGCACAGATTTCCTTAAACACGAGGTTGCCTGGATTAGTAAAGACTTGAAAATTAAAATGTATGTGTGCTGTTTGCTGTTTGATGTAAACAGAAGAAAAACAAAGGTACCATTACGTAAAATAAGGATCATTATTAATCCTGATTGACGACAAAAGACTAACCCATAATTTATTAAAAGGACTAAACATACTCAAACTAACAGAAATAAAGCATCTCACGTTATATTTCGAGACTATATATGGCTAAATTCTAGTACTTTCTTACATCATTCACTGTACTGCATCTGTTATCATCAGTCAATATAATGATTTACTCAAATGTATAAACACTTGTAATTCCGTGACTAATTACTCCATTACGTAAAAGAAGGATCTTGACACTTTAAGATTAAGATTTAGGACACAGAATTGTTGATATTTGACACTTAAAGAAAATTCGGTTTTGTGTGAATGAAATTTCTACGAAAACTCTATTACTCACATAGTCACATATATAATGCACGCGCGTGTGTGCTTTACAGTTCGCAAGTCTGACTTCTGTATGAGAAGTCCCAAGAAACTTACAAGCATAGACAAAAGAATTGAATTTTTGGAAAAATATAGTAATAATTAAAAAAGAAGAAATAAAGAGATAAATTTAATGAAAAAAAATCCTTAATTGTCACTTTTGTGGCAAAAAAACTAACACACGGATTTTGAAAAAGATAATGTTTGAAGAAAAAAAGTTACTCTTTTTTTGGAAGATAATCCTTTTGATTTTTTTGAGTCACCGGAATGAAAGAACTTTTTAATATGGAGCATTTCAGCCCTCTAGTAAAGCCTTGATGAGATATTCCTTTTTCTTAACACCCTTATTCCCCTTGCATCGTCAAAATAGCACGGTATAGTCAGTTTTCGGATTGGTCATTTAAAAATAGCCAGCATTTACTAAGTCAATGAAAAATAGCCACTATTTTGCTGCAACAGAGACCGGTCCAGCATAATATACTGGAGTTCGGTGCACCTGTGTATGAACTCCAGCATATTATGCTGCACCGGTATACTTTGCTGGCTCCAATATAATATACTGGAGACTGGAGCACCGGTGCTCCAAACTCCAGTATATTATGCTGGACCGGTATACTTGCTGGAACTCCAGTATATTATGCTGGAGTTCTAGTGTACTTATGCTGGAACTCCATCATATTATGCTGGAGTTCCAGCATACTTATCCTGGACCTCCAGTATAATATGCTGGAGTTCAAGTATACTTATGCTGGAACTCCAGCATAATATACTAGCGTATTTTTCGGGGTTTTGAACAGTGTTTTCACTCAGATTTATCTTTACATGAAAAGTGGCTAAAATTCGATTACTTTTGAAACTGGGCTATTTTTGAACGACCAGTTGTAAATCTGGCTATTTTTAAATTTCACCCCCTTACATCCGGCGCTACTCTAAATTGGGCTCATCATGCTATACACGTGCGAAACCAATTTACCGTGAAAATAGCACGGGCTAGCAATTTTTCGAATTGGTAATCGAAAAATAGCCAACGTTTGCAAAGTCATTGAAAAATAGTCATTGTTTTGCTGAAACACGGAAAGTTCCAGCATAATATGCAGGATTATATGGAGCTCCTGCATGTAAACTTCCAGCATATTATGTTGGAACTCCAACACATGGAAAGTTTCAGCATAATATGCCGTATTATAGAGCTCTTGCATATAAACTTCCCGCATATTATATGTTGGAACTCCAATACATTATGAAATTCCAGCATATTATGCTGGGAAGCTTATATGTAAAAAATTCGAACTCCAACATATTATGCTGGAATATTTCCGGATTTTTAAGAGTGTTTTCTTTAAGATTTTATCTTTACATAATAAAAATGACTAAATTTCGATTACTTTTGAAACTATGGCTATTTTCGCACTACCTAAATGCGAAAATCTTTCAACAACATGCAAATGATTTTTATAGCATTATCTGTCCATTGTAACTTCAAATCAGGCCAGTACATTTCGATCAGATGTTTAAAAAGGAAAAAAAAAAACAATGTAATTATGTGGGAATAAAATTTTAGGTAGCTGTATTACTCACATTATATAATGCATGCGTGTCCGTACTTTACAGCTCGTAGGTATGACTTAGGGAAAATTCCAAGAGAACTAAAAACGTAGACAAAAAGAATTGGATTTAATTTAATTTATTGGAAAACAACCTGACAGGTGGGTCCAATTGAATCCTAAGAGGGCGAAATTCTTAGCTGACTTCCAAATATATACTCCATGTGAGTCAACAGATCAGCTAGCCTTTGACTTCATTAAATTAAAAGTATTTATTTATTTAGTAAAAGTAAGTTTCAAGATGAAAAGATTGACTCATGCCCATGCGTGGAGCTAACGTCTCAAACATTGGATTTTGCTTTGAAACTTACCTTCGTCTAAAGTATTTATAAGATTTTTCTCTTTCATTCTTTTGAACTTTTTATTTTCTAAGATTTGATTGATGCAAAAAGTTGAGTAATTATAAATATTTGGAGGTCACAATATTTAGTTTGTTAATTGAAATATTATATTTTATGGTTATTCTTTTATATAGCTTCTGAATAATTAAATTTTATTTTTAAAATTTTGCTAGTTGTTTACCCTCAAAATCAGATAACAACTGAATTTATACGCGATTTTAAGGATGCGTGATGTTACTTGAAACAAATTAAGAAAATCAGACTAACATTGAAATCAATGAATAAAAAGTAAACACAAACACACAAGTTAAACATTCTTGACCTTGAAGGTTGGTTTCCCTCGTGTCAAAAGGTGCCTTAAACGGTATCGGAACAGAATGATAAAATAATAAGAACTTGTAATAATAGTATATTGCTTTGTGATGCGTGTTACAATGTCTCTTACAAATAATCAGATTCCCTTTATATAGTAGGGGAGTCCTACTTTAGACACAATTCTGTAAAAGGTAACGAATCTCATGATTTGCTAAAAAATCGGTCTCTCATTGATACGTGCCGAGATTTCCTTCCTGATATCCGACCGGTAGCAATATTTCGGCCTTCCGTTATTCGGTCCGATAATGTTTCCTTGAGCTTATTCGGAGTCAGGATCGGTTTCGGAGTCACGGGCTCGATGATCTTGAAGATGTATGTTCTAACTTCGTACCTTGGTTAGATGGAACCCGGGGTCAATCTTCAACCTATCACGTTCCAGTCCCAATCCGTCATGCAATAGATGAGCCCGATTTTGGCCGTATACACTAGTCAAATAAATTTTGATATTAATTTACATAATAACAATTTTAAATAAATTTTAAATTATGTACCTGCATTTGATGATGTGACAGTTTTGCATGATCTTATAGAAGGCAAATAGATATAGCCGTGTAGGCACACCCAACTTGATATACTTAAGATTTTAAAAGTACATATTTTTGCTAAATTCAAACTTATTATCACAAAAAGAAATATTTTATATTTGATAACATAAAATTCTAAGTCATCATTGTTTTTCTAGTGGAGGTAATAATTTTTTTTATATATTTATTAAAATAAAATTCTGAATTCGCCTCTCATTCTTTGACGGAGGTAGTACTAGCTAGTAGCTTTTTATCAAATGAAGAGTGATGGGAAAACTAATGTAGCCACATGACTTTCAAGCATAGACATTTTCAAAATGATATCTCTTAAAACAACAAAGAAAAAATATTCAAGACATATATATATATATATATATATATATATATATATATATATATATATATATATATATATATATATATATTATTCGAAGCACGTGGATGTTTCAGGTTTGGCAGCCAAATTTCTGCGGCATAAACTGGCTTTTTTTTTTTTGCTAAAAATCATATAAAATGTGGCCATGAACTGAAGCTTAATTTTCAAAGTTAGAAAAACATATATAATGATACCAACATTCCTATTGTCTTTGACAAAATAGCCATGACATACCTAATTAATCTTTGCTTATAGTAGGTACCTATAGGCATCGCATAAAGGTATGGATTTAGATGTGTAATTCGCGATAGTCCATGATAATGGTTTTGCATATTAATTAAAAAGACAATTAACAAAAACATTTTAATGAATGACCAAAGTCATTTTGAGAGATTATATTGTCCATTTGCGCGTAAGACTCAAAATTCTTTCTTATACTTAGTTTACATGTATCTTATTTGCACCTATTGCTATAAATTATAGTAATTGACTTAAAATATAGCACAGTCAGACCTCTCTATAACAACATTTCTATATAACAACACTTCACTATAAAAGTCAAGCTTTTTCCGGAACCAATTCTCATGTTATATTATAATATATGTTCTCTATAACAACACTTTTTTATAACATTCGAAATAAATAAAGCTATTATAGAGAGGTTTGACTGTATATATAGAGTAGTGTGTATTCTTGGCCGTTTCTGTCTTCACGTACATAGAGGAAAAATGGGGTTGAAGTCTTGATCAAAGGTAGACTAATAGTATGAACATAGTTGGAGTTGAAATCAAAGGCTGGACTCACCACGTCATCTAGCCAGAAAGCATGCAAACATTATTGCTTAAGCTCCACGTAAATGGCTTGATTGTATTCACTTTTGTGACGAAGAAAGTCAAAATTCTATCCATTTTACACGCAATTACAGAACATTCTCAAACATTTGTGGAAAGAATTAAGAAACGAACAATTTTAATCTCTTGATTATTAGGTTTTTGAAGTCCTTCTCTACCAACTACTAAACTATACTTAAATCTTTGTCAGTCTGGACGCAATCTTACCTTGGATTGTGAAATCATTTCAAATCTCCAACTTTTTCGTGATTGATATTACTAATAATTAGTTAGTTAATTAATCTGCGGCATTGAGCTTAATCTGCCCAAAGACCAAAGTTTGGATGCGAAAATGCTTTATGCTTATTGTAGAAATGGTACCATTAGCGTTTCGTTTGATCCGTTGAATTATTAATTGTATTACTTTAATCTTTTTTTTCAGCGATCATCATTCGTAGTCTAATAAGCATAATGGTTAATTTCAGAGATTCCACTCAGGTTGACAAGAAATTTATTTGAGAGATGAAGTTTTCCTGGTACAAAGGAAAAGTAAGAGTACGTAAGAGCTTGATTACGGAGTCAAAAAATATATAAGTATGTTTTCCCTAAATTGATTGTGTTGATTCTATATAATATTGACATAATTGATTACGGGTAATTGGAAAGAAAATTAGAGGACAAACAAAGTAAATATAAAAAAGAAAATGAATTTGATTCATCAGTAGGCAAGAGAAAGTAATTCCAAGTGGGATTCTAAGAAATGAACAAAACGAGTGATCTTCTCTGAATAGCATATCATATGAAAGTCAAAGAATGATGAAGTTTCATTAATCGTATATTCATATAGTTAACCGACCAATCGAGAACGTCCAAAACTGATCTTGCATTGTCATATTTTCCATGTTTGGATCTAGACATTTAATGTAAAAACATTGAGTATGCCTCTTTCTCTCAAGTTTAATTTGATCTACAAGGGATTGACCATTTGACCTAGTTTCTACATATTTTGTAACTTTGCATCCAATTTAATATATTATTAGAAAATTAAATTTTATATACTGACGGTATAAAAAATATCTACACTATCAATTATTAAGTTATAAAGTAATTACTAGTAAATCTATTTCATAAACGTTGCTTGATAAATGTGGTAAATATGATAACTTACTACCAGAGGTTAAACTAAATCGAGAACATAAGAAAATAATATTATATAATCAGTATATATATTTACCCTTAAAAATGAATAACAATTGAATTTGTACACGGTTTTAAGGATACAATAATTTAATTCAATACGAGTGATTAATGACGTTAGATAAGCAAATAAAAGATAGAGTAAATAGCCAAACCAATAGTAGGACTGAGTCCAGGCTTGGTTAAAAGTTTAATAAGAAACCTGCCTTCGGTCTCGAGCTTGGCACTTATGAAGAACTTATGAACAAAAACAAGAACTTTGAATGACTTTTACAAACAGAGAGAATAGAAGTATATTGCATGGATCTCTGTGTTACAATGTGTCTGATGAGTAATCAGCTTCCCCTTTATATAGTAGGGGAGTTTTACTTTAAGTACAATTCTAAAAAAGGTAAAAATCTTTCTTCTCACTAATCAGTGATCTACCGCTGATACGGGCCGAGATTCACACCGTGGTATCCGGTTGGCACAGATATCACGACCCTTTGTTAATCGTGTGCGGTCGTTTGGCAATTCCTTCGGAGGTCTCGTTATTCGAATCAGATCCGGGGGCAGGTGTTTTGTTCGAGCTTTGATACGGGCGGCTCCCGACTTCGATCTCGACTGCACGCAGTTATGTCCTCTCTTCGTTCGCGCCACTGGAAAATCGGGGTGCTCGTTACCTCCAGTTTTACCCGTATACAGATAGTCCCCTCGTTTCTCAGAGGGTAGGTTTGCCGAAACGATGAGAAACAACAGATGTTTCCCGTTTCCTTCTTTCGTACGTTATAACAGAAAATGACGAAGAAGCCGAAACGTCCCGCTAGTCGTGTCACTCTGACTTCGAGCACGTGTCAACCATCTGTTGGTTACCTCTGAATATGAATCGTCACGAACTTTTTTCTATATAAGGTTTCACCCCTTGTTCTTTTTTCACTTTTCGACCAAGCTTTTACCCTCGAACTCTCAAGCTATCATCAGCCTTCTTCAAGCTTTTATATTTTCTCCCTTATCCTTCAAGATTTCACAGTAATTTCCAGGTTTTCACCCAGATTTTCTCCAAATTGTTATACTCAACTCTTTATCTTTCGTAATCGTCTCTTGAGTTTTCAAACTTCTTCAAATAACAATGGCTAAAACATCTAAATCTGTTCCTCAACAAGTTGAAGCTTCATCTTCTCAACCGGCCGCTGGTATCGAGGCGGTTGCTCCTGAAGTAGTTGCCCTCGAAACGGCTCCTCCCGAGGTGGTTGTCGATGCACCGGCCCCGAGCCTCCCTTGAAAATATTTATTCCTGGGGTCTGCTCAATTGCAGACGACTTTAATGTCGGGAAACCCTCAAGCAAATAACAGTGGCGTGAAGGAGCATCAAGGTACATTTGCTCCGTGACTGAAGACGTCCTTCCCGTGGTTCGAAAGGACTGCAACTGGGAAGGCAATGATGTAGTAGTCCCCAGGCCCGAAGACGCCACACTACCCACATGGAGAGGTACCTAATTGTTTACACTTACCCTTTCACACTGGGCTCGGTAGACCCGGTTGTCCTGAATTTTTGCAAGAGGTACAAGGTGTGCCTAGGGAAAATCTATCCGTCTTTATGGATGATCGTGATCCTCCTTCGCTACTTCGTGAACAAGACCGAATCCCGTCGGTTCACCATCGATCATATGCTCTGTTTATACAGTCCCCTAATCCTCCGAGGGGGACTAATAAAGCTTACACGCCGGGCCAACAATGCTTCATTTTCGAGCATTGATGAAGACTCAGATCGGGGCTGGTAGAGACGCTTCGTTAAGGTGAAGACCGAAGACTTGATTCCCCCGAGTCTGTTACACCCCATGTTTTTGTACGTGGAAGTACGCCATAAGTAAATTGATATAAGATCGGAAATGAAATGTTACGTCCTGCATTTTCGTACGTTGAAGTTTCATCTTAAGTTAATCGACGTAAGTTCGGGAATGAGATTTATTTTGGGACTATAAGTATTACGCTATTTCATACAAGTGATAAGTTAATTCGTGAAGGTGAAAGGGTAAGTGAATCGAAGAAAATGAATTTCGTCGAAATTTGACGTTTCTGAGATAAAATACGGCCCGAGCTAAAATATCCGGTATTTATGGACTAGCCCATAGAAGGTACTAGATGACCATGATAGTACGGTGTATAAAGTGTGTTAAAAGTGAGTAGTATTTTAAGCAAGTTGAGATAATTCTTAATTATGCGGGTAATTGATAATTATCCAAAATATTTTGGATAAGAACTTAACGTGGCAAATTTTGCCTTAAAAACAATTGTGACTCATGCATCATTAATGTATGTGGCACACTCAAACGGACCTTGAAAAAGGGATAAGTTGGTGACAATGTGTAAAGGATGAAACATAAGAACTATTTTGCTCTTCGGCAAGCAGCATAAATTAAAAGTGTTCTGAAGCAACGTTTTTCCTTTCCATTGCGTCGTACAATTTTGCAAACGTGATATCTTCAACCGACGAAATTTCTTAGCACAGTAGCAATGCGAGATTTTGTGATTCTAAGAGAGTACGGTGCAACCTTTTCCAAGAATATCATACGAATTTTTCCCTACTCCAGGTATGTTAAGGCTATCTCTTCTTTCTTTTTGGCATGATCTATACGACACGAATGAAACGAGCAAATGCCACAATTCCATAAATGAATCTATTCATAGAAGTATTAGAGATGTCTATGTTCTTGAATTCCCATGTTTTATTATTCTATCGTCTGTTCATGGTCTCAAAAATACGTAAGTTGATAAAGTTTATTTCATGAAATTAATCAGAGGCATAATGATCTTATGACGTACCGAGAGATTTTATTAACGTATTTCATATGCATTTCATGCGTTTATACATGCACATTGACCCATGACCAGATGGCGTTATATACGCGTATATATATGTATATAGGATATGGGAAAGGTTATGACGTTATATACGCAACACCACCTGATCAGCTGGTATACGTTGATGATTTTGCCCACAGTGGCCGAGATGATATGATGGGATGCCCTCAGAGGCTTGATGATGTTATAAACACATGTACCTATGCACGACATGACATTCATACGTATATGCATGACACTAAAAGTATTTCATGATGTACGGAGTTATCCAGACTTACAGGTTGAGTCATTTACTCTATATTTCTTCCATGTCTTTTTCGTACTTATTTATGTGCTTTACATACTCGGTACATTATTCGTACTGACCCCTTTTTCTTGGGGACATTGCGTTTCATGCGCAGGTCTCGATAGACAGGTCGAGAGTCCTCCAAGTAGGTGATCAGCTCAGCGGAAGATGTTGGTGCACTCCATTTGCTCCGTAGTTGCTTGTTTTGTTAGTATGATTTAGATGTGTATTTTTTGATATGGCGGGCTCTGTCCCGACATTTATGACAATTATGTATCATTAGAGGCTTGTAGACAGATGTCATGTACGTAAAAGATTGTATGGCCTTGTCGGCCTATGTTCAATGTACGAGTGGTTATTTTGGTCTTAGAGGCCCATATGTCTTATGTATAAGTTGGTATAACACGTTGTATTCCACCTATTTCACGACAGCCTCTCCAGCTCAGTTATCTATGATAGTATGATACGAAAGATACGTTATGTTGGTACTCGATTGAGTAAAATACCGGGTGCCCTTCGCGGCCCATCGTTTTGGATCGTGACAAAAGTGGTATCAGAGCAGTTCTGTCCTAGGGAGTCTACAAGCCGTGTCTAGTATAGTCTTGTTTATGGGTGTGTCGTGCACCACACTTATAAGCAGGAGGCTACAGGGCATTTAGGACTGTCACTCTTTCTTCTTACTCTAGATCGTGTGGTAGAGATCACTTATGAGAATTCAAATACCGAAATTCTATTTTATTCATATTAAGACGATACCTACATTCGGAAAGACGGTAGGAAAGAGAGATAGCTGTGGAAGAGCTGAGTCAGAGGAATTCGATTTTTGTATGATGCCTACGATAAGTAAATGTGAGGTCTTTAGCGGATCATGGGTGTACTGAAAGGTGTAAGCTTCTTGATAAGAAGCCTTAAGGCAAGAATATCTATCCACCTTTATGGTGAAAGACAATGAGAGATTCAGAAGATAAATACAAGTTTCAACAAGCAAAAGAAGCAAGATGAAGAGGGTACGAGGCGCCCAGTTAATGAAGGTTAAAAGTGTTTATAATTCAGGCAGAGGAATATAAGCTTTTTGAGTTATATTCAACAGTAACAGACACCCATTTCAGTTATGCCCTATGGGGGCTAACATGTATAGTTAAGAGAAGATGGGATATCAAGATCCGGCTGGGGTTAGGGTAACCCAAATTGGTGAATAGATTGCTTGCGTTAGTTGACATTTCCGAAGGATATTGCAAATGTGCTAGTAGATCTCCTTGTGAGACACCCATATGGTGCAGTCTAAAATAGTACAACTAGATATAGGTACTACAAAGATAGGCATTGGAATCCTGGAAAGGATAAATATTATCTTAGTATGTCTCCCGTCCATAGTAGAGAGACAATGTTAGGCAACCCGAAGAGCCAATGGATGGAGCAAAGGGGAGCTAAAAGCAAAAGAATATCTTGTTGAAGTTTTCAGAATCAAGTGATAGACAAAAATGTTAGTAGGAAATAAGAAGAGAGTTAATGAAGCATTATGAGTAAGATGTGATACATGGATGACAACGGTAGATAAAAAAAATGACAGTATTACAGAGTCTATAGTCAAGTGAAGGGAAATACGAGAGGTGACAAGCCTTGAGACTACAAAAGAGTATAGGCCATAAAGTCATATCCTCACTTTGAGAAATAATTTTGTGACTCTAACACGACTACCAGAAGGAAAAGTTAGACCTCAGAATAATAGCAATCAGTATGGGCTGGTGAACAAGATAAACTAACATGAATTAGGGGCCGAGTGATTTGATAGTGGTCGACATCATGAGAATTTCATATTTCGTTCCGGCGATAACAGAATGGACAACAGAAGAAGATTCATGAGAAATTCAGAGAAAGGTCATTCAGGAAGACGCTTCCCTAGAAGCAAACAATGTGAGCAAAGATAAGCTTAAGGGACTATGTGTGCCAGTTACACTAAGTGTCACCCTCGTGAATAAGGAATTTCGTTATCCTTAGTACAGAAGGATTTTCGCAAGGCGAGTAAGGGTCATCAATGATGTGAAAAGAAGCCAAAGATAAAGAGGTAAAGCATCTATACGTAGATCATCCTAGCACTAAATCTTAGTACTCCCCTAAAGGGGTGAATATAGAGTGATAATGACATTAAGTCAGAGTTAAGCGATTCTAGAAATTATGGAATGGTAGAAGAAGAATGCGATAAAAATGAGAAAGGGATGAAATTGCAGTTATTCAAAGCCTTATGCTACGATTCCAGAATATTATGCAAGCATGACGTCAAGGAAAGGAAGTAAGGGTTCCTGCCTGGGATGTTATTGATAGATAGGGAGCCAGTGCGGAACGTAGGTTAAGACAAAAGAAATGACCCAAGAAAGATTATGCGGAATATTGACATGAGAATGGGCCAACGAGTAGTTAGTAGTTGATTCAGGAAGAGCCTCGTTATGGCTAGACAATAGGATACAGACAAATCAACAAATCATACAAGATAAACATAGTGAACCCCAACATGGGGAATTCAGTTTCGCAGATACGGCATCGTGATCCTTGAGAAATATTCAGATAGGAGTTGGAATAGTTAAAGGTACCATATGAGTGTTATGGGAGTAAAAGAGAGTGCTACTGGGAAGACAGTCAAAATATCAGTTCAGAAGCAACCCTTCAAACACAAGGGCATAGAGGTAAGTAACTACGGATAATTATAGGTAAGGAAGGACACCAAAAGGTCCATAATAAGCTCACAGCTTTACAAGAGTCAGAGAGTCCTTCCTAAGTACTACAATGAAAGACTAGCTGAGGAAATAAGGAAGACGGCTTCAACCTAAACATAGAAACTCGAAGAAGAAATGGTCTTCTAATAGTAGTCTCACTACAACATTGTACGCACTCTATAAGAAAGTGGTCCAGCACCTATCGTGGCTAATGAGCGGGAAGTGAAACCAAAAGGTAATGGTCGAAATCATATGAGTTACACAAAAGAAAAAAAAATTCCGGCTGTGTGGGCACTAAGATAAGCCAAGTATTCATGCAACAAGTGGCAGGACGACCAGGAAAGGCAATTGCTTTCATTTAAGGAAAGTTGAGAAGGAACAAAAGGAATTATTCGATAAATGATCCAGAGTTAGTTACGTTATGAACGCACTTAAAATTTTGGAGTATTACCCATGCAGCATATATGTTGAAAATCATACAAGTCGTAGAAGACTCCGGTATAAGTAAAAGAAAGAATTGAGTCCAGGTCATAGACAAAGGATTGAATTGTTAGAAGATTGTACCCCGAATATTCCATAGTATCCATGAAACGCTAAAGTAATAACTATTATCAGGAGCCGCATATCAGAAGATAGCTTAAGCCTACATAAAGGTTGGTTAGAGGGAAAAGGAAAATGAAGAGTTACATCAACTAAGTAAATCAGGAGTCTGATTATTGGACCCAGAAAATTATAGACCTCATGATTGAGAACATTGCAGGATCACTCTTAAATATTAGAGGTACAAGAGAGATAGTTCGGTAGCCATATTCTATAGGGGCATCAGAAGAATACAAGCCTCATAAGAAGTCAGTATAAAGCTCTCACCGGATTATGTATACACTAGAGGTGCAAGTATTATAATAAAACTTCAAGTTATGGATGTGAATTACACCTATGGGGGAGGAAGGTCATGAAAGGGATACAAGATGTGATGCAAGATTTTAAGGTAAGTAAGGTAAAGGTGAACAACGTACGCGATACTCAAATGCAGAAGGTTGTGAATTGTCCATACTTCGGACAAAAGGCTAGAAATGCTGGGATTCAGTGTCCAGAAATGATAGCAGCGTCGTCAGTGGCATATCTTCCAACCTATGGTTTTTAAATATCGAGAGATCTAGTTAAGAAAGTAAAGAGGAGTTAGAGACGATGTGATGTCTCGCTTGATGTTCTAAAATAACACAAGGAAATCTATGGTGCAAGCAAGTTGAAGAAAGGTTGCAAGCTAAAGTATGGTAGAGCGACAAGGTTTTAGGAAACAGGAGTAAGAATAAGAAAAGGTGATGAAAAGATGACAAGAATGGATAAGTCCTTGGGATTAAGCTCATGAAAATAAGAGAGTTGGTGGGTTCTCTAAGTTATAGAAGGCTCAGTATAGCTAGAACGAACTCAAAGGAGTCTAAGACTAGTAGCATTTAGAAGAGATGGAATGCTGCCCTGATAGTGGAATAAGGGCGTAATTGTGATAGATAAAGGATGACGTTTGGGCCTTCGATTGAGCAATGACTTGAAGAGGATTTTACGAATTTTACGGGGTTAAAATACCCACGTAAGGTGAATCATATTGGGATGCTATAAAATACGATTATTGAAGTACAGTATTTCCCCTAAGTGGATCAGAAAAATCACTTCAAATGTTCTACGATGCAATGTAAGCCCTAGTGGCAATATATTACGTAAGGAATTTCAAGTTATCAATGGATGATTGTAGATCAACATTGAGGTTAATCAACAATGGATGGGTAAAAGTTGCAAAGTACGAGATGAGACTGGGCCATCAGTCTTAAGATGGACAGTAATGAAGAAGCGTTAAAGGACTTAGCTTTATGCATGTAGGATGAGCAACGAGAGTAACCTAGAGTTTGGTAGCAGACCTCAGTAACGATAAATCGAAGTAAGAATTATGGTATAGTATGACCTACGTAGATGTAGTAAAGCTAATGACGCCCAGAGGGACAACTTGACTTAATTTTGTATATGTTCACAAAGTCAAGCCTAGAGATTGGCTAAAAGCTGGAGGAAAGAGAAGAGAAGAGTCGCATAGGCGCACATACAAAGTTAGAGTCGTAAAGGCTGCATGATAGAAGGTAGCAACAGTTACGAGATTAGAAGGATTCCGACTACAAGTCGTGGTGTGAGAAAGACGCTTAAAAGGGGAAATGCCCTGGCCTTTGGAATTCATTCACAGAACAACCGCCTAGATGGCAAAAGGAGTACTAAAGTATTCGCAAGAGTTGTGGGTTATAAGAATGATAAGTGCATTAGTCAACATTCGAGGACGAATGTTCCAAAGGGGGGAATGATGTTACACCCCATGTTTTTGTACGTGGAAGTACACCATAAGTAAATTGATATAAGATCGGAAATGAGATGTTACGTCGCGCATTTTCGTACGTTGAGGTTTCATCGTAAGTTCATCGACGTAAGCTCGGGAATGAGATTTATTTTGGGACTATAAGTATTATGCTGTTTCAAACAAGTGATAAGTTAATTCGTGAAGGTGAAAGGGTAAGTGAATCGAAGAAAATGAATTTCGTCAAAATTTGACATTTTGGGATAAAATACGGCCCGAGCTAAAATATCGGTATTTATGGACTAGTGCCATAGAAGGTACTACATGACCATGATAGTACAGTGTATAAAGTGTGTTAAAAGTGAGTAGTATTTTAAGCAAGTTGAGATAATTCTTAATTATGCGGGTAATTGGTAATTATCCAAAATATTTTGGATAAGAACTTAACGTGGCAAATTTTGCCTTAAAACAATTGTGACTCATGCATCATTAATGTATGTGGCATGCTCAAATGGACCTTGAAAAAGGGATAAGTTGGTGACAATGTGTAAAGGATGAAACATAAGAACTATTTTGCTCTTCGGCAAGCAGCATAAATTAAAAGTGTTCTGAAGCAACGTTTTCCCTTTCCATTACGTCGTACAATTTTGCGAACGTGATTACTTCAACCGAAGAAATTTCTTAGCACAGTAGCAACGCGATATTTTGTGATTCTAAGAGAGTACGGTGTAACCTTTTTCAAAAATATCATACGAATTTTTCCCTACTCCAGGTATGTTAAGGCTACCCCTTCTTTCTTTTTGGCATGATCTATACGACACGAATGAAACGAGCAAATGCACAAATTCCATAAATGAATCTATTAATAGAAGTATTAGAGATATGTATGTTCTTGAATTCCCATATGGCTTATTAATCTATCGTCTGTTCATGGGTCTCAAAAATACGTAAGTTGGTAAAGTTTATTTCATGATATTAATCAGAGGCATAATGATCTTATGACATACCGAGAGATTTTATTAACGTATTTATATGCATTTCATGCGTTTATACATGCACATTAACCCATGACCAGATGGCGTTATATACGCTTATGTATATGTATTTATATGTATATGGGATATGGGAAAGCTTATGGCATTATATACGCACCACCACCTGATCAGCTGGTATACGTTGATGATTTTGCCCATAGTGGCCGAGATGATATGATGGGATGCCCTCAGAGGCTTGATGATGTTATAAACACATGTACCTATGCACGACATGACATTCATACGTATATGCATGACACTAAAAGTATCTCATGATGTACAGAGTTATCCAGACTTATAGGTTGAGTCATTTACTCTATATTTCTTCCATGTCTTTTACATACTTATTTATGTGCTTTACATACTCGGTATATTATTCGTACTGACGTCCCTTTTGCCTGGGGACGCTGCGTTTCATGCCCGCAGGTCTCGATAAGAGTCTTCCAAGTAGGCGATCAGCTCAGCGGAAGATGTTGGTGTACTCCATTTGCTATGGAGTTGCTTGTTTGGTCAGTATGATTTAGATGTGTATTGTTTGGTATGTCGGGGCTCTGTCCCGACCTTTATGACAATTATGTATCCTTAGAGGCTTGTAGATAGATGTCATGTACGTGAAAGATTGTATGGCCTTGTCGGCCTATGTTCAATGTACGAGTGGTTATTTTGGTCTTAGAGGCCCATATGTCTTATGTATAAGTTGGTATAACATATTGTATTCCACCTATTTCACGACAGCCTCTCCAGCTCAGTTATTTATGATAGTATGATACGAAAAGATACGTTATGTTGGTACTCGGTTGAGTAAGGTATCGGGTGCCCGTTGCAGCCCATCGGTTTGGGTCGTGACAGAGTCCTGCCATTCCCTGAGAAGTGGAATGCATCTCGTAAGTACAACCTCTCCTTAAGCGTCAATTTTTTACATATTTACTTTCTTCTCATTCACATTTGTGGTTGTGCAGCTGTCGCCCAATTTCCGAATGCCGTCCCTCAGCTAAAGGAACGGATCGAAGGCATCTGTACTCAGATTCCGTACTCCGAGCGCACATGGCGCGGACTCTTGAAAGGCCAATGGGATGCCCGTTCTCATGGTAAGGCCCCTTTCAGAATACTTAATACCATGCTTCTATCTCTCACCATATTGATTTTCTTTTTCTTCTGTTGTTGCAGGTTTGCCTAAGACCACCGAACTTAAGCCTTCAGAAGGGGACGGGAATGTGTTCTTGCCCCATTAATTCCTTCGTTGTGGCGCAGCCTGGGGCTGCCATGGAGGAAAAGAAGAAAATGAAGAGAAAACCTTCGGGATCCCCGAGTTCCAAAGTGAAGAAACCAATGAAAAGGGTGGCTTGTAAGTCAAAGAAGAGCTCCAGTCCTCGAGCACGGGACTCAGATTTGCTTTTTCGGCTTAGAAATGTGCCTGAAGATGATGATATTTTTGTGGCTCACCGGTCGACCCCTCCCGAAGAGCAACAATCAAGGGGGAGATTCGGGAGGCTGATCTCCCTCAGATTCGGGGAATCGATGTGGAGACGGGGGTACCCCTCGGGACGCCGACTCCACTTCGAAGGAAGCGCCCGGTATAATAGGGATTTCAGGTATGCCCTCCTACACTGAGTCCATTCTCGAGGAGGCCCAAGCAGGAAATGAGAGTTTCAATGAAGGGGTTCACGGGCGAGGACGATCCCCTTCGATCTTGTTTCGATGGTGTAGACTCGTCCTCTTTGGAAGATTTTTCGGGCTGGACGACCTGGAAGTTCTGAGGAAGGACCCATCTTGTGAAGCTGGCGGGTCGAGTTCGAGCCCGAAGTTGATCAATCAGTTCCCTACCCTGAGTGCAGTCCCTGGTCGCAAGAGATCCATTATTCTTACCATTCCGGAGGATGCTCGGGTTCTGTCCGCCCCCGTAGGAATAGCCAGCTATCTCCGATTCCTGGTGACCGAGGAGAACCAGCCAAAAATGAATGAGGTGAACATGTCGTGCCTCTTCAATGAGGCGCAGCAGGCGCAGAGACGGGTAAGGCATCGTTATATTTTTATTTTATTTTTAAACTTTACTTAAGTTTTGATATTTCCTCACATCCTTCATTGTTTTACATGACTCGTTACTTCACCACGAGAGTTTCCTCCATTACCAGGTCGAAGTAAACCAGCTCAAGCTCGAGGTCAAGGAGCTAGCCCAAAAAAGGGATCTGTACAAGCTCCTTAGCGAGCAACAAGAAGGGACCCATTAAGGACCTTCAGGCCAAGCTGGATAGGGATCAAAAAGAGGCATCGGTCCTACGCCGACTTGATCAAAAAGGTAAAGGTCTTTGAAGTTAGAAACGAGGAACTAGTCGTAGTGGCTAACGACTAAACCTCGCAGGTCCAACAAAAGATTGATAAGATTGGCCAGCTTTGAAAGGAGATGGGCGAGATCCAAGTCATGGCCAATGGGTGGAAGAACAAGATGGATTTGCTGGCCTTAGAGAAGCAAACCTCCCAGGCAAAGATTTCTTCAGTGGAAGCTCAGCTTCGGGTGGCAAAAGAAAATGCTGATGAACGGGCTCAGCTAAATGAAAATCTCAGAGCACAGTTGAGCTCAGCCACTGCAGAACGGGAGGCCCTTGGAAAAGAGCTCGAAGCAATGAGTTCCCAGTTGGAGACAACCTCTGGTGATGCCGAGGAGATGGTGGCTCAATGCAAGGCCGATGTTAAGGCAGCCGAGGCCCGCCTAAAGATTAATGCCGAATATGTAAGGCGGCTGTCTCGAAGGGAGATCCTCGAAGAGATCCATGCTCGGGGTTTCGACCTGTCCACCGAGATCGAGGAGGCAAAAAGGCTTGAGGTTGAGGCCAAGAAACTAGCCGAACCCGAAGGCAAAGCGGGCTCCGAAGAATCTGATGGTTCTGGTGACGAATCGGGCTCCGGTGAAGATCATGCGCGAATGCCTTCGGATTTTTTAGTTTTCGTGTACATATTTTTTTGTTTAGTTCGAGGCCATTTTTGTTGGGCCTTTGTAAAGATATTATTGGAATATATAAAATTTCCTATTTCGGCAATTTCAAGTCTCTACTATTTTAGCATTTTTTCATAATTGCAAATATTTCTAATGCCTTAGCACAAAATTAAACGTAGTAATAAGTCATTTATTTTTCGGACGTTCGAAAGAACCTGACTTCGATGCAATTTTTGATCGAAACTTTTGAAAACTCGGAGTGTCCGGAAGTTTTCCCAAATGCTTAAGTGTTCTTAGACGATGCTTTTGGCGAGGGTAACCTTTTAGCAGGTTTTGGATTTTTATTGAAGGCCTTGCGTTTTGATTACGGGCTTTGGACGTCTTCGAACCGTTTTTAGGTTGGCCATAGCCTTTTAGGTTTAGGCACTACCTAATAGGTTTTGTGCCTCCGGGTTTTGATGACCCGAGACGCCCGAACTTATTTCGGACGACAATCCCCGAGTAAGGGTAGCCCTTTGGGCTCGGATAGGGGTGGACCTTGGGCTTGATTGTCTACGGGTAGGAATAGCCCTTAGGTTTGACGCTTTTGGCAGCAAAAGTATGTAATAGCAAGGTAGAAACTTTCTTTCAATTCTGTGTGTAAAGTACAAGATTGAAAGCGTGTAAAAACTTGTATTATGGCTAAGGTGGCCTGTGCGGGACGATTCACTTGACCGTTTGTGGCTTACAATAAATCTTAACCACCGAGCCTAGACTGTCCAAACACAAAGTTTCCTCCTTTCCTTGCTAACAAGCTTAACCCGATGGTGATGGCCCCAGTATTTGAGGTCGATCTTGAGAGAGCTCGGATACTGTTGATGAGACCATTGACTCCGGTTTAAAATCGATATTTGGATCTTAGGTAGCACGATCCACTGTTGCCTCATTAAAAACCTTGCCAGAAAACCCATTTGGGACAAAACCGGTACAAAGAAAAAAGAGTGCAATTGCTTTCAGACCTAATAGTCATGCTTTCTCTTGGCCATTGTCTAGACGCGTTAGTATGATTCATAATATTATAAAAGGGTAAATAAAAATGTACCTTGGCAGTAGTATCGCCTTAAGTGTGTCACGTTCTAGGTTTTTGGTAGTTGTGCAACATTTCTTGCTTCGAGTTTGTACGAGCCCTTGCCGATAATTCCGATGACTCGATATGGTCCTTCCCAATTCGGCCCCAGCTTTCCCATATTTGGATTCTGTGTATGCAACGTTACTTTCCATAGCACCAAGTCCCCTATTTTGAAGTGTCGAAGGTTGGCTCTTCGGTTGTAATATTTTTCTATCCGCTGCTTCTGGGCGGCCAACCGGACTAGGGCGGCCTCTTTGCCTTTCATCCAACAGTTCTAGGCTCGTACTCATGGCCTCACTGTTTGATTCTTCGGTCGCATATCGGAACTTGAGACTTAGTTCCCCCACTTCGATCGATATCAAAGCTTCGGCACCGTAGACCAATGAAAACGGGGAGGTTTCGGTGCTAGATTTTGAAGTTGTATGGTATGCCCACAAGACTTCGGGCAGTATTTCCTTCCACTTTCCTTTGGCATCGGTTAGCCTTTTCGTTAGGTTTTGAAGTATGGTTTTTTTTTTGATTCTGCCTATCCATTCCCACTAGGGTGATAGGGGGTGGACAAAATCTTTTTGATCTTGTGGTCTTCAAAAAACTTGTTTACCTTGCTGTCGATGAACTGCCTCCCGTTATCACACACGATCTCGGCCGCTATCCCGAACCGACATATTATGTGGTCCCAAATAAAGTTGGTGACTTCTTTTTCTCGAACTTTCTCGAATGCTTGAGCTTTTACCCATTTAGAGAAATAGTCAGTCATAAACAATATGAATTGAGTCTTACTAGGTGCCCAAGGCAGGGGACCGACAATGTCCATTCCCCACTTCATGAACGACCAAGGTGACAAGACCGAATGTAGTAGCTCTCTAGGCTGATGGATCATCGGTGCATGCCTCTGACATACGCCACATCTTCGTACAAAGTCCCTTGCATCTTTCTTAATAGACGACTCTAATAATCTTACAAACCAAAGGTTTCGCCCCCGAATGGTTTTCGCAGGTGCCTTTGTGAACTTCCCTCAAAACATATTCGGTGTCTCACGGCCCCAAGCATATGGCGAGTGGGCCGTCGAACATTTTTCTAACCAGAGTACCTTCGGACATGCTAAACCTGGCAGCCTTCGTGCGTAGAGCTCTCGATTCTTTAGGATCCGAGGGCAATTTCCCAGTCTTCAAGTAGTCTATATACTTGTTTCTCCATTCCCAAGTTAAGCTTGTTGAGTTTATTTCGGCATGGCCTTCTTCCACTACCGGTTTCATGAGTTGTATGACTGTCCTGAGCTGAATTCCTCATCATCAACCAACGACTCCAAGTTAGCCAGAGCATCGGCTTCGCTATTTTGATCCCGGGGTACGTGCTGTAGGGTCCATTCCTTGAATCGATGCATCGTTACCGGTAATTTGTCCAAATACCTTCACATTCGTTCCTCTTTTACTTCTACTATCCTATGTACTTGATTTAACCCAAGGACAGAGTCGCACTTAGCTTCAACCACTTCGCCCCCAAGCTTTTAGCCAATTCGAGGCTTGCAATCATGGCCTCATACTTGGCCTCATTGTTTGTCAATTTCACAGTTCGAATAGATTTCCTAATCACTTTACCCGTAGGCGGCTTCAACACGATGCCGAGTCCGGACTCCTTTGGGTTTGAGGCACCATCCGTAAAGAGGGTCCAAATTCATGAGGAAGTCCCCGAGGTTAGAAACAACTCCTTTTCGACTTTGGGTATTAAGGCCCGCGTAAAGTCGGCGATGAAGTCTGCCAAAATTTGTGATTTGATGGCGGTTCGAAGTCGATATTCAATATCGTACCCGCTAATCTCTACGACCTATTTGGCCAACCATCCCGAGAGCTCGGGATTATGCATTATGTTCCTTAGTGGGTAAGAAGTTATGATGCATATGGGGTGGCATTGAAAATACGACTTTAACTTTTTGGAGGCGCTTAGCAAAGTGAGCGACAATTTTTCTAGGTGAGGGTACCTTGTTTCGGCCTCGCCTAGAGTTCCACCACTAAAATAGATAGGAAATTGCGTACCTTCCTCTTCTCGAACTAAGACTCCACTTACTGCTACCTCGGATACCGCTAAGTATAGGTACAACTGTTCATTCGCCTTTGAAGTATAGAGCAAGGGTGGACTCGAAAGATACCGTTTAAGTTCTTCCAAAGCTTGCTGGCACTCCGGGGTCCACGAAAAGTTATCCTTATTCTTCAATAATGAGAAGAATCGATGGCTCTTATCGGAAGACCTCTATATGAACCGGACTAGGGCGACTATGCACCCAATTAGCCTCTAAACGGACATGACACTGTCCACCACTGTGATATCTTCTATAGATTTGATTTATCAGGATTAATCTCGGATCCCCTGGTTGGATACCATAAATCCAAGGAACTTCCCGGATCCGACCCCGAATGCGCGTTTTTCTCTGGGTTCAGCTTCATATTGTATTTCTTCAGCATGTTGAAGGTTTCCTACAAATGTTACAATTGGTCCTCTGCTCGAATGGACTTAGTAAACATGTCGTCAATGTAAACTTCCATTGATTTTCCTATTTGTTCTTCAAACATTTACTAGGGTTGATAAGTGGCACCGACATTTTTTAGTCCGAATGACATTACGTTATAACAATAGGTGCCGAATTTAGTGATGAAAGAAGTTTATTCTTGATTGCCCGAGTCCATCCGGATAGGTGTCGAGAAAGCTGAGTATCTCGTGTACGGCCGTTGCATCCAAGGTAGGAGGCTCCTCGATTGAGGGCTTTATTGAAGGAGTCTTTCGGTTTTCAAGATCCAAAGATAGCTTTCAGGGCTAATAAGTATACGACTGCCTTGCAATGCATTTACACACTCCACATAGCCATCACTCTCCTCATCATCATCATCAAGGTTGAGCAAAACGACTTCCAATTTGTCTTCAACGTTCATTGTGGCACTAGCATCGTCAACAATCACATCCGTCACCAAATCCACGAACGAACAAACTTCATTACTATTCGGTTGCCTCATTGATTTGCACACATGGAAGACTACCTTTTCTTCACCCACCCGGAAAGTGAGCTCATCGGCTTCTACATCAACAAGAGCCTTCCCCGTAGCAAGGAAAGGTCTACCCAAAATGATAGGCACCTCATAGTCCACTTCACAAACAAGGATCAAAAAGTCCGCTGGGAGGATGAACTCGTCAACTCGAACCAATACATAATCAATAATAACCAAAGGCCTCTTCATTGTTCGATACGCCATTTGGAACCTCATGGATGTGGGTCTTGGTTGCCCAATTCCCAAATTTTTGAACACCGAATAGGGCATGAAGTTGATACTTACCCTGCGATCACATAATGCTTTGGCAAAATCGGCGCCCCAATAGTGCAAGGGATTGTGAAAGCGCCCGGATCTTCCAACTTTGGAGCCATTGAGTGCATAATAGCACTCACTTGATGAGTCATCTTGATGGTCTCGAAATTCATTAATCTTTTTTTGGTTACCAAATCCTTCATGAATTTTGCATATCTCGGCATTTACTCCAAAGCCTCAACCAACGACAATAATTGACAAACTCTTCATCATATCAATAAACCTTTTGAATTGGTTTTCACTGTTTTGCTTTGCAAGCCTTTGAGGGTATAGAGGAGGACGCCTTGGCATTGGTGCTTTAGTCTTTGGCACCACCGGTTCCGGCATGTCAATCACATGTTCTCTAGACGGGTTCATGCGTCTCCTCCACACTTTCATCTATATCAATTCTCACTTCTTCATTAGCTTTAACCATATTACTTGGGATTTCATCCTCTTAAACCACAACATCTTCATCCACAATCATTCTTTGATTTGAGGTGGTTGCATCTCCACCTTTTCCACTTCTAGTAGTCACGGCCATAGCATGTCCCGTATTATTCCCAACCTTCGAGTTTACCCCCGTATCACTAGGTAGTGCCCCCTTAGGACGAGTGTTCATAGCTTGTGAGATTTGGCCGAATTGAACCTCCAAATTGCGAATAGAAGTGTTGTGCGAGGCTAATTGAGCATCAGAGTCGGCATTCTTCTCCATCATTTGTTTAAACATGTTTTAAATTCTACCCATCTCATTGGAAGAAGAGCTTAGGCCTTGAGAAGGATAGGGAGGTGGTTTCTCGGTTGTTGGAACATCGGGGGCCTTTGGAAACCCGACCCCCGATTGTTGTTGTTGTTACACCCTCCTTGGTTATTTCCACCCCTATTGCCTTGATTACTCTAATGTCCTTGATTTCTTTGATTGTTCCAATTTCCTTGATTAGGATTGCCACCACTCCAATTGCCTTGGTGGTTTTGGTTGTTCCAATTACCTTGGTTCCCTTGTGACCTCCATTGTTGTTGATTTTGTCCTTGAGCATTGTACCTTTGACCTTGATAATTGTTGACATATTGAACTTCTTCATCTTGCTCATTGAATGAATCACCTTGATCATACCCACTATCTCCTTGCATAAATTGTTCCAGACGGCTTTGCATTTGTTGACCTTGTTGCCGTCTTTTGTTTACTATCATATTCACACCTTTTATTTCATGCACTTGTTTCGGCCGTTGAACTTGTTGAAGCTGAGCTTTGGCCAATTGGTTCATGGTAGTTGTCAACTCGGCAATAGCTTGCCCATGAACATGTAGCTCCTTGTATAGGTGAATAACATTAGGTTCAAATTGCGGAACATTGGCTCTACTTTGCCATGCCGAAGAGGTATCTGCCATCTTATCAAGAATTTCTCAAGCTTCGGAGTAAGGAGTGTTCATGAAGTCCCCGCGAGAGAGTTGGTTAACCACACATTGATTAGTTGTGTTGATCCCCCTGTAGAAGGTCTGTTGGATCATGGCCTCAGTCATATCATTGTTCGGGTACTCTTTAACCATGGTACGATATCTTTCCCACATCTCATGCAATGGCTCATTGGGTTCTTGCTTGAAAGAAAGAATCTCATCCCGAAACGTCACCATATGTCCCAGAGAAAAGAATTTGGAAATGAACTCTCTGCCAACTCATCCTAAGTGTGGGTGGAATGATTGGGCAACCTCGGCAACCTCTCTAACTGGTCTAATGCTTTTCCCCGTAGAGAAAAGGGAAATAGCTTCAACCTCAGCGCGTCCTCAGAGACATTTGTTTGCTTGCTCCCCCAATAAGTATCGACAAACCCCTAGAGATGCTTGTAGGCATTTTGATTTTGAGCCCCGGTGAAGAATCCCCTTTGCTCAAGTAGTGTAATCATCACATTGGTGATTTGGAAGTTGCCCGCCCAAATGCGGGGGGGGGGTGGGGGGAGTGGGAGGGACTATAGCACTTGCACTTAACCCGTGTTTANGTTGCTTGCCCTAATGCAGGAGGGGACTATAGCACTTGCATAACCCTCGTTTGGTAATTATCGGTGGGCTGCCGCTCTTGGGGGAGGTGGGGGAGGGGAGGGCTATCGTGAGGCGGGCGGCCTCGTCTGTTGAAGAGGAACCTCATCCATGGCATCATCGTCCACTTCCTTCCCCAATGGCGCATTTCCGATGGGCTCGTTGTTGAGAGCCATTTTCGTACCTAAAATCAATTCAAACACAAAATTAGTGACTCGGAAGTAAAAGAAGACAAAGCACACATAAACCTATATATATAGCTAAATCCATTTAATTCCCCGGTAACGACGCCAAAAATTAGCCTAGCCCAAACTCACACCACAATTATAGGTAGTGAGGTGGTCGAAGCAATAATAAAACCCAACGCGAGTCGGGGTCGATTCCTCAAGGAGTTAGAAATGGGATTAGGTATACACCTAGTGTAATTTTATAATGTGCCTCATTTTGCACTTCCACATTCTTGTAGGTTGTTTCTATTTCTACTTTAAACTATCGATTGCAATTAATAAACTAGAAGACAATGTTTTTGGTTTTGGTTGTTTTTCAAATGATAAAGGATCTAGGGTTGTGACTTCCACCTAGGTGGTTACCTAACGGGTTGTAAACTCTTGGGCAAGTTTGATTAGTCGGGGTCGTAATATAGCAATCACACGCAATTACCCACTTTATATCTCTCGGTAGTTTGAGTGATTTTGCCCAGTTTGGCTTTCTCAAGTCCATTGGGTATTGCTCAGATCATGTGATATATGCTCAAGTCGGGTCTTACTATCTCTAGATTTGACCCTTTAAATGGGACTATCAATTTCTTAAGTTCACCCCAATTCCTTGTTAGCCAAGTTTTCCTAGACTTAGTCTCTCTTTCTCAAGTAGAGACTAAGTCAAATAGGCATGAATCAATATTTGCAACCATTAATTCTAGAATTCAAGCATTAACAAGGCTAAATATCCCTAACCCAATCACAAACAAGCCCTAAAATTAAATACCCATTAAGTACCCACACTAGGGTTGAGCCACAACCCTAGCTAAAGATTTAGTTACTCATGAAAAATAAAGAAATACAAGAAGAAATTAAGATAAAATGCATAATAACTGATTAGACAAAGAAAATTTAATGTTTAGAAGTTAATCTAGTACAAAATTACTCAAAGAAGTGAAGAAAATGGCTCAGGTGCACTTTTTCAAACTAAACTTAATCTAAAAATGACAAAAAGTTCTATTTATACTAAGATGAAAATATCTGACAAAAATGCCCCTGCGAAGGTTGCACGACCGTATAATTCTGGTGCGGTCCGCACAATGGGCTTATGCGGCCGCACAATTATCGTGCGGTCCGCATTCTTGGGAATTTGGGCTTGGAACCTGAGGGCTTCTGTGGTCCGCATGAAAATGAGTGCGACCGCACAAAAGTGATGCGGTACGCCTATCTGCTTTTGGACTTGAAACAACTCTCTGATTCTTCAAACCTGTGGACCGCATAATAATGACTGTGGCCGCACTTGACCTCCTGGGGCCGCACAATTTCGGTGCGGTCCGCATTCTTTTAGCTGGCCCAAACACTACTCTCTGAATCTCCCCTCTGTGGCCGTACTAGAATTGTGCGGTCCGCACTGCTGGCCTTTTTGCCCTGTTTTTGTTCTTGTTCACTTTTGACTCCTTTATAAGTTGATTTTGACTTCTTTGGCTCGTTTCCCAGTATTCCTGGAAGTAAGCACATTTCATTAGTTTCTGGGAATACCTTTAAGTATTTTTGAGTTAAAAAACGCAAGTAAAAGAGAGCAAATAAGCGGTTAAAATCCCTACTTATCAACTCCCCCAAACTTAAGCTTTTACTTGTCCTCAAGCAAATAAGAGAATTCCCACTTCCGCTAGAAAAAGGGATATTTCAGCTAGCCTAAGGTGAATCAATTGCACATCAATTGGGACCAACAATTACGCACAACACACATGAATTATCAACAACGCAATGATTTGACTTTTTGAGTACAATAGTTCTAGTGTGACACTAGAGCATCAAGAGTTGACTCTATTCATCAAGGAAGCTCGCTCTTTCATGTAGGTCATTATGGATCCCAAACTCCTCCTCCTCTACTTTCCATAAGCAAATCTCACTTTAGAATGTAACACTCGAAGCAAGGATTGTGAAAGTTCGCTCATCACTCTCAAAAGAACGTCACAAGTCCGGCTTTAAGTACCATAAGCTTTCTCCTTATGTAAATCACCACTAATGTAAGCTCACTCAACTTGAAATCATGTAGGGCCTTTGCGGGATGTAATTAAGGCTTTTGGATCAAGGTAGGAATTGTTGGAATAGAATGGTTTCATCTTTCCTTAAGCACTCCATTTTCTCTTTTTGGCTCATACATTCTCGACTCTTTGAGTCCTTTTCTTCTTTCTCGGGAGAACTAGAAAGACGTAACGTCACTCTTTCTTGAGCATGACATTCATTTTTCTCCTTTTCTATTTACTTCAGCCTTTCCTCCTTATTTTCTTTTGAATTCCCTTCAACTCTTCACTTTATTCACTTTCTTTTTGTTCTTTCTTTCTTTTCTTTGCCTTCCCTTTTCTTCATTTATTTCTCTTCTTTGTACCTTCTATCACTTTCAAACTCCTCGTCTCTCCCCCAAATTACGTTTTTGCCAATTGTTTCTCAAGAATGCTAAGGAAAGATCGAGTGCCGAGAAAGGATCATTACAAAACGTATAAAGGCTTGTAATGTGGTTATTGAAAGAAAAAAGGATTTGCCTCAAAGGGGTTGACTAGAGATATCACATTGGTAGGCCATGGAAGATTTCAAATTTCAAATTGGATCAAGGAGAGCCTACAATTATTTCTCAAGCCGAGCTACACGTAGAATTTCGCCTAGAAAAACATTCGGGGCAAGTTCTAGACCATTAGCACGGCTACTTGGACTTGTAACTAAACATCTCACCTCTCACGCTTTTGGATTGCTAAAGAGAATAGAGTCGAGGTCCCACAACAACCCTAGCTAATATTGAGAATCACAAATGGCTCGAATTGAACCACTCGATGACTGCTTAAGTCAACACAAGAGTCAAAAGGGTCACAACTAAAGCTATTTTCTGCCAACAACTTGTTTTTAACCATACGATCATAGGTAAATGTGTTGGTACCAAGTGAAGCATGCTTGAGACCCTTTTTATTCATTTCTACTATATTTGCCAAAACATAAAAGAAACGGACTCAACCCTTAAGAATGTTGTCACGCCATCCATCATTGGGAAGTGTGACGACCCGACCCGTCGTCACGTGAGTTAACGCCTCGTTTCCCCCATTTTCTGCTTCTTCATGCTTCATTATAAGAGTTTTGTGTGAACGAGTTGATTTGGATTGGTTTTAGAAGGAAATGAGACACTTAGTCTCTTTAGGGAAAGTTTGGTTTGGAAAAGTCAACCGGATGTTGGCTTATGTGTTAGAGGGCTCGGATGTGAATTTCGATGATTCGGTTAGCTTCGGGGGATGATTTGTGACTTAGGAGCGTGATCGGAAGTGATTTTGGAGGTCCGGTGTAGAATTAGGCTTGAATTGGCGAAGTTAGTATTTTGGCGAATTCCGGTTGATAGGTGAGATTTTGATCCGAGGGTCGGAATGGAATTCCGAGAGTTGCTGTAGCTTCGTTATGTGATTTGGGATGTGTGTGCAAAATTTCAGGTCATTCGGAGGTAATTTGGTTGGATTTTTGATCAAATGCGTATTTCGGAAGTTTTGAAGAACTTAGGCTTGAATTCTATGTGAAATGATGGTTTTAGTGTTGTTTGAGGTAATTTTATGATTGGAACAAGTTTGAATGATGTATTAGGATGTGTTGGTTCTTTTGGTGTGAGGTCCCGGGGGCCTCGGGGTGATTTCGGATGGGCATCGGGATGAATTTTGGACTTGTTGCATTTCTAAAGGTGCTGGTTTCTGGTATTTCTGCATCTGCAGATAAGGGGGCCGCAGATGCGGTTCCGCAGATGCGAAGACGGTATCGCAGGTGCGGATTTTGACCATTTGGGAGATTTCCGCAGAAGCGGATTATTTTCGCAGGTGCGGTGTCCGCAGATGCGGATATTGACAGCAGAAGCGGTCCGCGCGTTTAAGAGGAGTTCCGCAGAAGCGGGACTTGACCGCAGAAGCGGTCCTGGTCAATAGTGAAGATCCGCAGAAGCAGAGGGAATTCCGCATAAGCGGTAACCGCATATGCGGTATAGTGATCGCAGATGCGAAAAGGGCTGGACAGAAAGGGTTTTAAAGGTTCACTTTGTTCCGCGAGCTAAGGTATTTTTCCACCATTTTTGATCAACCTTAAGAGCTTTTGGACGGAAATTGAAGGTGATTTCGACTGGGTGTGATTGGAGGTGAGTTCTATGACCTAAATACATGATTTAATGGTAGAATTAACCTAGAAATCTATAAAAATTCATCAAAAAGGGGGAAAAGCTAGGGCTTGGAATTTGATATTTCAAAGTGGGATTTGATGGGTCATTTGGACTCGGATTTGGGAGTTTTTGGTATGTATAGACTCGTGGCGAGATAAGGAATCTGATGATGTTAAATTTTCTGATTTTCGAGAAGTGAGCCCGGGGCTCGGGTTTTGCAAATTTCGATATTTTTCGAGTCTTTTCGATTGGGTTATGTTCCCTTAGCCTATTTTAACGTATTCGTTGTGGTTTTGATCAGATTCGACGCGCGAGGAGGCCGATCTGAGAGGCAAGGGCATAGCGAGCTAGGATTTTGGCCGGCTCGAGGTGAGTAATGATAGTAAATGATATCCCGAGGGTTTGAAACCCCGGATTTTCACAACGTAGCGCTATATTGAGGTGAAACACACGCTTAATGGCGAGCGCGGGGTTGTTTACTACTGGGGATTGTGACTTGGTCCGTCCAGATTAATATTTCTACTGCGTATTTGACTGAAATGTATTTGTTATCAACATGATTTGGGCCTATAGCCATATTTTGGGCTTCATGCCGACTACTTGAATCCTTCGTGGATTTTCATCACTGTTTCCTCACTATTTTGATATACTACTTGAACTCAGTCCTGTTGATTATACCGTTTTACAAACTCAGCTGCTTTAATTGAACTTTGAGATTTAAATGATATTTCCACTGTTGTTTGGGCTGAGCACTACTATTTTATTGATGCCTGAGGGGCTTATGATGTTTTCTGGACTGAGTGAGGCCGAGGGCCATATGTGAGGAGGCTTTCAGGCCTTGAGTGTGATGTGAGGAGGCTTTCAGGCCTTGAGTGTGATGTGAGGAGGCTTTCAGGCCTCGAGTGTGATGTGAGGAGGCTTTCAGGCCTTATGTGTGATGTGAGAAGGCTTTCAGGCCTTATGTTGATATAGCGCTTGGGCCGTAAGGGGCCCCTCCGGAGTCTGCACACCCACAGTGAGCGCGGGTACCCATGTGATATGAGAGTGAGCCCAAGGGGCTGATATTATGCTGAGTGACTGATACTGAGCTCGAGGGGCTGATACTATTCTGAGCGATTGATACTGGGCCCGAGGGGCAGATTTCTACTCACTATTTATTTTGTTTTACCTGATTTACCCGTTTTTTTTAAAAGGAGATTTCATTTGACTCTTTACTGTTTTATTGCGTTAAGTGATTTACTGCCTGATATAGAATTTCCTTGTGCACTTATGTGTTTTCATGCCTTCGGTAATTATGTATTATTATTACTTAATGGGTCGGAGTACTCACATTACTCCCTGCACCATGCGTGCAGATTCAGGCATAGCAGAGTCCGCACCTGAGCACTGATTCCTTCCAGACCAGGCAGCGAGTTGGAGTTACGAGGTAGCTGTTGACGTCCGCAGCCCCTTGTCTCCCCTATCTTACATCATTTATGTTTTCTTCAGACTATTGTATCGGATTTCATACTTTGTAGACTTGTAGAAAATTCTGTAGTAGCTCAAGACTTGTGACACCCCGGTTTTGGGCTATGTCGGGATGGTTTTACCTTGTTATTATCGTTGTTCCGCGTTATTGCTATATTAAACATGTGCTAGAATTGTTAATGTTAATTAATTGCTTTAAAAGAGGTTTTGCGTTGTTCTGGCTGGCCTTGTCTTCACGAGAGGCGTCATCACAACCGGGTAGGGAATTGGGTCGTGACAAGTTTGTATCAGAGCCTAGGTTACTAGGTCTCGCGAGTCATGATCTGGTTTAGTAGAGTCTCGTGGATCGGTACGGAGACGTCTGTACTTATCCTCGGGAGGCTGCAGAACCTTTAGGAAAACTTCACATTCTTGAAATTCTGTCGTGCGAACTTGTTGATCCGAGTACTAAACTTCTCTTTATTCTATTCTCTCACAGATGGTGAGGACACGAGCTACCGGACGTGGCGGACGACCACAAGTACCACCCACTGAGACCACCAGAGGCCATGGACGCGGTCGAGGCCGTGGAAGAGGCAGAGCAGCAGGGGCAACGCCTATTGGTCCACCAGTTGCCCCAGCTCAGGATCAGGCTCCAGCAGCACCAGTTCAGGCACCAGCTATGCCCATCGTAATTCCGGGTCTTCAGGAGGCCTTGGCTCAGATTTTCACAGTTTGCACCGGCCTGGCTTAGACAGTTTCAGCCACCACAGCAGTAGCTACTTAGCAGGATGGGGGACGCAATCAGACCCCCGCTGCTCACACACCTGAGCAGGTAGTGCAGGGATTACAGACTCCAGAGGCACCTCCAGCCCAGCCAGTTGCACCAGTGCAGGAGTTCAGGGTTCCAACTATGCCTGAGGATGAGCAGCGTCGTCTTGAGAGGTTTGGTAGACTCCAGCCTCCGACATTCGCTGGTGCTGAGGGCGAGGATGCCCAGGGTTTTCTTGACAGATGTTAGCGGATGCTCCGTACAGCAGGAATTCTCGAGTCTAGTGGTGTGGCTTTTACCACCTTTCAGTTTACTGTGGCTTCCTTCACTTGGTGGGAGGCGTACGAGAGGCGTAGGCCGGCTGGTGCAGCACCTTTGACTTGGCAGGAGTTCTCCACTCTCTTCTTGGAGAAGTATATACCGCAGTCCTGTAGAGAGGAGCTGCGCAGACAGTTTGAGTGGCTGCAGCAGGGAGATATGACGGTGTCCCAGTATGAGATGCGGTTTTCAGAGTTGGCTCGTCATGCCGTTTGGTTGGTTCCGACTGATCGTGAGCGTATCCGGAGATTGTTGATGGTTTTAACTACCATCTTCGTGTTCTTATAACTAGAGAGAGAGTATTAGGTGCTTCATTCGAGGAGGTGGTTGATATAGCTCGAGAGATTGAGGCGGTTCGCCGTCAGGATCGAGAGGAGAGGGAGGCCAAGAGGCCTCGAGGTTCTGGTAGTTTCAGTGGCGCTTCTTCGAGGGGCCAGTTCCAACATGGTAGGGGTCGGTCTTTCAGGCCCGCTCAGTCGGCTGGCCCCGAGTATCGTGGTGCATCTTCAGGTCGTGGTTATCATGGTTCTCAGCAGAGTCAGCCTTCACTCAGCGCTCTCCCAGCACACAGTTCATCTCGTGCCCCGTCTGCTTAGGGTTCTTCTAGGCCGAGTGCGTCAGCTAGTCACTCCGGCGCGAGGGGTTCCCTTCTGTCCCATTCTCCAGCACCTAGGAGTTGTTATGAGTGCGGAGAGTTTGGACATATGTGGAGGCAGTGTCCTCGTCGTGCTGCTAGCTCATCTCAGCAGAGGGGTCAGCCCTCGTCTTCTGGTCCAGTTTCTTCAGCACCCGCCCCGCCAGCTAGGGGTGAGGGTCAGGCAGCCAGGGGTCGCCCCAGAGGTGGAGGTTGATCAGGCGGTGGTCAGGCTCGTTTTTATGCTCTTCAGAACAGGACATATGCTATTGCTTCAGATGCCGTCATTACAGGTATTATTTCAGTCTGCCACAGAGATGCCTCAGTCTTATTTGATCCCGGTTCCACCTATTCTTATGTGTCCTCATATTTTGTTCATCATTTGGGTACGTCCCGAGGGTGTCTTGCTTTACCTGTTCATGTATCTACCCCGATGGGCGATACTATTGTTGTAGACCATGTATACCGGTCGTGTTTGGTGACTATTAGGGGTCTGGAGACCCGAGTTAATCTATTGCTATTGAGCATGGTGGATTTTGATATTATTTTGGGCATGGACCGGTTGTCTCCTTGTCACGCTATTCTAAATTGTCATGCTAAGACAGTCATTTTGGCTATACCGGGTGTACCGAGGATCGAGTGGCGTGGTGTGACTGATTATGTTCCTAGTAGGGTGATTTAATTCTTAAAGGCCCAGCGTATGATTGAGAAGGGTTGCCTTTCATATTTGGCGTTCGTGATGGATGTTGCCGAGACTCCTAGCATTGATTCTGTCCCAATTGTGAGGGAGTTTCCCGATGTATTTCCTGCAGACCTGACGGGCATGCCACCGGACAAGGATATCAATTTTGGTATTGACCTGGTGCCGGGCACTCAGCCCATTTCCATTCCGCTATATCGTATGGCACCAGCAGAGTTGAAAGAATTGAAGGGTCAGCTTCAGGAACTCCTAGATAAGGGGTTCATTCGGCCTAGTGTGTCACCGTGGGGTGCACCGGTTCTATTTGCGAAGAAGAAGGATGGCACCATGAGAATGTGCATTGACTACAGGCAATTGAACAAAGAAACAGTGAAGAACAAGTATCCTCTGCCTCGCATTGATGATTTATTTGACCAGCTTCAGGGAGCGAGGGTGTTCTCCAAGATTGATCTCCGTTCGGGCTATCACCAGTTGAAGATCAGGGATTCAGATATTATTAAGACTGCTTTCAGGACTAGATATGGGCACTATGAGTTTCTTGTTATGTCTTTTGGGCTGACTAATGCCCCAGCAGCGTTCATGCATTTGATGAACAATGTATTTCGGCCTTATCTGGATTTGTTCGTTATTGTTTTTATTGATGATATCCCGGTGTACTCGCGTAGTCAAGAGGAGCACGCGCAACATTTGCGAGTTGTATTGCAGAGATTGAGGGAGGAGAAGCTTTATGCAAAGTTCTCCAAGTGTGAGTTTTGGCTTAGCTCAGTGGCTTTCTTGGGGCACGTGGTGTCCAGCGAGGGTACTCAAGTTGACCCGAAGAAGATAGAGGCGGTGCAGAGTTGACCTAGACCGACCTCGGCCACAGAGATTTGTAGTTTCCTTGGTTTGGCAGGTTATTATCGCCGGTTTGTTCAGGATTTTCCTTTATTGCATCGCCCTTGACCAAATTGACTCAGAAGGGGGCTCCTTGTATGGTCAGACGAGTGCGAGGAGAGCTTTCAGAAGCTCAAGACAGCCTTGACCTCAGCTCCAGTATTGGTTTTGCCATCAGCTTCAGGTTCTTATACTGTATATTGTGATGCTTCGAGAGTTGGGATTGGATGTGTATTGATGCAGGAGGGTAGAGTTATTGCTTATGCTTCTCGTCAGTTGAAGCCCCACGAGAAGAACTACCCTGTACAGGATTTGGAGTTGGCTGCTATAGTTCATGGTTTGAATATTTGGAGGCACTACTTGTATGGCGTATCCTGTGAGGTATTCACCGATCATCGCAATCTTCATCATTTGTTCAAGCAAAAGGATCTTAATTTGAGGCAGTGGAGGTGGCTAGAGTTACTTAAGGATTATGATATTACCATTCTGTATCACCCGGGGAAGGCCAATGTAGTGGCCGATGCTTTAAGCCGAAAGGCAGTTAGTATGGGGAGTTTGGCATACATTCCAGTTGGGGAGAGGCCCTTTGCAGTTGATGTTCAGGCCTTGGCCCTTCGGTTGGTGAGACTAGATATGTCGGAGCCTAGTCGGGTGTTGGCTCGTGTGGTTTCTCGGTCTTCCTTATATGATCGCATCAGAGAGCGCCAGTATGATGATCCGCATTTGCTTGTCCTTAAGGACATGGTCCAGCATGATGATGCCAGAGACGTGACCATTGGGGAGGATGGTGTGTTGAGGATGCAGGGCCGGATTTGTGTGCCCAGTGTGGATGGGATTCGGGAGTTGATATTGGAGGAGGCCCATAGCTCGCGGTATTCCATTCATCCGGGTGCCGCGAAGATGTATCAGGATTTGAGGCAGCATTACTGGTGGAGAAGAATGAAGAAAGATATTGTGGGATTTGTGGCTCGGTGTCTCAATTGTCAACAGGTGAAATATGAGCATCAGAGACCTGGTGGATTGCTTCAGCAGATGGATATTCCCGAGTGGAAGTGGGAGAGGATTACTATGGACTTTGTTGTTGGACTTCCTCGGACTTTGAGGAAATTTGATGCTATTTGGGTGATTGTTGATCGGCTGACCAAGTCCGCGCACTTCATTCCTGTGTGTACTACATATTCTTCAGAGCGGCTGGCAGGGATTTATATCCGGGAGATTGTTCGGTTGCACGGTGTTCTAGTTTCCATCATCTCAGATAGAGGTACTCAGTTTACTTTGCAGTTTTGGAGGGCCGTGCAGAGAGAGTTGGGTACTCAGGTGGAGTTGAGCACAGCGTGTCATCCTCAGACGAACGGACAGTCCGAGCGTACCATTCAGATATTGGAGGACATGTTGCGTGCCTGTGTGATTGATTTTGGAGGTTCTTGGGATGAGTTTTTGCTGCTTGCAGAGTTTGCCTACAGCAACAGTTATCAGTCGAGCATTCAGATGGCTCCGTATGAGGCGCTGTATGGGAGGCGGTGTAGATCTCCGGTTGGATGGTTCGAGCCCGGCGAGGCTAGGCTATTGGGGACGGATTTGGTTCAGGATGCCTTAGAGAAGGTGAAGCTAATTCAGGAGAGGCTTCGTACAACACAGTCGCGTCAGAAGAGTTATGCGGACCGGAAGGTTCGAGATGTGTCTTATATGGTTGGTGAGAAGGTCTTGCTGAAGGTTTCGCCAATGAAGAGTGTTATGCGGTTTAGAAAGAAAGGGAAGTTGAGTCCGCGGTTTATTGGGCCTTTTGAGGTACTTAGAAGGATTGGGGAGGTGGCTTATGAGCTTGCCTTGCCACCCAGCTTGTCGGGCGTGCATCCGGTATTTCATGTATCTATGCTCCGGAAGTATGTTGGGGACCCGTCCCATGTATTGGACTTCTGCACGATTTAGTTGGATGAAGATTTGACTTATGATGTAGAGCCAGCAGCCATTTTGGATCATCAGGTTCGGAAGTTGAGGTCAAAGGATGTTGCTTCAGTGAAAGTAGAATGGAGAGGTCGGCCCGTGGAGGAGGCTACTTGGGAGACCGAGCGGGAGATGCGGAGCAGATATCCCCACCTGTTTGAGGCTTTAGGTATGTTTCTTGACCCGCTCGAGGACGAGCGTTTGTTTTAGTTGGGGAGGATGTGATGACCCGACCCGTCGTCACGTGAGTTACCGCCCCGTTTCCCCCATTTTCTGCTTCTTCGTGCTTCATTATAAGAGTCTTGTGTGAACGAGTTGATTTGGATTGGTTTTAGAAGGAAATGAGACACTTAGTCTCTTTAGGGAAGGTTTGGTTTGGAAAAGTCAACCGGATCTTGACTTATGTGTTAGAGGGCTCGGATGTGAATTCCGATGATTCGGTTAGCTTCGTGGGATGATTTGTGACTTAGGAGCGTGATCGGAAGTGATTTTGGAGGTCCGGTGTAGAATTAGGCTTGAATTGGCGAAGTTAGTATTTTGGCGAATTCCGGTTGATAGGTGAGATCTTGATCCGAGGGTCGGAATGGAATTCCGAGAGTTGCTGTAGCTTCTTTATGTGATTTGGGATGTGTGTGCAAAATTTCAGGTCATTCAGAGGTGATTTGGTTGGGTTTTTGATCGAATGCGTATTTCGGAAGTTTTGAAGAACTTAGGCTTGAATTCGATGTGAAATGATGGTTTTAGTGTCGTTTGAGGTGTTTTTATGATTGGAACAAGTTTGAATGATGTTTTAGGATGTGTTGGTGCTTTTGGTTGAGGTCCCGGGGGCCTCGGGGTGATTTCGGATGGGCATCGGGATGAATTTTGGACTTGTTGCATTTCTGAAGGTGCTGGTTTCTGGTATTTCCGCATCTGCGGATAAGGGGGCCGAAGATGCGGTTCCGCAGATGCGAAGACGGTATCGCAGGTGCGGATTTTGACCATTTGGGAGATTTCCGCAGGTGCGGTGTCCGCAGATGCGGATATTGACCGCAGAAGCGGTCCGCGCGTTTAAGAGGAGTTCCTCAGAAGCGGGACTTGACCGCAGAAGCGGTCCTGGTCAATAGTGAAGATCCGCAGAAGCGGAGGGAATTCCGCATAAGCGGTAACCGCATATGCGGTATAGTGATCGCAGATGCGAAAAGGGCTGGACAGAAAGGGTTTTAAAGGTTCACTTTGTTCCGCGAGCTAAGGTATTTTTCCACCATTTTTGATCAACCTTAAGAGCTTTTGGACGGAAATTGAAGGTGATTTCGACTGGGTGTGATTGGAGGTGAGTTCTATGACCTAAATACATGATTTAATGGTAGAATTAACCTAGAAATCTATAAAAATTCATCAAAAAGGGGGAAAAGCTAGGGCTTGGAATTTGATATTTCAAAGTGGGATTTGATGGGTCATTTGGACTCGGATTTGGGAGTTTTTGGTATGTATAGACTCGTGGCGAGATAAGGAATCTGATGATGTTAAATTTTCTGATTTTCGAGAAGTGAGCCCGGGGCTCGGGTTTTGCAAATTTCGATATTTTTCGAGTCTTTTCGATTGGGTTATGTTCCCTTAGCCTATTTTAACGTATTCGTTGTGGTTTTGATCAGATTCGACGCGCGAGGAGGCCGATCTGAGAGGCAAGGGCATAGCGAGCTAGGATTTTGGCCGGGCTCGAGGTGAGTATGATAGTAAATGATATCCGAGGGTTTGAAACCCCGGATTTTTCACAACGTAGCGCTATATGAGGTGAAACACACGCTTAATGGCGAGCGCGGGGTGTTTACTACTGGGGATTGTGACTTGGTCCGTCCAGATTAATATTTCTACTGCGTATTTGACTGAAATGTATTTGTTATCAACATGATTTGGGCCTATAGCCATATTTTGGGCTTCATGCCGACTACTTGAATCCTTCGTGGATTTTCATCAACTGTTTCCCTCACTATTTTGATATACTACTTGAACTCAGTCTGTTGATTATACCGTTTTACAAACTCAGCTGCTTTAAATTGAACTTTGAGATTTAAATGATATTTCCACTGTTGTTTGGGCTGAGCACTACTATTTTATTGATGCCTGAGGGGCTTATGATGTTTTTTGGAACTGAGTGAGGCCGAGGGCCCATATGTGAGGAGGCTTTCAGGCCTTGAGTGTGATGTGAGGAGGCTTTCAGGCCTTGAGTGTGATGTGAGGAGGCTTTCAGGCCTCGAGTGTGATGTGAGGAGGCTTTTCAGGCCTTATGTGTGATGTGAGAAGGCTTTCAGGCCTTATGTTGATATAGCGCTTGGGCCGTAAGGGCCCCTCCGGAGTCTGCACACCCACAGTGAGCGCGGGTACCCATGTGATATGAGAGTGAGCCAAGGGGCTGATATTATGCTGAGTGACTGATACTGAGCTCGAGGGGCTGATACTATTCTGAGCGATTTATACTGGCCCGAGGGGCAGATTTTCTACTCACTATTTACTTGTTGTTTTATCTGATTTACCTGTTTTTAAAAGGAATTTCATTTGACTTTTACTGTTTTACTGCTTTAAATGGTTTACTGCCTGATATAGAATTGCCTTGTGCACTTATGTGTTTTCATGCCTTCGTTATTATTTATTATTATTACTCACTGGGTCGGAGTACTCACATTACTCCCTGCACCATGCGTACAGATTCAGGCATAGCAGAGTCCGCACCTGAGCACTGATTTCCTTCCAGACCAGGCAGCGAGTTGAGTTACGGTAGCTGTTGACGTCCACAGCCCTTTGTCTCCCCTATCTTACATCATTATGTTTTCTTCAGACTATTGTATCAGATATTACTCTTTGTAGACTTATAGTAAACTCTGTAGTAGCTCATGACTTGTGACACCCCGGTTGGGCTGTGTCGGAATGGTTTCGCCTTGTTTATTATCGTTGATTCCGCATTATTGACTATATTAAGCATGTGTTAGAATTGTTAATATTAATTAATTGCTTTAAAAGAGGTGTTGCGTTGTTCTGGCTGCCTTGTTTTCACGAGAGGCGCCATCACGACGGTTTGGGAATTTGGGTCGTGACAGGAAGAGCCACCCGGTTCAACACTAGTCCACCTTTGGAAAGAACCGATACATTAAGAAAACCAAAGGCTTATTGTTCACTCAAAACGTAAAAAGAAGCTAGCAAATTAAAAAGAAGCTACTAAAGTAAATAAGAAATTATACTACTAAGGAAAAGTAAAACTAAAGAAGCTGTGAAATAAACTACGGAAAAGCGAGATAAATGATATACAAACCAAAATCCAATGAATATATACATAAGGGAAATGAATATCTACATCAAATGGGAGAATATATACACACCAAAGGAAAATTAAAGATGAGAGAAATATAGTATCAGAGTTGTTAACAGCCCAAATGTCAAATGTCAAAGTCAAATAATCAAAATAGACGACCCCCAAATGAAAATAAGCATTATCCTCAATACTTAACAGAAAATAAGAACAGGTAGGGGGTAGAGAGTTAAGAGAACTCCCTATGTGGTCTCAGTCTGCATAGGATCATCAACACCCTCAGTTTCAAGCTGTATCTCATCATCACCTAGATGAGGGACAACAGGGTTGCTGAGCATCTGGATCATCTCCTCAGCGGTGTGGGCAGTCGCAGCCGGCTCCTCAGATTGGCCGCCTGCTGCCTCTGGTGCCTCAGGTACTGCTGGTGGCCTGTGCTGCGGGGGTGCTGTCTCTATGAGCAGGTCCAATGGTAAATCACCGGTAGATGTAATCTTCTCAATCTATTTTCTCAGCTTATCCACAGACTTATTTGATCATGAGACTTCCACATCTTCTTGACCTGTTTGCCCAAATCCTCAATAACTTTCCCTTGTGCCACCACTTTAGCCATGATAGTCTTTTGATTGGCCATAATCTTCTTCAGTGTTTCTCCAATGACGGAGGTACCTGTGGCTCTGCGGGGCTGAGACTGAGTTGCAACAGTACTAGATATATCAGTCAGCTTTGTAGTAGCTGCCTGCATCCAGCTGTTGAGACTCGGCCAATGTCTGGGAGACTCCTAGCGCAGTCTGAGGATAAGTAGATAAAGCTGGCACTGGTAAATGGTACTGATAATCTAGCAGAGGCAGATGGTCTGGAAGATGAAGGTGGCATGGCTGGTGTCCCGGTGGAAGTACCGGCTGCTATGGAAGCTCGACAGCTGAATTAGTAACCACTACCGCTGGCTCCTTAGACTGGCCAGTGGAGGTAGTAGCTTTACCCTTGATTTTGGGTTGTCAGCTCCTTGAAGGTGGTACCATGAGAAAGGCTTCTTGGCCTTCACTTCTGTATCATAAATGCTTTGGCTCCACCCCTTGATCCTTGAAGTATTCTGTGAGGAAGTTCGGGTACGGATATAGGATCTTTCACCCTTCTGGACAGCTATAGTGATGTTGGTGGACATGATGACACCAACATTTATTGGATACCCAGCCATAATCGAAGCTACCAAGACTGCACGGGGAAAGTGGGAGCATGTTTTCATTGAGGTATGGGTCAATGCGGCTACACACGAACGTTTGCCACCCTTTTGCTTCAAAGTTAGTGTGGCCCGGACAACTGGAACCCCTGCTGTGAGCCACGGAGGCGTTGATCCAGGAATTTCCAGAATCTCAGCTAACCACGGACGAGCTGATCATCGATAGCTAGCTTTGGGATGTTGCTTCTGCCTCGACCCGACCCGAGAGGGTACTGCCCTCCCTTTTGACATATCTCCTTTGCCACGTGATCGAACCATTGTCTGTAACACATAAGAATTAGAAATCAGTTACAATTGAAGCTCATAATGTATACTTAAGCATGAAGTGAAGGTTGCAACAAAACAGACTCATAAGGGCAGTGCGGACCGCACAAAAGTGAGTGCGGCCGCAGACTGCCCAGTGCGGACCGCAAAAAAGTGAGTGCGACCACACAACCAAGAGTGCGGACCGCAGAATTTTAACTGCGGCCACACAGCCCCAGGTTCAGACTACTGGGGTCTCTGATGTTTCATCATTACGCACCGCACAAAAATGAGTGCGGCCGCGACAAGTCCACTGCGGACCGCACATTTTGAGTGCGGCCGCACAAGTCAAGCACATAATTCCCTAACTCAGAGAGCTGCGGACCGTACAAAAGTGTGTGCGGCGGCATAGCCTCTAGTGCGGACCGCACAAAAGTGTGTGCGGCCGCATAATTCAAATTTCACGGGCACTGTACTAGGTTCATGCAATATTTTCATAATCTAGACATGGTTTGCACAATTGAACATGGATAGCTACTTACCCCAACCCTAATTAACACTCAATATGCTTCCCACATGATTGTAAGCAAAAAAGGACTAACTATTGACATTTTGAGGCATGTAACTAACCTAAATCAAAGATCAAAACAAAACAAAAGATGAAGAATCTATAGATGAAATTAACATTCCAGTAATGAAGATGCAGGTGAGAATTTAGAAGATGAAATGCTTGAAATTTAGAGCTACTGGAGTGCATTGTAGTTGGTAAGGGCGTTGGGAGTTCAGGGGTCGTAAAGTGTAAAAAGAAGTGAAAGGCTCTATTTGTAGTTCTTGACCCGTCTGGCCCAGACCGACTTGAGTGCGGCCACCTAATTTTGATGCGATCTGCACTCCTTACCTGCTCCTGTAAAGACCTGCTGCAGACCTCACAAAAATTGAGTGCGGCGCAGTATCAGTGCGGACCGACAAAAAATGTGTGCGGCCTCAATTTGTTAATGATTTTTGATAGACCAAACTTCAGAGACCATGCATTTTGACACTTAGCCAAATTTTCTTTTGCATAGTCCCCTGCAATGCACATCCATTCCTCCATACACTTCAAACACTAGTTAGCACAAAAAAAGCCTTTCTAATCTAAAGAAGAAAAATAAAAGAAGAAGAAAAACACATGGATTGCCTCCCAAGAAGCGCCTAATTTAACATCGCGGCACGTCGTAGATTACCACTCAATTGAAATGGAGAACCGCCAACAATGTGGCCATCATTCAACCTTGCCAAGATAATGCTTAACCCGATGCCCATTGACTCTAAACACCTCATTGTTCTTATTTTTCAAATCTAGAGCACCAAAGGGGGTTACATTCACCACTGCAAAGGGGCCACTCCAATTAGATTTCAACTTGCCCGAAAACATCCTTAACCGGGAATTGAACAATAGCACAAGATCACCTTCTTTAAACTCCTTGTTGTGGATGTACTTGTTCATGGAGGTATTTCATCTTCTCCTTGTAAAGGGACGAACTTGTGTAGGCATGATACCGGAATTCGTCAAGCTCATTTAAATGTGCCGCTCTTTGCAGCGACATCCCACTCAAGGTTCAACTTCTTCAAAGCCCACATGACCTTATGTTCAAGTTCTACCGAAGATGACACGCCTTCCCAAACACCAATCGATATGGAGACATCCAATCGACATCTTGTAGGCTGTCCTATAAGCCCAAAGAGCATCACCAAGTTTTCTGACCAATCCGTTCGGTTGGCATTCACAGTCTTTGAACAAAATACTCTTGATCTCCCGCTTAGAGACTTCAACCTGTCCACTTGCTTGAGGATGGAAGGGGGTGTAGACTTTATGAGTGACACCATACTTGGTGAGTAAGGTATCAAAATACCGGTTGCAAAAATGCGAACCCCCATCACTAATAATGGCCCTCGGAGTACCAAACCTTGTAAAGATGTTCTTTTTCAAGAATGCCACCACACTTCGAGCTTCGTTGTTGGGTAAAGCCACGGCTTCAACCCATTTTGACACATAGTCCACAGCTACTAAAAGTAAGCGTTCCCACAAGAGCTCACGAATGGTCCCATGAAATCAATACCCCAAACATCAAAGATACAATCTCTAAAATGGTGATTAAGGAGAATCTTGTTCTTCTTAGAAATCCCCACTGGCCCTTTGGCACTCATCACAACGCTTGACAAGCTCACTAGCGTCTTGTAGAGGGTACGCCAATAGAATCCACAAGTCAAAACCTTTGTAGCCATTCTAGCTCCACCATGATGACCACCATACGGTGAAAGAGTGAAAAGCCTCAAGAATCCCCGTGTGTTCTTCTTCCGGCACACATCGCCGGATCACACCATCAGTACATATCCGGAAAAGATACGGCTTGTTCCAATAATAATCCAAAGCAATCCCATTTGAGCTTCTTCCTTTGGTTTGAAGAGAACTCATTTCGGTACAATGCCGTTCACAAGATAATTGGCTAAGAATCAGCGAACCATGGCATCCCAGTCATTGAAACGGCTAGGAGTGGTTTCATCGGGAAATGAATCATTGATCTCAAGGCCATCATTTGGCCTCCCCTCCTCTTCCAATCGGGACAATGGTCCACCACTTGGTTTTTACTACCCTTTGCGGTCTTGAATCTCTAGATCAAACTCTTGCAAAAGAAGCACCCACCGCATCAAACCTTTCCTTAGAATCTTTCTTTGCTCATCAAATATTGAAGTGCCGCATGGTCGGTGTGAACAATCACCTTACTACCCATCAAATACGGCCGGAACTTCTCCATGGAAAAAACAATAGCAAGTAGCTCCTTTTTGGTCACTGTGTAGTTGACTTAGGCATCATTCATGGTCTTGCTAGCATAGTAGACTGGATGGAAGATTTTGTTGATTCTTTGCCCTAACACCATTCCAACCGAACATCACTAGCATCACACTTGAGCTCAAAAGGCAAGCTCCAATCCTGTGGCGGTGATAAGGAGTAGTAGTCAAACTTGAACTTAAGCAACTCGAATGCCTTCATACAATCTTCATTGAAATGAAACTTGGCATCCTTCTCCAAAAGTTTGCACAATGGGTTCACCACCTTCGAAAAGTCCTTGATGAATCGGCGATAGAAACCCGCATGACCTAAGAAGCTCCTCACTCCTTCACGGATGTAGGGGGAGGGAGTTTGGATATCACCTCAATCTTGGCCTTGTCGACCTCAATACTATGCAAAGAAATTGGTGGCCGAGACAATGCCTTCCTCGACCATGAAGTGACACTTCTCACAGTTCACACACAAATTTGTCTCCTCACATCTAGCCAATACCCTATCCAAATTGTTCAAACAATCTTCAAACGAATTCCCAACCACAGAAAAATCATCCATAAAGACCTCTAGAATGTCCTCCTCACACCATGTCGGTGAAAATAGCCATCCTACAACCGTTGAAAAGTTGACGTGCATTACAACAACCCAAAAGGCATCCGCGAGAATGCGAAAGTACCACAGGGACAATTGAAAGTGGTCTTTCTCTTCGTCCTCAGGAGCAATAAGGATTTGGTTATAGTCGGAGTATCCATCAAGAAAGTAATAAAAAGCATGTCCGGCCAACCTATCAAGCATTTGGTCAAGAAATGGAAGCGGGAAATGATCTTACCGAGTAACTTTGTTGAGCTTCCTGTAGTCCATGCACACTCTCCACCCGATGACAGTTCTTGTTGTGATCAAATTAATTCTTGTCATTTGTTACCACAGTCATGCCCCTTTCTTTGGGATACATTGCACCGGAGAGGTCCATGAGCTATCGGAAATATGGTACACAACCCCGACATCTAACCAATGGATTGTCTCCTTCTTCAACCTCTTGCATTGCTTCATTTAGCCTCCTTTGATGTTCAACGGAGGGTTTGCACCCTCCTCCAAAATAATCTTGTGCATGCAAAAGGCGGGGGCTAATGCCCCGGATATCGCCAAAGTCCATCCGATTGCTCTTTTCCTCCTTTGTAGCACCTCCAATGTGGACTCTACCTGCATGCTAGTTAAGCAAGAAGAAAGGATAACTGGAAAATTAGAAGAAGGGCCAAGGAATTCATACCTGAGATGAGGGGGCAATGGCTATAACTCCAAGGTAGGAGGATCCTCGATTGAGGGCTTTGTTGGAGGAGTCTTTCCGGTTTTCAAGATCCAAAGGATAGCTTTCGGGGCTTATAAGTATACGACCCATGCCTTGCAATGCATTTACAACACT
>NC_031989.1:14897048-14935529 GCF_001879085.1 Nicotiana attenuata
ATATTTAGGTAATTGTTGAACAACACCACTCCCAGAGTATATGAGGGATCAATAACCGAGGGTTTAAAGGCGGGATTAGGGATAACGAAGCCTTGGGGTGCGTATCTGAAGTAAGCTGTATTAAAAGCCAGCTAGCGTAGCTCGGGAGAGTGCGTCTAGTAAATTGTCGTAAGTACTCGGGAGTAGATTTACGGTAATAAGAGTGCTCATGATCGGTAGAGAATACTTAGGCGAAATTATAGAAGACATAGCGGGAAGGATTCCGGCAATAGGGGAAATCATGTACCCATGTGATATGAGAGTGAGCCCAAGGGGCTGATATTATGCTGAGTGACTGATACTGAGCTCGAGGGGCTGATACTATTCTGAGCGATTTATACTGGGCCCGAGGGGCAGATTTCTACTCACTATTTACTTGTTGTTTTATCTGATTTACCTGTTTTTAAAAGGAGATTTCATTTGACTTTTACTGTTTTACTGCTTTAAATGGTTTACTGCCTGATATAGAATTGCCTTGTGCACTTATGTGTTTTCATGCCTTCGGTTATTATTTATTATTATTACTCACTGGGTCGGAGTACTCACATTACTCCCTGCACCATGCGTACAGATTCAGGCATAGCAGAGTCCGCACCTGAGCACTGATTCCTTCCAGACCAGGCAGCGAGTTGGAGTTACGAGGTAGCTGTTGACGTCCGCAGCCCCTTGTCTCCCCTATCTTACATCATTTATGTTTTCTTCAGACTATTGTATCAGATATTACTCTTTGTAGACTTATAGTAAACTCTGTAGTAGCTCATGACTTGTGACACCCCGGTTTGGGCTGTGTCGGGATGGTTTCGCCTTGTTATTATCGTTGATTCCGCATTATTGACTATATTAAGCATGTGTTAGAATTGTTAATATTAATTAATTGCTTTAAAAGAGGTGTTGCGTTGTTCTGGCTGGCCTTGTTTTCACGAGAGGCGCCATCACGACCGGGTTTGGGAATTTGGGTCGTGACAGGAAGAGCCACCCGGTTCACACATAGTCCACCTTTGGAAAGAACCGATACATTAAGAAAACCAAAGGCTTATTGTTCACTCAAAACGTAAAAAGAAGCTAGCAAATTAAAAAGAAGCTACTAAAGTAAATAAGAAATTATACTACTAAGGAAAAGTAAACTAAAGAAGCTGTGAAATAAACTACGGAAAGCGAGATAAATGAATATACAAACCAAAATCCAATGAATATATACATAAGGGAAATGAATATCTACATCAAATGGGGAGAATATATACACACCAAAGGAAAATAAAGATGAGAGAAATATAGTATCAGAGTTGTTACAGCCCAAATGTCAAATGTCAAAGTCAAATAATCAAAATAGACGACCCCCAAATGAAAATAAGCATTATCCTCAATACTTAACAGAAATAAGAACAGGTAGGGGGTAGAGAGTTAAGAGAACTCCCTATGTGGTCTCAGTCTGCATAGGATCATCAACACCCTCAGTTTCAAGCTGTATCTCATCATCACCTAGATGAGGGACAACAGGGTTGCTGAGCATCTGGATCATCTCCTCAGCGGTGTGGGCAGTCGCAGCCGGCTCCTCAGATTGGCCGCCTGCTGCCTCTGGTGCCTCAGGTACTGCTGGTGGTGCCTGTGCTGCTGGGGGTGCTGTCTCTATGAGCAGGTCCAATGGTAAATCACCGGTAGATGTAATCTTCTCAATCTATTTTCTCAGCTTATCCACAGACTTATTTGATGCATGAGACTTCCACATCTTCTTGACCTGTTTGCCCAAATCCTCAATAACTTTCCCTTGTGCCACCACTTTAGCCATGATAGTCTTTTGATTGGCCATAATCTTCTTCAGTGTTTCCTCCAATGACGGAGGTACCTGTGGCTCTGCTGGGGCTGAGGACTGTGTTGCAACAGTACTAGATATATCAGTCAGCTTTGTAGTAGCTGCCTGCATCCAGCTGTTGAGACTCGCCAATGTCTGGGAGACTCCTAGCGCAGTCTGAGGATAAGTAGATAAAGCTGGCACTGGTAATGGTACTGATAATCTAGCAGAGGCAGATGGTCTGGAAGATGAAGGTGGCATGGCTGGTGTCCCGGTGGAAGTACCGGCTGCTATGGAAGGCTCGACAGCTGAATTAGTAACCACTACCGCTGGCTCCTTAGACTGGCCAGTGGAGGTAGTAGCTTTACCCTTGAATTTTGGGTTGTCAGCTCCTTGAAGGTGGTACCATGAGAAAGGCTTCTTGGCCTTCACTTCTGTATCATAATGCTTTGGCTCCACCCCTTGATCCTTGAAGTATTCTGTGAGGAAGTTCGGGTACGGATAGGATCTTTCACCCTTCTGGACAGCTATAGTGATGTTGGTGGACATGATGACACCAACATTTATTGGATACCCAGCCATAATCGAAGCTACCAAGACTGCACGGGGAAGTGGGAGCATGTTTTCATTGAGGTATGGGTCAATGCGGCTACACACGAACGTTTGCCACCCTTTTGCTTCAAAGTTTAGTGTGGCCCGGACAACTGGAACCCCTGCTGTGAGCCACGGAGGCGTTGATCCAGGAATTTCCAGAATCTCAGCTAACCACGGACGAGCTGAATCATCGATAGCTAGCTTTGGGATGTTGCTTCTGCCTCGACCCCGACCTCGAGAGGGTACTGCCCTCCCTTTTGACATATCTCCTTTGCCACGTGATCGAACCATTGTCTGTAACACATAAGAATTAGAAATCAGTTACAATTGAAGCTCATAATGTATACTTAAGCATGAGTGAAGGTTGCAACAAAACAGACTCATAAGGGCAGTGCGGACCGCACAAAAGTGAGTGCGGCCGCAGACTGCCCAGTGCGGACCGCAAAAAAGTGAGTGCGACCACACAACCAAGAGTGCGGACCGCAGAATTTTAACTGCGGCCACACAGCCCCAGGTTCAGACTACTGGGGTCTCTGATGTTTCATCATTACGCACCGCACAAAAATGAGTGCGGCCGCACAAGTCCACTGCGGACCGCACAATTTTGAGTGCGGCCGCACAAGTCAAGCACATAATTTCCCTAACTCAGAGAGCTGCGGACCGTACAAAAGTGTGTGCGGCGGCATAGCCTCTAGTGCGGACCGCACAAAAGTGTGTGCGGCCGCATAATTCAAATTTCACGGGCACTGTACTAGGGTTCATGCAATATTTTCATAATCTAGACATGGTTTGCACAATTGAACATGGATAGCTACTTACCCCAACCCTAATTAACACTCAATATGCTTCCCACATGATTGTAAGCAAAAAAGGACTAACTATTGACATTTTGAGGCATGTAACTAACCCTAAATCAAAGATCAAAACAAAACAAAAGATGAAGAATCTATAGATGAAATTAACATTCCAGTAATGAAGATGCAGGTGAGAATTTAGAAGATGAAATGCTTGAAATTTAGAGCTACTGGAGTGCATTGTAGTTGGTAAGGGCGTTGGGAGTTCAGGGGTCGTAAAGTGTAAAAAGAAGTGAAAGGCTCTATTTGTAGTTCTTGACCCGTCTGGCCCAGACCGACTTGAGTGCGGCCACCTAATTTTGATGCGATCTGCACTCCTTACCTGCTCCTGTAAAGACCTGCTGCAGACCTCACAAAAATGAGTGCGGCCGCAGTATCAGTGCGGACCGCACAAAAATGTGTGCGGCCTCAATTTGTTAATGATTTTTGATAGACCAAACTTCAGAGACCATGCATTTTGACACTTAGCCAAATTTTCTTGCATAGTCCCTGCAATGCACATCCATTCCTCCATACACTTCAAAACTAGTTAGCACAAAACAAAGCCTTTCTAATCTAAAGAAGAAAAATAAAAGAAAGAAAAAACACATGGATTGCCTCCCAAGAAGCGCCTAATTTAACATCGCGGCACGTCGTAGATTACCACTCAATTGAAATGGAGAACCGCCACAATGTGGCCATCATCAACCTTGCCAAGATAATGCTTAACCCGATGCCCATTGACTCTAAACACCTCATTGTTCTTATTTTTCAAATCTAGAGCACCAAAGGGGGTTACATTCACCACTGCAAAGGGGCCACTCCAATTAGATTTCAACTTGCCCGAAAACATCCTTAACCGGGAATTGAACAATAGCACAAGATCACCTTCTTTAAACTCCTTGTTGTGGATGTACTTGTCATGGAGGTACTTCATCTTCTCCTTGTAAAGGGACGAACTTGTGTAGGCATGATACCGGAATTCGTCAAGCTCATTTAAATGTGCCGCTCTTTGCAGCGACATCCCACTCAAGGTTCAACTTCTTCAAAGCCCACATGACCTTATGTTCAAGTTCTACCGGAAGATGACACGCCTTCCCAAACACCAATCGATATGGAGACATCCCAATCGACATCTTGTAGGCTGTCCTATAAGCCCAAAGAGCATCACCAAGTTTTCTTGACCAATCCGTTCGGTTGGCATTCACAGTCTTTGACAAAATACTCTTGATCTCCCGCTTAGAGACTTCAACCTGTCCACTTGCTTGAGGATGGAAGGGGGTGTAGACTTTATGAGTGACACCATACTTGGTGAGTAAGGTATCAAAATACCGGTTGCAAAAATGCGAACCCCCATCACTAATAATGGCCCTCGGAGTACCAAACCTTGTAAAGATGTTCTTTTTCAAGAATGCCACCACACTTCGAGCTTCGTTGTTGGGTAAAGCCACGGCTTCAACCCATTTTGACACATAGTCCACAGCTACTAAAATGTAAGCGTTCCCACAAGAGCTCACGAATGGTCCCATGAAATCAATACCCCAAACATCAAAGATACCAATCTCTAAAATGGTGATAAGGAGAATCTTGTTCTTCTTAGAAATCCCACTGGCCCTTTGGCACTCATCACAACGCTTGACAAGCTCACTAGCGTCCTTGTAGAGGGTACGCCAATAGAATCCACAAGTCAAAACCTTTGTAGCCATTCTAGCTCCACCATGATGACCACCATACGGTGAAGAGTGAAAAGCCTCAAGAATCCCCGTGTGTTCTTCTTCCGGCACACATCGCCGGATCACACCATCAGTACATATCCGGAAAAGATACGGCTTGTTCCAATAATAATCCAAGCAATCCCATTTGAGCTTCTTCCTTTGGTTTGAAGAGAACTCATTCGGTACAATGCCGTTCACAAGATAATTGGCTAAATCAGCGAACCATGGCATCCCAGTCATTGAAACGGCTAGGAGTGGTTCATCGGGAAATGAATCATTGATCTCAAGGCCATCATTTGGCCTCCCCTCCTCTTCCAATCGGGACAAGTGGTCCACCACTTGGTTTTTACTACCCTTGCGGTCTTGAATCTCTAGATCAAACTCTTGCAAAAGAAGCACCCACCGCATCAACCTTTCCTTAGAATCTTTCTTGCTCATCAAATATTGAAGTGCCGCATGGTCGGTGTGAACAATCACCTTACTACCCATCAAATACGGCCGGAACTTCTCCATGGAAAAAACAATAGCAAGTAGCTCCTTTTTGGTCACTGTGTAGTTGACTTAGGCATCATTCATGGTCTTGCTAGCATAGTAGACTGGATGGAAGATTTTGTTGATTCTTTGCCCTAACACCATTCCAACCGCAACATCACTAGCATCACACTTGAGCTCAAAAGGCAAGCTCCAATCCTGTGCGGTGATAAGGAGTAGTAGTCAACTTGAACTTAAGCAACTCGAATGCCTTCATACAATCTTCATTGAAATGAAACTTGGCATCCTTCTCCAAAAGTTTGCACAATGGGTTCACCACCTTCGAAAAGTCCTTGATGAATCGGCGATAGAAACCCGCATGACCTAAGAAGCTCCTCACTCCCTTCACGGATGTAGGGGGAGGGAGTTTGGATATCACCTCAATCTTGGCCTTGTCGACCTCAATACTATGCAAAGAAATTGGTGGCCGAGGACAATGCCTTCCTCGACCATGAAGTGACACTTCTCACAGTTCAACACCAAATTTGTCTCCTCACATCTAGCCAATACCCTATCCAAATTGTTCAAACAATCTTCAAACGAATTCCCAACCACAGAAAAATCATCCATAAAGACCTCTAGAATGTCCTCCACCATGTCGGTGAAAATAGCCATCCTACACCGTTGAAAAGTTGACGGTGCATTACACAACCCAAAAGGCATCCGCGAGAATGCGAAAGTACCACAGGGACAATTGAAAGTGGTCTTCTCTTCGTCCTCAGGAGCAATAAGGATTTGGTTATAGTCGGAGTATCCATCAAGAAAGTAATAAAAAGCATGTCCGGCCAACCTATCAAGCATTTGGTCAAGAAATGGAAGCGGGAAATGATCTTACCGAGTAACTTTGTTGAGCTTCCTGTAGTCCATGCACACTCTCCACCCGATGACAGTTCTTGTTGTGATCAATTAATTCTTGTCATTTGTTACCACAGTCATGCCCCCTTTCTTTGGGATACATTGCACCGGAGAGGTCCATGAGCTATCGGAAATATGGTACACAACCCCGACATCTAACCAATGGATTGTCTCCTTCTTCACCACCTCTTGCATTGCTTCATTTAGCCTCCTTTGATGTTCAACGGAGGGTTTGCACCCTCCTCCAAAATAATCTTGTGCATGCAAAAGGCGGGGGCTAATGCCCCGGATATCCGCCAAAGTCCATCCGATTGCTCTTTTCCTCCTTTGTAGCACCTCCAATGTGGACTCTACCTGCATGCTAGTTAAGCAAGAAGAAAGGATAACTGGAAAATTAGAAGAAGGGCCAAGGAATTCATACCTGAGATGAGGGGGCAATGGCTATAACTCCAAGGTAGGAGGATCCTCGATTGAGGGCTTTGTTGGAGGAGTCTTCCGGTTTTCAAGATCCAAAGATAGCTTTCGGGGCTTATAAGTATACGACCCAATGCCTTGCAATGCATTTACACACTCCACATAGCCATCACTCTCCTCATCATCATCAAGGTTGAGCAAAACGACTTCCAATTTGTCTTCAACATTTATTGTGGCACTACCATCATCAACAATCACGTCCGTCACCAATTCCACGAACGAACAAACTTTATTACTATTCGGTTGCCTCCTTGATTTGCACACATGGAAGACCACCTTTTCTTCACGCACCCAGAAAGTGAGCTCACCGGCTTCCACATCAACAAAAGCCTTCCCCGTAGCAGGGAAAGGTCTACCCAAAATGATAGGCACCTCATAGTCCACTTCATAATCAAGGATCACAAAGTCCGTTGGGAGGATGAACTTGTCAACTCGAACCAATACATCATCAATAATACCCAAAGGCCTCTTCATTGTTCGATCCGCCATTTGAAACCTCATGGATGTGGGTCTTGGTTGCCCAATTCCCAAAGTTTTGAACACCGAATAGGGCATCAAGTTGATACTTGGCCGGAGATCACATAATGCTTTGGCAAAATCGGCGCTCCCATCAGTGCAAGGGATTGTAACGCCCATATCTTCCAACTTTGAAGCCATTGAGTGCACAATAGCACTCACTTGATAAGTCATCTTGATGGTCTCATAAATCATTAATCTTTTCTTGGTTACCAAATCCTTCATGAATTTTGCATATTTCGGCATTTTCTCCAATGCCTCAACCAACGACACATTAACTGAAAAACTTTTTATCATATCAATAAGCTTATTGAATTGATTTTCACTATTTTGCTTTGCAAGCCTTTGAGGGTATGGAGGAGGAGGCCTTGGCATTGGTGCCTTAGCCTATGGCACTACCCGTTCCGGCATGTCAATCACGTGTTCCCTAGATGGTTTCATCTCTTCTTGCGTCTCCTCCACACTTTCATCTATATCAATTCTCACTTCTTCATTAGCTTGAACGAAATTGCTTGGGATTTCATCCTCTTGAACCACAACATCTTCATCCACAATCCTTCTTTGATTTGAGGTGGTTGCATCTCCACCTTTTCCACTTCTAGTAGCACGGTCATAGCATGTCCCGTATTATTCCCACCCTTCGATTTTACCACCCTATCACTAGGTAGTACCCCCTTAGGACGAGCATTCAAAGCTTATGAGATTTGGCCTAATTAAACCTCCAAATTCCGAATAGAAGTGTTGTGCGAGGCTAATTGAGAATCGGTGTCGGCATTCTTCTCCATCATCTGTTTAAACATGTTTTCAATTCTACACATCTCATTAGAAGAAGAGCTCGGGCCTTGAGAAGGATAGGGAGGTGGATTGGTCGGTTGTTGGAACATCAGGGGCCTTTGAAAACCCGACCCCCGGTTGTTGTTGTTGTTCCACCCTCCTTGGTTATTTCCACCCCAATTGCCTTGATTACACCAATTGCCTTGATTTCCTTGATTGTTCCAATTGCCTTGAATAGGATTGCCACCACTCCAAATGCCTTGGTGGTTTTGGTTGTTCCAATTACCTTGGTTCCCTTGTGACCTCCATTGTTGTTGATTTTGTCCTTGAGCATTGTTTCTTTGACCTTGATAATTGATGACATATTCAACTTCTTCGTCTTGCTCATCGAATGAATCACCTTGATCATAACCACTATCATCTTGCATAAATTGTTCCGGACGGCTTTGCATTTGTTGACCTTGTTGCCGTCTTTTATTTACCATCATGTTCACACCTTCCATTGCATGCACTTGTTTCGACCGTTGAACTTGTGGAAGCTGAGCTTTGGCCAATTGGTTCATGGTAGTTGTCAACTCGGCAATAGCTTGCCTATGATCATGTAGCTCCTTGTGTAGGTGAATAACATCAGGGTTACCTTGCGGAACATTGGCCCTACTTTGACATTCCGAAGAGGTATCCGCCATCTCATCAGGAATTTCGCAAGCTTTGGCATAAGGAGTGTTCATGAATTCCCCCCCGTGAGTTTGTTAACCACACATTGATTAGTTGTGTTGATCCCCCTGTAGAAGGTCTGTTGGATCATGGCCTCAGTCATATCATTGTTCGGGCACTCTTTAACCATGGTACGGTATCTTTCCCAAATCTCGTGCAATGGCTCATTAAGTTCTTGCTTGAAAGCAAGAATCTCATCTCGAAGCGTCGCCATATGTCCCGGAGAAAAGAATTTGGAAATGAACTTCTCTGCCAACTCATCACAAGTGTGGATGGTATGATTGGGCAACCACTCTAACCAGTCTAATGCTTTTCCCCGTAGAGAAAAGGGAAATAGCCTCAACCTCAGCGCGTCCTCAGAGACATTTGTTTGCTTGCTCCCCCAACAAGTATCGACGAACCCCTTGTGATTGTTGTAGGCATTTTGATTCGGAGCCCTGGTGAAGAATCTCCGTTGCTCAAGTAGTGTAAGCATCACATTGGTGATTTAGAAGTTGCCCGCCCTAATGCAGGGCGGGACTATAACACTTGCATAACCCTCGTTTGGTAGTTGTCGGTGGGCTGCCTCTCTTGGTGGAGGTGGGGGAGGGGCAGGCACATTGTCGTGAGGCGGGCAACCTCGTCTATTAGCTTGAGGTTCAAGAGGAACCTCATCCATGGCATCATCGTCCACTTCCTCCCCCAATGGCATATTTCTGATGGGCTCTTTGTTGAGAGCCATTTTCGTACCTAAAATCAATTCAAAAACAAAATTAGTGGCTTGGAAGGAAATGAAGACAGAGCACACAAAACCCTATATATATATAGCTAAATCCGTTTAACCCCCCGGCAACGGCGCCAAAAATTGGCCTCGCTCGAACTCACACCACAATTATAGGTAGTGAGGCGGTCGAAGCAATAATAAAACCCAACGCGAGTCGGGGTTGATTCCTCAGGGAGTTAGAATTGGGATTAGGTATACACCTAGTGTAATTGTATAATATGCCTCAATTTGCACTTCCACATTCTTGTAGGTTGTTTCTATTTCTACTTTAAACTATCGATTGCAATTAATAAACTAGAAGACAATATTTTTGGTTTTGGTTGTTTTTCAAATGATAAAGGATCTAGGGTTGTGACTTCCACCTAGGTGGTTACCTAACGCGTTGTAAACTCTAGGTCAAGTTTGATTAGTCGGGGTCGTAATATAGCAATCACACGCAATCACCCACTCTATACCTCTCGGTAGTTTGACTGATTTTGCCCAATTTGGCTTTCTCAAGTCCAAATGGGTATTTCTCAAATCATGTGATATATGCTCAAGTCGGGTCTTATTATCTCTAGATTTGACCCTTTAATTGGGATTATCAATTTCTTGAGTTCACCCCATTTCCTTGTTAGCCAAGTTTTCCTAGACTTAGTCTCTCTTTCTCAAGTAGAGACTAAGTCAAATAGGCATGAATCAACGTTTGCAACCATTAATTCTAGAATTCAAGCATAAAAAAGGCTAAATATCCCTAACCCAATAAAAAACAAGCCCTAAAATTAAATACCCATTAAGTACCCCACACTAGGGTTGAACCACAACCCTAGCTAAAGATTTAGCTACTCATAAAAAGTAAAGAAATACAAGAAGAAATTAAGATAGAATGCATAATAATTGATTAGACAAAAAAAATTTAATGTTTAGAAGTTAATCTAGTACAAAATTACTCAAAGAAGTAAAGAAAACGGCTTAGGTGCACTTCTGCAAACTAAACTTAACCTAATAATGGCAAAAAGTTCTATTTATACTAAGCTGAAAATATCTGACAAAAATGCCCCTGCGATGGTTGTGCGGCCGCATAATTCTGGTGCAGTCCGCACAATGGGCTTCCGTGGCCGCACAATTATCGTGCGGTCCGCATTCTTGGGAATTTGGGCTTGGAACCTCAGGGCTTCTGCGGTCCGCATGAAAATGAGTGCGACTGCACTTCTGATTATGCGGCCGCATAAAAGTGATGCGGTCCGCACTCTCTGCTTTTGGAGGTGAAACAACTCTCTGATTCTTCAAACCTGCGGATCACATAATAATGACTGTGGCCGCACTTGACCTCCTGCGGCCGCACAATTTTGGTGCGGTCCGCATTCCTTTAGCTGGCCCAAACACTACTCTCTGAATCTCCCCTCTGCGGCCGCACTTGATTTGTGCAGTCCGCACTGCTGGCCTTTTTGCTCTGGTTTGGTTCTTGTTTATTTTGACTCCTTTATGAGTTAATTTTGACTTCTTTGGATCGTTTCCCAATATTCGTGCAAGTAAGCACATTTTGTTAGTTTCTGGGAATACCGTTAAGCATTTTTGAGCTAACACGCAAGTAAAAAAGAGCGAATAAGCGGTCAAGATCCATACTTATCACATTCTTGACTTCAGATTGAGGACTCCTCTTCTGTTTAACTGAGCGGAACTCCGGATCCAAGCTTAGCTTATGAGTGGTTATTTTTGGCGGGATCCCTGTCATGTCAAGGTGGGACCAAGTGAAACAATCTACGTTAGCTATAAGGAATTTAGTGAGTTTTTTCTAAGCTCGGGAGTTAACCCCGTGCCCAGGTATACCTTCCGATCGGGCAAGTGTTTGATCAATATGACTTGCTCCGGCTCCATGACCATTGATTTGGTGGCACCGGTATCGTCAGGGGTGATGAACGACCTAGGAACTCCGTAATCATTGTCCTCTCCTGCTTCTTGCTTCTCCGGTCCAGTCGGGGCCGGTGTCGGTGATTGCTATTTAGTTTCTTCCTTCCTAACCGGCTCCGGGTTCTTTGATGTCGATAGCGTAGACATCGGGATCACTTCATAGACGCGGACATTTCTTTTAAGGCTGGCTGCTCTCTGTAAACTGTCTTAATCCCTCCGGGTGTGGGGAACTTCAGTGCCTGGTGTAATGTCGAGGGTATTTTCCTCATGTTGTGAATCCCTGGCCTTCCGAATAGAGCATTATATCTCATATCCCCTTCAATCACATAGAATTTTGCTTCCTGAATGGTCTCGAAGGTGTTCACCGACAAGGTTATCCCTTTAGTAGTTTCGCATGCCATATTGTATCGTTTAAAACCCGAACTACAGGCACTATTTTGTCTTGTAGACCCATCTGCTCTACGACCCTCAATCTGATGATATTGGCCGAGCTACCTGGATCAATTAACACATGCTTAAATCGAGATTTATTTATGAGTACAAACATTACCAGTGCATCATTATGCGGTTGTAGGATACCTTCAGCGTCCTCATCAATGAAAGAGATGGTCCCCTCCGGTATGTGATCTCGGGTTCGTTTTTCCCTTGTAATGGACACTAGGTGCGCTTTAGCATTACCCCCAGGGGGCTTCGACTCCACCAATGATCATGTTAATGATGTGCTGAGGTTCCTCTTGCTCGGTCTATTTTTTGGAGTCCCTAATCTTGAAGTGATTTTTGGCTCGATCACACAGAAATTCCCGGAGGTGTCCGTTATTCAATAACCAGGCCACTTCTTCTCTTAGTTGCTGGCAATCTTTGGCCCTGTGGCCGTGAGTTCCATGACACTTACACATCAGGTTGGGGTCACTTTGGGCAGGATTGGACTGCAATGGCTGAGGCCACTTGGTATCTTTAATGCGTTCGATTACAGATACGATACCGGCATCATCGATATTGAAGTTGTATTCCGATAATCTCGGTGCCTCCCTGGCCCCGATTGTTCTGTTGAAATTGTCTTTACTCATGAGTCCCCGACTATTATTGCATCGATCTCTCCTTTTTTCATTCCTTGTAGGGTTATGTCCGGATCCGCTACCCCTTCGATCTCCGCTATACGGTTGATATCGATCTCTGTTCTATCTTGGTTCATGATCGATGACTCATTTAGACCTTTCATTAGTTCTGATGGGTATACGACCCAGAGGGGACTCCGAGCTGATCATCCTCGACTCTGATTTTCGATTGGTACCTGTTATGGATGTCTGCCTAAGATACCGCCGATTAATCTATCAAATTCTGTTTCAGTTGCTGTGAAGCCAAGGAGCTTTGGGGGTTGAGTCCTTGAGTGAACGCCTGAACGACCCAATCGCCCGCAATCGGAGGTAGGTGCATTCGTTCCATTTGAAACCTGGACACGAACTTGAGCATTTCGTTATCTCTTTATTTTACCTTAAAAAGGTCTGATTTTTTGTCTCGACCTTGATGGCCCCTGCGTGAGCTTTTACGAAGGCATCTGAAAGCATATCAAACGAATCAATGAAATTAGGGGGGTAAGTTGTGATACCATATCATTTCTCCTTTCGACAGGGTTTCTCCGAACTTTTTTAGCAAAACCGACTCAATTTCATCATCTTCTAAGTCATTTTCCTTGATGGCACACGTGTAGAAGGTCACGTGTTCATTTGGATCCGTGGTTCTGTTGTACTTTGGAATTTCAGGCATACGGAACTTCTTCGGGATTGGTTTCGGTGCCGCGCTCGGAGGGAAAGGATTTTGGGCAAACTTCTTGGAATCTAGGCCTTTCAATATCGGGGGTGCTTTTGGGATTTGATCAACTCTGGAGTTATAGGTCTCCATTTTTTTATCGTTGGCTTCGATCTTCTTTTCCCCCGATTCCACCCGCTTTATTAGTTCCTCAAGCATCTTTATTATTTCGGTGTTGGTCCCGAGTTCGACTTCACCCGGCCTTTTCGTGGTTTGTTCATTTTTTTGGGTGTTTTCCCGGGATGGTTCAGGCTCAGCTCTGCTGGGGGCACGACTTTGGTTCTATTGCTGGGCAATCACCATATGTTGAGCTTGTAACATTTCAAAGATCACCCGCAAATTAATCCCATCGCATTCACCGCCGTGCGTACCCCGAGCTATTGATTGGGCTTCTCCGCGAATGTTGTTCTTAGGGCCGGTAGGCAGGTTTGCATCGATGGCCACATGTGAGTTGGCATCGATAGGGTCCGGAATCGGAATTCCGTTGGGGTCAACAGGGGGCACCTCATTGTTGGGCACTATATTGTTGTTCTCGCCATGGTGGCCAGACTCAGCATCAATGTTCAAGTGAGCAGATTGAGAGTTTGACATTCTTAAGCTGACCTGAAATTAAAATCTCAAAGAACAAGCGTTAAAGAGATTACATTATGAAAATTTGTATCAAATTACCACTATTATCCTTAGCCACACGTGAGGGCCAAATTGTTTTCCCTTAAAAATGGATAACAATTGAATTTGTACGCGATTTTAATGATACGTGATTTAATTTAATTCGAGTGATTAATGACGTTAGATATGCAAATAACAGATAGAGTAAATAGCCAAACCAATAGCAGGACTGAGTCCGGGCTTGGTTAAATGCTTAATAAGAAACCTGCCTTCGGTCCCGAGCTTGGTACTTATGAAGAACTTATGAACAAAAACAAGAACTTTGCATGACTTTTAGAAACAGAGAGAATAGAAGTATATTGCCTTGGTCTCCGTTTTACAATGTGTCTGATGAATAATCAGCTTCCCCTTTATATAGTAGGGGAGTTTTACCCTAAGTACAATTCTAAAAAAGGTAAAAATCTTTCTTTTCGCTAATCATTGATCTACCACTGATACGGGCCGAGATTCACGTCGTGATACCGGTTGCACTACAAAAAAATAGCCTATTTGCGGAGGGTATTTCCACGTTTTTCGGTGGTCAGCGACCCCCGTTATTTGATATCGCGGCGGTCTTCACAATCCCAGCTTTAAGGTTCGCCGCAATCATTTTGTGGCAGTTTTTGTAGCCCACCGTAACCATTTAACGGAGGTTATTTTCCGGCGGTTTAACCCCCACAAATTAAAATTTTAATCAATGCGCATCTTGTAAAAAATATTCAATGGGGGATGAAACCACCGCAAAATAATCATGTTGCGGTGGTTTCAACCTCCGTAATATATTTTCGAAATATGAGAAATTCTATTTTTGCGGCAGCTTTAACCCCCTCAATTTGTTTATTTAATGGTAGTTGTAACCTCCCCTATTCCATGAAGACCTTTTTTTTTGGTGGGGCAATTGTGGGGATACCTGTTTTTCTAATACAATATTTTAATTATATTAAATAAATTTTAAGAGGCATTAACATAATACTAAAGATGCATAAATGTTAAGTAACATCCACATATTATAGAATCATAAGCAGATAGTTTTGTCGTTAATCTCAAAAACTAAACTTAAACACAAAATATCTAGTTCAACCATTCAAGTAAAGTATCATACTTAATCATCTATTACATTTGCAAAGATATTCAATGACTTCATTAAGATTACTATCACCAGATGATCCTCTTACGCTCATAGTTGAAATGGATCCGCTAGCTGCATCACTTGGCTGCAAAGAAATAAAAGCATATAAAGTTTTTTTTCTTTAGTTTTTCAAATTAAAAACTACATATAGCTAGATTTTATTTGCCGCTGCCGGAGGAGGAGAAACGAAAATCCTAGCAAACTGTTCAGGTATTGTCCCTTCTTTCATAATCATATATGTCTTGAAAGCATTCATCATTTGATGGTGTGCAGTCATCATTTGAGCATGTTCTCTTGGCTTTGATTGTGAGCATTTACAATTTGATTGTACTTCTCTTCGCATTTGGACGAACATAAACCATTATCACAACTGAAAGAATTTATACCTCCAAAACGGTATCTTGTTTGTCTAAAAACTTTACTCGGGATAGCTCCTAACCCAAGCACCTTACCCTTCCAGAATGCTCTTTTCCTAGCACCTTACCAACGACGTCATTTGGTGAAACTTCAGACTCATCTGTGGCGCTTTGACTTACAAATAGCTCAATTTTTTCCTGAATATAATATACACAAAATTCATTGTCATAACTTCAATTAGTAATTGAAAACATAAGGATAATGTATATTCTTTAGTCACTTTGAAAACAAAATATTGCAACTGATATTCTGTAATAGGACATTAGCAATCACTTTGAAAACAAATTTATTACACTGAGCATGGGGTTTCTTAATATAAGCACAATGCAGTGGTTACTCTAAACACACTAAACCCGGTATCCCCAAAAAAGTAGTGAAGCAAAGGCCAGTTCAGTAAGCAATCATGCTTTAAATATATTCTCTGATACAAAAACACAGAGAAGAAGGAATGTACAAGAATTTTGACAGATTCCTGCACAAGATCAACATCCATATCAGGTAAGTTACACCGAGAAAATGTCTATTCTAACTCTTGTTTGAGGAGGTAATGGTCCCATGAAGTGTTACAGAAAAAATAGCTCTTTTCACCCCAAGGTCCCAACACCATGTTATTCAGAATTCTGTCTTATATGGCATAGAATTCTGTCCCATCGATGTGTCTACTGCAGCAAGACCTGTCTGGAGTATCTGTTGCAATATCTTACATTGCCCGTCTTGTCACTTATGTTGGAATTTTAGGTAACCTCTCAGGCAATTAAAGTCTCAAGATAATTACCATTATGTTATATGAAAAGTTAATAAGATCAAGAATTTGACTAGTAGTTAAAATGTTGGCCTTACCTAATAATGTGTGACAGGAATAGCTATAATAATCATTTGCTTTATACTGAAATCTTTGGGAGCTTGTGATGATGAGAGCTATGTAGAAGAAACACCAGTAACAAGAGAAATAACCGAGACCAATCCAATGTTGCAACATAAGGAATTAGGACCAACTTATGGAACATATGAAGAAGAGTCAAATTTTGGAAAATCAAGCACTTCAGAGGATTTATATGATGGGAGAATGTGTTATTTGCTATGACAATACAAGAAACTGCTTCTTTGTTCCTTGTGGTCATTGTGCAACTTGTCAAGAATGTGCTCAGAGGTAAATTATTCTTTTCACAGAGTCTCAATTACTTTTCACAGAAGGATTAAAGTAATGAAGATTTTCATACGAGCAATTTCCTACAGGATCATGGATGTTGAAAGTAAGATGTGACCGGTGTGCAGAAAGCCAATTCATAAAGTTAGAAAGTTGATCATACTTATCAATTTACAAAAAGATAAGCTAATACTATATATCTTCATAATTTTAGTTTATGTCACATTACATCAGAATCTGTACATCATTTCCTCAGGTAATCGTCCGTTCATTTTAACTACCAGTGGCATAGTTGCTCTGAAGTGTCTGTTAGGATGAAGCTTTTAACAAATAGAAACTTACACATATTTCTCTTGCTGCTTCATTAACATATGACCCATCTTCCTTCTTATGAGTAGCAAGATAGAGTTGCGCTCGTCCAGGGTTTTGTCCAGATTCAGCCATCTATAAATGAAAAATCAAGTCAGAATAACTTGACTAAATAGGAACAGTTTGCAAGTTTAATTAAAGTAAAACATATCGAATTAACAGTTATCACCATTTCAGCTCTTCTTCTAGAGTTTGGTTTGGAACCACCAGTGTGCAACAATTTGTTTCTTCCGAATTTAAGCATTTCTTTTACTCATTTCCTTATAAAAATACACATAACTCAAATATACAAATAAAAAAGTATATAATTGAACATACTAATTGAAGCACGCAAATAAATACCATTGTCTTTTCATTAAAACGGTAAGCAACATAAGAAGTCCATTGATCCCGTGGAATTCCTGATGGAACATTATCCATAATTTCTGCTTTGGTCTTAAGTGGGTCATTGAACTCATACCACAACCTTTGCCTTCCTGAACTCCACTTCTTTCCAATAGAACTATAAACATATGCTCGTGCATTTAACTCAGTTGTCTTAAAACAGAATCGTGGCTACAGGAATAAAACTTCTGTTAGCTAATCTATTACATGCAAATATACAGTCTAGCGACATAAAACGGAGTTACAACAATAAGAAAATAGAGCTTATACCTTTATAATTCGACCAAAGCAACCATTGAAGTATGACTTAGGTAAATCTGGCCATTTGTTGAAGTGAATTGGAAATAAGGAGCAGTCGGTTGCTAAAATTCCACAATAGCCTGCAAGAACACCTTGCCCTTCTCCAATTGGCTGATCCATATCATCAAATTCAACCACAATACATTTTCCGTCGGATAAATACATCACATCCTTAACCTTTACTTTGAGTTTCTTGGTAGCTCCTTGCGAATCTTTAAAAATAAACACCAAGTTAAAAGATCGAACTAACTTTTGTAGAAACTGATAAAAAGCTAAAAAGTTGTCTTGTATTCAATACAGCATGCAACATCATTCTGGCAATTTGAATATTTCTTTTAGTTTCTGTATTTGTGGATACATTTCATTATCAATGGTACATGCCACCATATAGTTTGCTTTATTGAGAAATAGATATGATCTACTTAATTTCTGCTAGAAATGAAAGGTGTATTATCTAAAATTTTCAAGATTAGAAGTACTGAAACATAAACTAGAAAGGGACAAATCATTTCTGGTGGGACATTGAAATCGTTCTGCAAGATAATTTATAGGCCCAACCTCCAAAGTAAAATGCAGAACATATATGTTAGTCTGTTAGGGTAAATGCACTTTTGAACTCTACTTCATTATATTTTTCTTTCTACATTTATCTTCTTCTTTCCATGACTTTGAAAAAAATGAGGCTATTCATGAGTTAACTTATTGCTTTAATTGAGAGTTTCAAAGTTTTTCCATCCGAAGCAATATTCTTATTTGAATGAAGTAGAGTCCAAAAGTGCTTAACAAAGAACCTGTTAATTCTCCCAAGTAGTGATTAAATTAGGATTGAATGCGCAGACTCTTTAACAAACACATTGAAACTAATAACTGTTTAGCAGTGACAGGAAATGACTTAAGAATTGGATATCTGTCCTGTTTCAGTTATAGTACAAAGAAGGATCCTTCCTGTCCTATTTCCTCAGAGATTTCAGATCTCAATAATTACTAATTAATCCATATTCTGCATAACCCAAACTTCATTAAGATAATAACAAAATTACTAAGTTTGTTCGAAGCCGTAGGCGAAGAGCTAGCTCCGCTCCTGCCTCCTAATGACTTTCGCGATCGACACCTTTTAAGCTAAAAATTTTGTGAGTGCATAAATGCATAATATTTGGATTAAGCCCAGTAACAAATTACAAATAAAACACATAAAAGGATCACTCAAATGCAATGTCAAGAAGGTAAAAATACTGACAAACTTGTTTTTATCAGTGCCAAACAAACTCTATCTTATCAAGGTAAAAATACAAACAGTCCAGTAACAAATTACACATGCTGTGATCTGTTCAATTCTCAACTCTATCTTATCAAGTTCAAAAATCACTTCTTTTTCTCCAAGAAAATTCAATGGCTCTTCCCAACTTTAGTGCTCTAAGGACTTGCCTAATCATTCACCAGTAATCAAATGAGAAATAGTACATCAAGGACAAGAGAAATGGGATCATGACGTTTCATGTCCATAATTTATAATCAAGAAACAGAGACAAAGGCAATATTAAATAGTGACGCTTGAATAAATCAAGAAAAGAAATACCTATTGCATCAACTGTCCAATGTTGCGGACACTCACGTCCAGGACGCTTTTTGGATTGTGTCGGCTGTGATGTTGCCTGAACTGACGGGGCAGGCTGTGATGTGGTGAGTGAGCCGGCTGAGTTGCAGCCCGAACTGACGGGGCTGGCTATGATGTGCCTTGAACTGAATAAGCCGGTTGTGCTGCAGCCCAAACTGATGGGGCCGGCTGTGATGTGGCCTGAACCGAATGAGCCGGCTGTGCTGCAGCCCGAACTGATAGGGTCGGCTGTAATGTTGTCCTAACTGATGCAGTCTGATGTGCTGCGGCCTGGACTGAAGGTGTCAGTTGAAAAATTGATACCAACTGCGGCGTATCATCAAGATGTGAAGGTGTTGATTCAGTTGTTGATAAAGGTTGTGCTACACCTTGTGAAGTAGATGCTGGCTGAACTGACTTTTGCAAGTTCTGATAACGCTTGGCCCTTGACATATCTGGAATCAATAAAATAAACTGCATAAAACTATATACCAGAATGGTAAAAGATTGAACAATTTAATTACAAAGTTTCCTGTACAAGAGTCATACAATTACCATGTTAGTTGCTCTATAGAGAGCAATGAGATTTGCAATTAAGCACTTTTGAAGTACCTAATTAACAGAATCAAATAATCTATAATGCAATAGAAATCAATGAATCTCACAGTGGCACACAAATACTTGTCTGCTAGATCAGATGATCAAATGGACCCTTATTTTCATGCCATCAAACATGCAAACAGAAGATAAATGCGAAGTCTAGTGCATGGCAGAATCGATATTCGCTAATAATCATATTAAAGATGGTAATATACAACATGCATTAGAATGTCAATACACATCACACTATATATACCAATAAAGAATAGAAAGCTAGACAATAAAATTGAAGAAACTAAGAGCTTACTAGAGGAATGTAAAAGATATACTCATCTTCAGAAAAAAGACAAGTTTTAAACTTGAAGAAAACACTTGCCACAAATGTAGAAAATTAACATCCAGTACTTAGAAAATTATCTTTCTCACTCATATAAAATAGCCTAATTCCTAGTCAGACATATGCTTCTCTATTGCAACGTTGATATTCTCATAATTAACATAAAAAAATTGTTCCAATTCTTGTTGTTGGTATGGCTCATTCTCATAAATTTCTTCTTCAACAACATCTCCCATGTCAAACAAATCTCTTGGCTTTAGATGCACAGCAACACTCCATTCTTTATCAGTTTCATCATTAACATAGTAGACCATATTTGCTTGAGACGCTTCAATATAAGGATCATGGTCTCACGATCACCCGTGTGAATCAATCTAGAAAATTGACACAGTTAAATTTTCAAACATCTATTTTGAACCCTCTATCCCGAGTAGTGTCAGCCCACTGGCATTTGAAGAGCACAACCATAAATCGTCCATAATAATTAAGCTCAATTATGTATTCCAACTTCCCATAATATGGCAACTCTGCTTGTCTTGCATTTCTATCAGCATTAGATGCAATACAAGAGGTGTCAGAGGTAAGAAAAATTCCACTATTTTGAGTTTTCAATTCTTGTTCTGTAGACACAGTCCAAAACTTGAATCCATAATGTTATACGCAGTAAACCTTCTTGCATCTGGCATTGGACCTCGTGCTAAGAACTCCAAATCAGTAGATATTGTGTTTGCTATATCTGGATTCATGATCCGAACAAACAAAATTATTTTTATTAAATAATCTAAATTAATACAACTTATGCATAAACAGATATTAGCAATATTATTCACTCACTCGTTTTGGAAACAAAATCAGGAAACTCTTTATTAATTCTTCCCTCTACCTCTGTTGCAGAAGGTCTTCGACCTCTTGAATTCCTTTTAATGTGGTTCCTAAATTCACTACAGAGGAATCGCCTATATTAATTTAATCATTTCACTTTAAAAAATTTTCTAAAAAATAAATTACAATAAACTTTCTTACTCAATAAATGGTTTCACTACTGCGCAATTAAGTAACATATATCGATGAGCTTGAGCCTTCTCCAAAGGAGACAAGGAAAATATTGTGGAGCCTCCAATAGGTTTACCTTGTTGAGGGAACAAAGATGATACTTCAGAATCCTTATTATGATTTAGCTCATCGTTTACACGTTTAGGCCTATTTATCCTTGACTCGATACCCTCAAAATAACGAGAACAGAGAGTCAGAGCTTCTTTAACAATATAACCTTCAGCAATGGAACTTTCTGGTTGTGCTTTGTTCCCTACAAGAGACTTGAAATGACCTAACAATCTATAACGAAAATGAAATAGTATTAGAACAAGCATTCAATTCGAATTAATATTAAAAGTTTGATTTAAAGAATGTTATAAAATAATAAATTTTTACCTTTCAACAAAATACATCCATCGATAATGTACTGGACCACCTTGTATCACTTCATCTACTAGATGGATAGTTAAATGAACCATGACAGTGAAGAAAGATGGAAGGAACAAAATCTCTAAGTGACAAAGTGTGAGTACAATCCGATCTTGTAGCTTCTCTAGGTTAGATAGGCTCAAACTTTTCAAACAAAGATTTCTAAAAAAGGAAGAAAGCTCTACCAAGACTGCAACAACCTCATTCGGAAGCACATTTCAAATTGCAACAGGCAACAATTGTTCCATGATGATGTGACAATCATGACTTTTTAATCCGAAGATCCTCTTCTGATCCGGATCAATACAATCAGAGATATTACTTGAGTAACCATCCGGCACTGAAATATTCTTTAATGTTTTAAGGAAGGCGACTCTCTTCTCTTTTGGAATTGCAAATGCAGCAAGGCGATAATTCTCCTTCTCATCTGGCCAAAAATCACGCCTTATACCCATATCTTGTAGATCTTTTCGAGCCTTAACATGATCCTTTGATTTGTCTTTATCCATTAGCAAAGTGTATAAAATATTGTCAAACACATTCTTCTCAATGTGCATGACGTCCAAATTATGGCGCAACGAGTTGAATTCCCAATATGGAAGATTGAAGAATATGCTTTTTTTCTCCACTGCTGGGTTGCACCTTCCCCATCTTTTCTTTGTCTATTTCTTTTCTTTCTAGCATTCAACTCTACTGGCCTTCCAAAGGTAGCATCGATTTCTTTCACTTGTTGCAAAATGTCTGACCCCGATAACTTCCTCGACGGATTCCTCTCCTCTACATCTCCAAAAAATGATGACTCATCAATCTAAATTTGTGATTTCTTGCCAAAAATCGACGATGACCAATAAAGCACCATTTTCTACTATGAGGAAGTCAACAAGGTTCTGAGTCAAAATTACAAGAGGGGCATGCAAAATCAGTATGTGTGTTCCAACCAGATAAGATATCAAGACCAGGAAAATAACTGACTGTCCACATAAGAGCTGCTCGCATTCTAAATATTTCATTCTTTGATGAATCACAAGTTTCCACACCTTCACACCACAACTCATTCAACTCCTTAATAAGGGGTTGTAAGTATACATCTATATTATTACCCGCCGTACATGGACCCGGAATGATCATTGAGAGGATAAAATTTGGTTGCTTCATTCACAACCAAGGTGGAAGATTATATGGAACCAAAACCACTGGCCAAATGCTATAATTTATACTCATCGTTCCAAAAGGATTGAAACCATCACTATCTAGGCCTAATCGAACATTTCAGGGATCAGAAGCAAATTCAGGAAATATTGTATCAAACCTCTTCCATGCCTCACCATCTCTAGGATGCCTCATTATTCCATCATTGTTACTATGCTCCACATGCCATCTCATATGCTCTGCAGTCTTAGAACACATGAATAGTCTTTGTAACCTTGGTTTTAGTGGAAAGTAACGCAAAATTTTTGCAGGCTTTTTTTTCTTCTTCTTACTTGTAGCAGGCACGCGATTTTTGTTGCCCCTCTCATTAGGCTTCCATCTAGAAATGTGACAATACTTGCATGTTTCTTCATTAGCATCCTCTCCCCAGTACAACATGCAGTCATTTGGACAAGCATCTATCTTTATATAATCAAGACAAAATTTTTTGATGGTTTTCTTGGCCTCATAAAAAGAATCAGGGATACTTGCAAATTTAAATGCATCTCTCAATAGATCTAGTATCATAGTCTTTCCCTTGTCACTTAGCCCAGACAAACTCTTTATATGATACAACTTTAACAAAAACTCTAGCTTTGAGTACTTGGAACCTTTATACAATTCTTGACTTCCATCTCTAAGCAACTCAAAAAAGTCTTTACTATTTGAAGCAGGCATATCATTTAACATTTCTTCTTCTCTCTCTGTTTGTGATGAACCTACATCAATACTCTCATGTCTTAAGCCCTGAAATGCTTCATTAATCAATAAGTCCACTGAATTTTCAACAAGTAGTGTATCTTGAGTGACCTCTATGTTATTAAAGTTCTGCAACACATTTATTTCGCCATGAAAAACCCAAGTGACATAATCTTGAGGGAATGACTTGCAGATTAAATGATCGAACACTATGTCTCTAGTCAACCACTTCACAAAACCACATCTAGGACATGGACATTTTATTCTTTCTTCTATAGCTCCATTTTTAAATGCAAAATCTAAAATTTAATTCAATCCAAACAAATATTCATTTGTGTTCCTTGGCAATCGAATCCAAGATTTATCCATTGAAAAAATATTTGGAAAGATGTGAAACCTCTAAGAAGTGCAGCTAATGACCCAAAATCAAGTTAGTATGCCACCAGTAAGGACTCTTCTAGTCAGGAGAGTTTGATATAACCTACAAGATTTTCACGAGGAACAATAATTTAGTAACCTGTCAATTTTATAAGATTAGAGACATACTTTACAATTTTATAAGCTAAATAAAAGGGAATGTAAAGTTGGCTAATTATCTAGCATGAACAACAATGAGAACATATTCAGGTGAATACAGTAAAATATCATTGTAGGGAAGAAAAATAATGACGAAGAGCAACTGATGTTAAAGGTTTAATAACATGAGCTAATCTCACAGAACCTCAAGAACTTGTTGCAGAGCATGACACATTTCTATAGTTCTTGTAGAGACAAAATTGAAAAACAAGACAAGAACTACCACAAAAAAGTTATGTTCAACAATATGCTATCAGGTGTCTAATGCCTCTCCAAGAAGCAAAGCATAAAAAAACAAAATGCAGAGGAAGAGAGCTCATCATTCTTTCTTTTCTAACCTAGTTGTTTAAGAAAAGAATGTAACCTACATCAACCAATGAAGAGGGAACATTCTTCCTAGTGGGATGAAAACGATTCATTTCAAACAAACAGAATTCATGAACAAGCGTTACACAGTGCATACGCCAATAGAAGCAGTAATAACTGTCAACATTCATCCACTTCATGACCGTTCACTCAAATTTCCATCTCATGTTCAATATATTCAAATCAATACATGTTATTATCCAAACATGATATAGATAAGGTCAAATAGATCTATGGGTGAATGGCATAAATACTGGCAGTTCTATCATTTCAGAGGAATAAAAGTACAAAGGCATTTGAGACTTACCTAATCAATCAACTAAATAACTGAAATGAGCCAAATAAAGGCAGATATAGATAAATGAGTTCAGCAAATCCAGAAACTAAGCCCAGCAGCTACACATCTCCTTTAACAGCTTAAAATACCAATGAAATCCCAGAAAAGTGAAGCAGAAACAGTAGCAATTAGAAGAAAAGTGCAACTTTGAATCTTTCTCTTTTTTTGTTTCTGTTTTCTATTTCTGAAATGAGCCAAATCTTCTTTTGCTTAGAATAATTTTTTGCAGTATAAGTTAGAGTTAACGAATTCTCTGACGATCACTGATTTCATTGATTGTAAACCTTCGTTTCCATTGCTGTTATAAATTTTCAGCAATGGCTTACAGAGAGAATCTAAATCAAACCGCATGCAAAAACTACTAAAATTGGAGCAGAGAGAACCTAATCAAATCACGTACAGAAACTACTGAAATTCAGATATTAGGAAAACATAATAAAAACCCTAATTTGACCTTTCAACAGATTAGGAAGGAGAGGACAGAGAGCTCCAATTCGAGTTGTACCTTTTGCGACGAGATTCAGCTACAAGCACACTTCAAAAGTAATTGCTGAAATTCACATTACACAAATTAAAATCGCACAGATATCAAACTAAGAGGAATTAGAATCGGATATCAACTACTTTCGCAATGTCAGTCCCGAAAAATTACACAGATAAATTACTTAAATCAATGATAATTAAAATAATGGGACATTAAAGAGAGAAAGAGAACTTGCCATTTCAGAAGAGAGAAAGAATTTCTCTGAACCCTAAATCGTTAGAACCAAGGAGAGTTTTGAGAAAGATGAGCGCCTTTTTTAGGGCTTTTTTTATCAAGCTAAAAAGAAGAGACTGAAAAAAAAGAGGGAAGGTCAAAATAATGAAGGAAATATTGTGATTGTTAGCGCCTTTTTTTTAACTAGCGGAGGTTCTAGACGCCGCAAATTAAATTTTAGAGCGGAGGTTAATAAGACTCCCGTAATTAGATCCAATTTGGAGGGGGGGGGGGGGGGTTTCTTTAGAACCCCCGTAATAAAACCTCCACAAATAAACTATTTTTTTGTAGTGTTGGGCACGGATATCACGCCCTTTATTAATCGTGTGCGGTCATTTGGCAATGCCTTCCGAGGTCTCGTTATTCGTATCATATTCGAGGGCAGGTGTTTTGTTCGAGCTTTAATACGGGCGGCTCCCGACTTCGATCTCGACTGCACGCAGTTAAGTCCTCTCTTCGTTCGCCCCACCGGGAAATCGGGATGCTCGTTACCTCCGATATACAATATATAACTTAAATTCTTAATCGAAAAAATATACGTATGGTTCCTTGCATTACCATTGTTTCCGCACAAAGATTTGGTTAGGAAATGCAAATGATTTCGATTAGGGCAATATTATGTCCATAAGAATTTCTTGGTCGGTGCATTCAATAATTGAAATCAAACGTTTTAATTGAGTTTCTGAATTCTAAAGGAACCGTCCCACATGAATCTTGGATTGTTTGATTCATCAGAAGGAAATGGAACTACCCACGTTATCAAACACACAAAAAATACACACACACACACTCTAATTCAGTCAAGTCCCAATTGTCCAGACATGTTCTTGTTGACCTCCCAAAAAAACAAGAACAAGCAATCCCCATTTCAAGTAATAGTCGGTACTACGTACAGAAACAATTCGTTTCTCGTTGTCACAAGTTATGTCCTCTTTTTGGATATGAATAGTTCTATTACCAAACCAAAAGGCCGGGACCCAAAATGAATTCTACTACACTTCCTTCATTCCGTCCTTGTACGGAATTCAGATTTGGTACTATTACTAAATGTTTTAATCAAACACATTTTACTGTATTGATCTTTTCTTCTGTCATATTGGATAACTAAAGCTAACGTATTCTCTATTTTGGAAGAAGATTGAACAATACCCTAGTAGTCCATGCAATAAACGAGAATATTCGCCTTTGATCTACGTTGATCCAGGGTCAAACTATAGTGCATGAAAGTTGAAACTCTACCGGGGGCGGAGGCACAAGCCAACCTACGGGTTCGGCTGAACCCAATGGCTTTTATTCAAATAGTGTATTTAGTGTTTCGAAAAATTCATGAAATATGTATAAATATTAAATCTAGAACCCAGTCATTAATATTTGAAATCGTGGTTGCAAAATTCGGAACCTATTAATAGAATTCACTGACTCTAAATTCTTTATTAGTCGCTACTATTGGCTATCCAAATGTCATGATGTGGGCAACATATACAACTCGAGTTAATTAACAAGTATTTAGAACGTCAAATTCTATTCAGGTTATTATTTAGTACCATGTCCATTTTTGAATGTGGCAAATAATTTGAAACTGCTAATTATAATTATATAATTAATTATTTAGTTGATCCATCTCAGAAATAAAAATGACCCGCCCATAGAAAGCTGAAAAAAAATTCAACAATAACATAGTCAAATTTTACTACTATATGAAATTCCATTTGTGTTCTAATGACCAATATATACAAGCTTCGAAAAGTCATGGATGCATTTTCTATGTGCTGCTTGTTGGGAAACTTCCTCTAAGAAAACACAAGAATGAATTTTCCCACATTTTTATTTGGAGTATTTCCTATTTGATACCAAAATATTGTGATGAGCTTGGAATTCGAGCCTAACCAAGACTAAGCCAAGCAGCCCATGATAATTAAGCCTCCATTCAAATGAAAAATCAAAGCACCATTCTACTTGAAAAAGAAAAAAGAAATGAAAATAAAATACTGCTCCAGCTACTACCAAATTCAACCTTTTTTCTTTCTCACGTGTAGCTTCTAGCTTGAAACATTAAATTTCATTTCAGACGCAAGCAATTACGACTAAATTAGTCAAATACCCACTCGTCTAACCAACAAAAAGAAAGAGGAAAAAAAAAAGTAAGAATCATAGTTTATTTTACTTTCTTTCTTTTCTTAGGTACTTTTATTTTCCAAGCTTTTGAACATTGAAATAGACTTTTCTATTTTTATTGTCATCTAATATTCTCCTACGTTATTTGGTGTTTCGTCACTTCAGTCCTTCTCCCCTATATATATCCCTCACTTATTCCTCATTCTCTTCCCAACACCACTACAATCTAAGCAACCAGCTTTTCTATAGACAGAAGTAGTAGTCACATATCTATATATTGATACTTTTATTTTCTCCAATATTTTTTTCACTTTAAACTCGTTAAGAAAAATGGGATTTGAGAATGAGAAGAACAACTCGATCTTGTCTAAGCTCGCTACTAATGAAGAACATGGTGAAAACTCGCCGTATTTCGATGGATGGAAAGCATACGATAACGATCCTTTTCACCCTTTGAAGAACCCTAATGGTGTTATCCAAATGGGTCTTGCTGAAAATCAGGTTTTTACTCAAACTTATGATTCAGAATTCCTTTATGATTTCTATGTTCTTTACTATATATATTTGCTTTCTCTGAATTAAGAAGATGATGCATGCTTATATATATATATATATATATATATATATATATATATATATATATATATATATATATATATATATATTTTTCTCACCTCGGTTTATCAAATTTATTTGCAGCTTTGTTTTGACTTGATAGAGGAATGGATTAAGAGAAATCCAAACGCTTCAATTTGCACCACTGAAGGAATCAAATCTTTCAGGGCCATTGCCAACTTTCAAGATTATCACGGCCTACCTGAATTCAGAAGAGTGCGTATAGTATCACGCTCGTTATATATAGCCAGTTAAATTGTACTGATAGTGTAAAAACTCGTCACAACAATGAGTTTAATTATATTATATCCGTTGCAGGCTATTGCAAAATTTATGGAAAAAACAAGAGGGGAAAGAGTTACGTTTGATCCAGAGAGAGTAGTTATGGCTGGTGGTGCAACTGGAGCAAACGAAACAATAATATTTTGTTTGGCTGATGCAGGCGATGCATTTTTAGTACCTTCACCATACTACCCAGCGTATGTATTTTCGTTTTACTTATTATATTTTCATTTTTTTGCAATTTCTTGCATTCTCTAGAGAGTATATTTGATATTTCGTTTTCCGTATCTTTTTATCTTGATCATTACATTAAAGGAAACTAAAAGAAACAAGAAATAATGTGGGAGTTTATTGTGTCTCTTTATGTTGGACGGCGGAACCATTGACCTGGAGAATTTTATCTTAATTGTCGGGGTCATCCACGTAAGCTCTTCAATTTTTATATTTTCCTTTAGTGGAATCCAGTGGTGAAGTTGGATAAACAGCTCAGTATTCACACTATATTATATCATTCTCGTTAGTTGATTAGGGTAAATAAAAGAAATGGAATTAGTGATATGACAATTGTCAAACAGACAAGTAAACCCAAAATAAAAAGATGACTAAGGTATGTAGTGGTCAATTCTTCTGAACTTTTTAGCTTAATTGAGTACGCTCTTTCCTGCTTGACCATGACACTACCTAATAATATGAAACTTCAGACATTGATAACGACTTGTCAAAGATTTAAACGATACAAGTCAAGATTGCTGCTCCACTTGTACATATTTGTTTCACCAAATAAACAATTTAACAGTTTTAAGAAGGAAAAAAAAATAATATTCACATGAGGTACTTTCCTTTTTAGTTTGTTCCAAAACAAATGACATATTTCTAAATTTGAAAATAATTCAACTTTAAACTATGATAAGCTTTTATAGCCACACAAATGTCATGGCCCCACAAACCTTTACCCCTTAAGCTTTTAAGACCACAAGTTTCAAAAGTCTTCTTCTTTTTCTTAAACTTCGTGCCGAATCAAACTAACTCATCTAATATGAAACGGAGGGAGTAAGTCGAAAGACCCAGGATGTTACAATACTTTCTTTCTCTTTTTCATTTTGGTCAATTGTTCCATATATAGTACTCTTAACTAAAAAATTTTTTGGCAATTAACTAATGCAGATTTAACCGGGACTTAAGATGGAGAACTGGAGTACAACTCATTCCAATTCCTTGCGACAGCTCCAACAATTTCCAAATCACTACAAAAGCTGTGAATGAAGCATATGAAAATGCCCAGAAATCAAACATCAAAGTCAAAGGCTTGATTTTGACCAACCCATCAAATCCATTAGGCACCACTTTGGACAGAGACACACTGAAAAATTTCTTGACCTTCACCAACCAACACAACATCCACCTCGTCTGCGACGAAATTTACGCCGCAACTGTCTTTAATACACCTCAATTCGTCAGCATTGCTGAAATTCTCAACGACGAAATGAGCCATTGCAACAAAGATTTGGTTCATATTGTATACAGTCTTTCAAAAGACATGGGGTTGCCTGGATTTAGAGTCGGAATCGTGTATTCATTCAACGATGCCGTCGTTAATTGTGCTAGAAAAATGTCGAGTTTCGGTTTAGTTTCCACTCAAACACAATATTTGCTCGCTGAGATGTTATCCGACGAAAAATTCGTCTCAAATTTTCTAGCTGAAAGCTCAAAGAGGTTGGCGAAAAGGCACAAACATTTCACTAACGGACTCGAAGAAGTTGGAATTAAATGCTTGAGAAGCAATGCTGGACTTTTCTGTTGGATGGATTTGCGACCACTTTTGAAACAGTCAAATTTCGACGCTGAAATGTCATTATGGAAAGTTATTATAAACGACGTGAAGCTTAATGTCTCGCCTGGATCTTCATTTGATTGTCAAGAGCCAGGATTTTTCCGAGTTTGTTTCGCTAACATGGATGATGAAACTGTGGATATTGCATTAGCGAGGATTCGGAGGTTTGTGGGTGTTAAGGAAAGTGGAGATGAGACAACGGCGATGGAGAAGAAGCAGCAATGGAAAAAGAACAATTTACGACTTAGTTTCCCCAAAAGAATGTACGATGAAAGTGTTAATAATTTGTCACCACTTTCATCTCCTATCCCTCACTCACCACTCGTTCGAGCTAGAAATTAAAACGGAGGAATTAGTATTTATTTTTATTTTTATATAAGAAGAAGATAAAGGAAAAGAAAAGAAGAAGGTAGTAGAATGATTCTTTTCAGAAATAATTGTTATATAGTATGTATTTACTTGTACTGATCTATTGTGACATCATAATTTGTCTAATTAGATGCAAAAAGTCATGTGATCTGATTATGACTGAGGATTTGTTAGGAAATCAGAAAATGTTCTCAATGATCCTGGAATCTTTTAATTTCTTCGACTTTCTGGATTTGGTACAGGTAGAGTTATGTAACAAGGCTACTTCTAGTTGATAAATATACTCCAGTTTTTATTTTGGACGTGTGCTGGTATGGGATTCCACAATTACTCCTGAAAATCTACATTCATCAACAGCGTATATATTAGTACATCAATCCACGTGTACGCCTAATCCACATCTCAAATCTCAATAAAAGTACTATCAAACTATATGCAGTTTATGATTTTGCAAGGTTGTTGGAATAAGTTGACATAAGATACATACTAGTTCAAATAAATCGAGTCAGCAGTAGGATCTACATTTCTAAGTCTAGCGAGTTCTAAAATTCTTGTATTCCCTCTGTCAAATTAATCTGACATACTTTTCTTTTCTTTTTGGTCTCTCTAGAAAAAGACACATTTTATATTTAAAAATAATTTAACTTTAAATTTTTTATTTTATTCTTAATGAGAATAACCATGCAAGTACCTATAACCTATTCTAAACCACAAGTTTAAAAAGCTCTTTCTTTTCTTTCTTACACAATTGTGAGTATTATACTTTCCATTCGTTTCCTGACTCTATTAAATTTCTGCTTCTTTTTGTGCCATCTATCTAGTTTCTTTCTCATTCAGTGTCAATCTTTTCTTGGTGCCTAAAAGATGGCCTATCGATTTAGCATTCTGATCTAAAAACAATTCTTAATTTTCTTCTCTTTTTTCAACATAGCTAGCAACCATGATTGATCTTTGTTTTTTGAAATTTCGTATGCACAATATTAATACGAAACAAAACAATTTCACGAGCGTAGTCTTTCCCGAAAGGAGAGAAAAAAGGGATTATATATGGTAGTGATTCTGATTGTGGGTAAATGGAAAGAGTAAGAGAGCATGTAAGTAAATTCCTAATTGAAGTCCTTAATTGTCAACTTTATTTGACGAAAAAAATATTAACCCAAAAATAACAATTTTGCACAACCAAAGAGACCACGCTAACTCAAAATAGGAAAGAACATCTCACGTTATAATTCCTATATTGACCAGAGTGCCATATCTCTAATCCTTGTACTTTGTTTTTGGAAGCAGAAATTCGAGTTTTAGCGACCACAAAAAGCGACTAACGTTGGTCTGTTTATGCAAAATACCGACTAAAACCCGTCCAAACAGGCTTGGTCGGTATTTTAGTGGTCGCTTTTGTATACCAACCAAAGTTGGTCGCTAATTACCGACCAAAGTTGGTCGCAAAAGTAAAAGGACCAACTGTGTAATTTAAAGCACATACCGACCAACTTTGGCCGGTGACATATTTTAATGATTTAATTTTACCGACAAAGTTGGTCGGTGTATGTAAATTACGTTATATTATTAATTATTAAAATTTAAAGATTAGCGACCACAGTTGGTCGGTAAATTAAAATATAATTTTTTTTTAAAAATTAAAATTTAAAAATTAGCTACCAGAGTTGGTCGGTAAATGTGAAATCTGGGTAATCCTTGTTCATTAACCGACCAACTTTGGTCGGTAATTATTAATTTTTTTTTTTAAGATTAAGCGACCAACTTTGGTCGCTAATCAGAAGAATTTTTTTTAAAAAATTAAATACCGACCAACTTTGGTCAGTTTTCTAGGTTTTAATTTTGGTATAAAATGCCTGTTTTGGCAGCTAGACCACCTGCCAGCATACCAAAATTCCTAAACAGGCATTTTATGCCAACAACAACAACAACAACAACAACAATAACAACAACAACAACAACAACAACAACAACAATAATAAACAACAACAACAACAATAACAACAACAATAACAACAACAACACAACAATAACAACAACACAACAACAACAACAACAACAACAGCACAACAACAACAACAACAACAACAACAACACAATTCAATAAATACATTAAAACTAACAAATTAAAGATCAATAGAACTAAAAAATCCAAAACCAAGTTAATACTTGTTACAACTAGTTCAGAACCGGTTCTATTTGTCTAGTTAAAAGTATATACAAGTCAAGGAGTGTTTTGTATAACATCATCATCACCGTCTGATGAACTTTCATTTAAAAGACGGTATCGAGAAGGGTCTTGTGGAGGACGTGAAGAACGACCACGGGGAGGACGGGAGGAACGATCACGGGGAGGACGGAAGGAACACTCACGTTCAAGTCGAGCCTCTGGCGATGACTCACGAGACCGGGGCAACGGAAAAGCTCCAGTAGATAGGAGAGTTCTAATCTGAGCTTGCATGCCAAGGAATTGAGCATCTCTAACCCTTTCTCTTTCCTTGGCCGCTTCTAGCTCGGATGTGAGCTTTGTCACAGTCTCCCGCATAGCGGAGAGGCTCTCCCCATTAAGTTGCTCGCCTTGCGAGGAAGTTCCTATTCCTTGCATTCCACACTCATAGCGATGGAACTTTTTAGTAGGAAGCCCGTATACCTTCCCCCATTTTGGACCGCCAGCAGAATCCATTCATATTCTTTCAGCATTCTCATTTGAACGTTGGGTTGGCTCGCCCGATTCNGCCTATTTTGGCAGCTACACCACCTGCCAGCATACCAAAATTCCTAAACAGGCATTTTATGCCAACGGCAACAACAACAATAAACAACAACAACAACAACAATAACAACAACAACACAACAACAACAACAACAACAACAACAACAACAATAACAACAACAACAACAACAACAACTACCCAACAACAACAACAACAACAACACAATAAATTAAAACTAACAAATTAAAGTTCAATAGAACTAAAAAATCCAAAACCAAGTTAATACTTATTACAACTAGTTCAGAACCGATTGTATTTGTCTAGTTCAAAGTATATACAAGTCAAGGAGTGTTTTGTACAACATCATCATCACCGTCTGATGAACTTTCATCTAAAAGACGGTATCGAGAAGGGTCTTGTGGAGGACGTGAAGAACGACCACGGGGAGGATGGGAGGAACGATCACGGGGAGGACGGAAGGAACGCTCACGTTCAAGTTGAGCCTTTGGCGATGACTCACGAGACCGGGGCAACGGAAAAGCTCCAGTAGATAGGAGAGTTCTGATCTGAGCTTGCATGCCAAGGAATTGAGCATCTCTAACCCTTTCTCTTTCCTTGGCCGCTTCTATCTCGGATGTGAGCTTTGTTATAGTCTCCCGCATAGCGGAGAGGCTCTCCCCATTAAGTTGTTTGCCTTGCGAGGAAGTCCCTATTCCTTGCATTCCACACTTACAGCGATGGAATTTTTTAGTAGGAAGCCCGTATACCTTCCCCCATTTTGTACCGCCAGCAAACTCCATCCATATTCTTTCAGCATCCTCCTTCGAAGGTTGGGTTGGCTCGCCCGATTCACCAACTGGCTGAGTGCGGATGAATTTTTCCACGTTAGTTTGGTAGCGACCCTATACGAAAATTTAAATTAAATTATTATTTTAAAATTTATATAAAAGTAAATTAAATTACTTAAAGAAAAGTGAAAGCTTACATATACAGTCGAGGCCCGGTCCTCGACTCATCTTTCTTGATCCGTCTCTTTCTTCTTCTTTACAATATGCGTCTCCTTGAATAGCTCATCATGGTTCATTGGACGCCCCTACTTCTTTTCCTGAAAACAAATTAATTTAGTTAATAAACTGAATAGATATACTTTGAAAATTAAAATAATTTAAGCAATTATGTACCAATCTTCTTTTTATTGTCCCTAGGCTGACCGCACCTCCAGTGTGCAAGGAGCCTCCCTTCTCAGATGTGCGGGCTTTCTTTCCTTTCTCGCTCTTCTCTAAGAACTTTGCGGTAAGCCATTGCCTTTGCAAATCATCCCATAAATTTTGAAGTAACCAGTCAGGCTTCTTGTTCTTCTTTCTTGCTTCGGAGTAAGTATGCGACAATCGCTTGCGAGCTTTGTGATGAAAATTTGCAGCCACTTCCGTGCTATATCGGTGTTCCCATACACACTTGCTCTGTATTTCAAAAGTTAAATATTAAACAAGAAATATCATAAATATAAATTATTAAACTGCTTAAAAGAATATTTATACCTTAAATTGATTGAAAATTTCCTCCTTCAGCGAGAATGAGAAATCGGTCCAAGTCGCATAAGGGCCATCATAAAGCTTTCTGATGGCTTTGGTGATTATCCTCGTAGACCTATTACTCAGGATGAACCTGCAATTTAACAATAAAAACATATTAATATCTAAGTAAAAACTTTACAAAAAAAAAGAAGCAAAAATAACAAATAACTCTTACCCATCACCCTCAGGGACTATGATGATCCTGCCATATTGATCATAATGCACCTCCTCGTCATCATCAACATCATCGTCTAAAGCATGTATATCAGAGGGATGTGTGGACGGTGTAGGGGGGTTAGAGCTACTACCTCGCAGGCGAAGGCCTGAAATAGATGGAGTCGCTGATGAAGATGGATGCGATCCCTGTGACTGCGACATAGCTGGATGGACCTCAAGTGGCTGTGATATTGATGGCTGTAACCCGAGTGGCTGTGATCCATGTGGCTGTGACATGGATGAATGCGATCCATGCGATGCAGATGGCTGCGATCCACGTGGTCGTGAGGCAGTTGGACTGTATGTTGGACGTATAGTCCTATGGCCCTGTGATGAAAGACCTGGTGTCTGCATGAATGTGTAGGGCTCGTGATGCTGTGGCAGCTCAGTATAGCCGTGGGGTGGAGGATAAGACATAGGCATCTCTGTAGAGGGTGGACAAGAGGGAGTATTATTAACTACCCTCCTCTTTTCCTTCCTAGCCTTTTCTCGACCCCGAGAACCAGTAGGGTCATTGTTACCTTGACCCTTGCCTGCCATCTGCATAATATAATACATATTTAGATTGAAACATATAAGAAACTAGCTATAAAACGAGAGTTATTTAAAAAACTAACTTTCTAAAGCTCATCGACGTATTGTTCCTCGTCCGAGAATTCTTCGTCCTCACTTGTTTGAGCTTCATCAGTTGATTCTTCGTCCTCATTTTCTATAATTGTTACTTCATTTATATCAACTTCTTCCAATATGTGTTCAGGATGTTCCAAATCATTTTCTAGCTGATCGTCCACTATTTGGTGAACACCGGAGATATCGTTTTGATATGCAACATCTAACACATTCTCCACTTCCACCCTACCTACAGGCTTAGTTTTTATTACAACCCACCAATCGGACTTATTTCGCCGAAATGGATAAGGAGCATAATACACTTGCCTAACATTATGTGCAATTATGAAAGGATCATAGCGATCATACTCCCTCGTATGATTAACCTCAATTATGTTGTATTGATTGTGTACTCTTGTACCTCTTGTTCGATTTGGGTCAAACCACTTGCATCTAAAGAGTATCAATTTCTTTAATGGCCAACCTGTATATTCTAGTTCTATTATTTCTTTGAGCACACCATAATAATCAATATCTCCAACTTGGTTGCCATCACCACCTTGAACCCACACCCCGCTGTTATTGCTATTTTTATTTTTAGAGCAATCCTCTGTATGGAACTTATAACCATTCACTACGTACTTAGACATTGTTATGACCTCAAGCCCAGGTCCTCAATATATATCTTTCAAAATTGGTTTACACCATTATTTGGATTATTTACCTATATAGTGTTAAAAAAATTTGTAAGTTAGCATAACTTACAAACATTATTTGCGTACATAGTGTTAGACCATTATCAGGATAAACTTACAAATTGTTTGAACCACGTATCAAATCTCGTATATACAGCATCATGGCCAAATTGACCCACGAAGTAACTGTGACACATCAAATATTTTTAGTAGTTGCATCAAGATGTAATCACAGTAAATTTTATATTTTGAAAATGAGTAAATCAATACTTACTTGAGAAATGGTACAACTTCGGGACAATTTACCAACACATGAAGTGTAGCTGACTTGTACTCCATATCACTCAAACTTCTCTTTGTAACATCCTTAGAACATCGGCATGGTTGATTGAATATGGACATTGGCGGATATAATGGATCATTCAAACATTCGACCGTGTGCCTATTGGGCCTATTCCTAGAACATGGCACGTTACTCTCAAAATAATAAGAACAGAAATGAGCAGTTTCCTTTGCAAGATAAGCTTCGCATATAGATCATTCAATCCTATTCCTCTGCTTAACAAATTGTTTGCATTTGCCAATTGTCCTACATAATGTCATGTTAGCCAAGAACATTCAAATAAAACAGAAAATTACATCAAACTTATAATATTACCTCTCAAAGGGATACATCCATCTGCATTGAACAGGCCCTCCAAGTCGTGCCTCGTGTACAATGTGGATTGGAAGGTGTTCCATCACATCAAAAAAACCACATGGAAATATCTTTTCCATCTTACTAGAAGTTACACGAATGTTCTGATCCATCCAGAGTAGGTTTTCTTCCCTTAATGTGGTAGAACACAAGTCTTTGAAAAACAAACTAATCTCCGTGATGGGTTTCCAGATTCTTTCAGGCAAACCACAAAATGAATAGGCACTAAGGTCTCCATGAAAACATGACAGTCATGACTTTTCAAATGGCTCAACTTCCCTACCTCCACTATCTACTTTTTTCCCAACGGATTCGACGCTATAACCCTCATGCATCTTCAATTTCGTAACCCAATCACAAATTTGCCGTCTTTCCTCCAAAGTGAATGTGTAACTTGCTTTGGGCTTGAACACCTTACCATTGTTTGCTGTCTGCAAGTATAATTCAGGCCGCCTGCAATATTCTTGTAAGTCCATTCTAGCCTTCGGGTTATCCTTTGTCTTACCTTTAACATCCATCACTGTGTTGAACAAATTGTCAAAATAATTCTTCTCAATATGCATGACATCAAGGTTGTGACGGAGAAGATTATCCTTCCAATAAGGCAACTCCCAAAATATACTCTGTTTCGTCCAATTATGAGTAACACCATATCTGGGGAATCTATAAGGTGGAGCTTCAGTAACTTTACTGAAGTTCTGGACCCTCTCCCAAATTTCCTCACCTGAAAGTATCGGAAGTGGAGAATCATATTCCATTTTATTCTTCTTGAATGCATTTTTCATCCTTCTAAACTCATGATCAGGAGGCAAGAATTGACGATAACAATCAAACCATGATTGCTTTCGGCCATGTTTCAAAGTAAACGCTTTACCATTTTTCATGCAGTAAGGACAAGCTAGCTTCCCAGCAGTCATCCACCAAGACAACATTCCATACGCAGGAAAATCGTTAATAGTCCACATTAAATTAGCACGCAAATTGAAATTCTACTTGGTTGATATGTCATATGTTTCAACACCATCATACCACAATTGTTTTAGCTCATCGATCAAAGGTTGCAAATATACATCAATCAAACTTTTCGGATTACGTGGACCGGGGATAATACAATTTAAGAATATATATGGACTAGTCATGCACAACTCGGGTGGTAGATTAT
>NC_031989.1:14936605-14971884 GCF_001879085.1 Nicotiana attenuata
AAGAGTATCAATTTCTTAAATGGCCAACCTGTATATTCTAGTTCTATTATTTATTTGAGCACACCATAATAATCAATATCTCCAACTTGGTTGCCATCACCACCTTGAACCCACACCCCACTGTTGTTGGTATTTTTATTTTTAGAGCAATCCTCTGTATGAAACTTATAACCATTCACTACGTACTTAGACATTGTTGTGACCTCAAGCCCAGGTCCCCAAGATATATCTTTCAAAAATTGATTTACACCATTATTTGGATTATTTACCTACATAGTGTTAAAAAAATTCATAAGCTAGCATAACTTACAAACATTATTTACGTACATAGTGTTAGAACATTATTTACGTACATATGGTTCTTTTAGGGATTGATAGATTTGTGAAGATCCTAATTAGTATATATAATTTATCATCAAATATATCTGTTTGTAAATTGATTCATCGACTTATAACTTACTCAGATGCACTGTTGAGTATTAAATATATATACATATATATATATATAATACGCTTCGTTGTACTACTTTAACTACAAATATAGCAAGTTATAGTATATGTTAGTGTATTCATCCCTTGTATTACAAAAGTGTTAACGGATTACATTTATATTATTTAGATAGTAAATATAAAAGTGATTAAATTTTGACTAATGTTGACCAAATAACCGACCAAAGTTGGTCGGTTACTTTCCAGATATTAAAAAAAAGCGACCAAAGTTGGTCGGTAAATATTTCCCCTGTATTAATCGACCAACTTTGGTCGGTAATTTTAAATAAGATTTCTTTATATTTTATAAAATATTTTAAATAATAATATAACTATTAAAATTTTTTAACTGGGTCCCACATTACCAACCAAAGTTGGTCGGTAATGTGAAATTTTCTTTGACTATACAATGCTGATTATCTGGGTCAACCTATTGACCACTTTACCGACCAACTTTGGTCGGTAATTTATATAAAATAAATATAAAATATTTTTCTCCCCTTTACCAACCAATGTTGGTCGCTAATATGGACAAACCAACTTTGGTCGCAAAATTTCGGATTTCTAGTAGTGAGATGTGATATATAAATATCACTGGGTATTGCATCTAGCATCATCAATCTATATCATGATTCAATCAAATGTTTAAGCTCTAGTAATTCCGTGCTAATTGTTCACGCTCAACTGTGTCTATTAAAAGACTAAGCGGACGTTGCAAATATAATCTGGGGTATTATGCCCAGAGTCGAATCCCACAAGGAATTAACGTATCAATTGCAGCCTTTAGAGTACTAAATTCTTATTAGTCAACCTTCTCAAACTTTGTGAATGACAATTGATGGTTTATTTAATAACTAAGATTGAAAGTCAATAAACAGATGTAAACTAAAGATGCTTAAGTTGTAAACAATAATGAGAAAGTTCTAAGGCAGTGATTTCCCCTATTGATGGAATCCCTTCTGTTTATGTTTCATACAAATTCACCAACACATTCTATCAATCATGAACACTCTTCTTACCGTAAATCTCTCCCGAGTAATCACAGTAATATACTAAATGCACTCTCCCGAGATACACTAGCTAGCTTTATTTATCACAGTTCACTTAAGATTACACCCAAGGCTTCGTTATCCCTAATCCCGCCTTTAAACCCGCAGTTATAGATCCCTCTTATACTTTGGGAGTGGTGTTGTTCAACAATAACCTAAATATGCACTCTCTCCCGAGTTATGCACACTACATAGGCACAGCTAATTGAGGATCCTGTCAATTAACTACAACAAACACATAGTTGAATAAATAGAGATTGAAACTAGCAATTTGTATTCACATAAACAAGAAGTTCATCCCTCAATAGGTTCCATCAAAACCTTAGACAAAAGATTTAGCTACTCATAACTATGGGTAAATAAACTAGAATAATCTTCATCATAAAAATTGCAAGAAAAATTAAAGAAGAAGAAGATATGATGTTTTGGGTGATCTCTCACAATTGTTTTCCTTCCAAAATACTCTCTAAATCAATCCTCCTCCTTTGGGCGAAGTCTAGTGTTTAAAATAGGGTTTTGGGCTAAAAATCCCGTGTTTTGCACTTAAGTCCCTGAACTTTTCCGCCTCTGCCGCGGTTCTGCCGCGGTCGCGGTCAAACCGCGGCCACACACCTTCTCTGAATCTCAACTTGTCCGTGACAGTCTTCTACCGCGGTTCTGCCGCGGTCTCGGTGGAACCGCGGCAGTCCTTCTTCAGGCATGGCTTGAGCTGCTTCGCGTGGTTCACTTGGCGGAATTTTACGATTGGCCGCTTTTTCTCCATATTTGATCCCAAAAGTACTCCATAGCCTTCTCTTGTCATATATCACCTGCAAAGCATGAAAAGCACTAATAAGAGCATTTTGTTATCACTTTTATCATCAAAACTATACAAGAAGGTGGTTCTTTAGGGCCTAATTATAGTTAAATTCACCTATTATCACTAATATATCTCCGTTAGGCTGATGAATATATGATTTGACACTAACGAAAATTTGGTAATTTTGTTGGAAATATATCGTTAGGGGACTGCATTACTCACATATATGGTGCATGCGTGTCCATATTTTACTGGTATGAGGCAAAAATAATCGCAAGAAAATTAGAGACGTTGATATAACAAATTGGATTTGGAAAAAACATTTATATATATATCAAAAGTTCTAACAATATTCTGATAGCTTAGAATTTAAAAAAGCCTTTAACTTTTTTTTATATATGATTTAGGGAAAAGAAATAATGACGTTCGTGCAATCTGAAAATAGCTCTAAATTTGGCTGGATGATTTCTATTCTAGAAACAAAAAAGAATTGGTGATTTTGTTGGAATGCAATATTAGGAAAATTTTACTGAAAACAAAAGAGTACTGTCAGTTGTCCCTACTTTAAAATTAATCAAAAATCTTTATGCTTGCCACATAACTTATCTCCGAATACCAGAAAATTCGAATCGAATTTATTAAGTAAGATCCATTTAGAGAAATACTGACTTCTTTCGTATTCGGAAGACTGTTTTAATTTATTTTTTTTCGAAAACAAAATTAACTGGTGATTTTAATCGAATCAAATTATTAGGAAAATTTAGTCCCCACACATGTAAATGTATACTTGTTTATACTCTTTGCTTCAAGTATGACTTGGGCAAAGAAAAGTAGAAAATTTAGACAAAGAGAATTGAATTTATTGGAAGACAACCTCTACAGTGGGGTCCAATTGAAATTCTTGGTTGACTTTCTAATATTTGAGTCGACAGCCACCTCTATTGCCTTTGACTTCAATAGAATAATTATACTATGTACTAACTTTTCTTTGCGGGGGGGGGGGGGGGGGTAATATTGACTCATGCGTTGATACAAACAACGTCTTAAACATGCATTTTGCTTCCTTTAGCTTTTTTCGTGATTTGTTTTGATACGATTGTTAAAATTACTATAAAAGTTAAAAGCATAGTGTAGTTTAACTATTTATTGGAAATAAGTGTTGTTACACCGAAAAGAGCTGAATGCTTTTTTTATTATTTTTAACCTCTATACGGAAAACATTTAAGGTTTCACCTACTAATAGTGAGGGAAAAGTGATCAATCAGAGAGAATTTTACAAATTGTACGTTTCTATAAAGCTGGAGATCACATGCATAATCAAATATAAGTAAATGTAGAAAAGAAAAGAAAAAGGCAAACGTGCTTTTATTCAGAAATTTATGTGATCTCTTTCTTAACAATAGAATGCATGAATCACGTAACATTTTGGACGGAGTTATATAGTTGCTATGTTAATCAAAAGTGAAGGGATAATTCATTGTCTAGCTACAGAATAACATGAGTTTCATGGATTGGCATTTTCTCAAGTTAATTCATTAAAAGAAAATAGTTTTGCTTATGCAGATTTCTCCATTTAAAGCACGTGGATGCATCTGTTTGGAAGCGAAAAACTTGGATGTATGATTCTCAATTGTCAATAATAATGGATTTGCCCATATATTACTTGTAAATTCAACTACGTAATAAAACATTAATTTTAAAAAGGAATGTATATAAAGCACTAAGCTAGGTAATACTCTATAAACATCAATATTATTCACGAAAACTATATTATTCGCATGAAAACGGATATTTGACTCCTCTAACTATTGATGCATTTTTTCCCAACACGATTCTTTACATCCAACTTCCCTTGATGATATCTCTACTATTCCGTATCTTAAGATATGTCGAAAAATTATGATTCCTTCATGAGCAGAAGCAGCATATTGATCTCCTTCATGATTCATTCGATAAAATTGAAACGTCCATACACTACAGAGCTACTGAATTGCTTGCCATTAGAATCCTCATGATCACTATCCACACTATCATATTATATTCTCCATCGGTATCATGTGCAGTTTCCTTTTTTTCACTTTCACCTAATTGGTATTCAGCAACACCTATATATTAAGGAGTAGGGTAAAAACTTATTACGTACGTTCCTTAAATATTTTGAAACGAAGACAAGAGCTTTCATTGAATGGAACAACGAAAACAAACTTTTGTTTCCGTAGCGGCTTGGTCCTGATGTTAATCTTAGTTGTTTTGATTTGGTTGTTTATGTGTAGAAACTTTCGCATATGCGCATGACATAATATATAAAGGTAGATTATTTTCCTTTTCCATCTTCGATTAGGTTTTGCGTCCGAGAAATTTATTAACGTTCAAACGAAGACTAGAGTGAAGACAGTTGGAAATCAAAGGCTGGGCTCACCACCCATGTAGCTAGAAAGCAATATTGAAACATGCATTTTGCTTAAGCTCCAAGTATATAAAGGATTTCATATTGACTTTTGTGATGCAAATAGTCAAAAAATTCTCTCCGTTTGGCAATTAACTCAACAATTCTTTTGCCAAAAAAAAAATGCAACTTTAACATTATATATATAAACTTTAAAGAAAAACACACAATAGATAAATATCTCTAAGTAATTTTTAGGTTTTCAAAGTCTTTTTCTACCAACTACTAAATTATACTTTAAATTTTTTGTCAGTTTGGACGTAATCTTATGTAGGAACATCCTTCCGAAATCTCGGCTTTTTTTAAAACAAATTAATTTTAATTAATTAGTTCACTTAATAACTACTCTAATTGCGGTGTCGAGATTATCTGCCCTAAAAGTCTCTAGGTTTGATCTCAGGCATTATTATTTTTCTACAATAATTATTATTCGTAGCAATTTGATAACGAAGATCGTAAATTGCAGAAAACAACTCAAGTAAAGAAAGAATTAGTCTGAGAAATGGATGATGTTTTACACTTCAATACCACACAAGAGGGGGAGGGTGATTCGTGTGGTACCCAATTTTTCGTTTAACCTGATTATAGAAGGACTTGGTTCTTCTATGTGTTCCAACTACTACTGTTGCGAAATAATAAATACAGAAATTAAAGAACACAGAGATTTTATGTGGAAAACACCTGGCTCAAAAGGTTAAAAAACCACGACCTACTTTCCAGTAGGATTTTCCCAAACTCTCCACTAAAATCACTGAGCCAAAAACTGCATTTACAAAAAACTCTTTTGTAAACCTAGGATTAACTCTAATCCCGTTGTGGCACACAGCCTCAACTGTTGCGACAACTTTAAGTTAACTCTAACTTGAAAACTCTAAGTACCTAATACAATTGCTTCTAGATAAAGCTGAAAGGTACAATATTTAATCACCTACTACAATTGAACTAGAATAAGAGACAGACACTTGGAACTGGTTCTTCTATCTGGTTCAAGTAGCTTCAGGATTGCACGGTTGAATCACACATAAATTGCTTGCAAAATCACCTTGCTATTTTGCTCTCAATTCACGTTTAACTTCTGCTTATGTGCATTACCTGTAAAAGAGAACAACACTGATATTTATGGAGTTAGTAAAAAGAGATTGACTAGAATACAGATGCTACTCTTCCTTGGCGGAAGAGTTCTAGTTGGTCTCATCCTCTAACTCTATCCATTTCTTAAGCCGTGTTTCTCTTTGTGTAAGGAGTCTTTCTCCTTATCCAATATGCAACCTTTTCGATCATGATCAAGAGATATTACTTCTGATAAGTTAGGTTTATCTCCTTCACGTGCATCTCACATGTTTGAGTTGATCATAACTGTGCTTCACAAGATGGACCTGGTCCATGTCTGAGTTCCTTTCTCAGTCTTTAAAACTTCACCATTACTTGGGCTCTTTTGTCAGTCTTCAAAACTTCACCATTACTTGGGCCAACAAATTTCCCATTTTTGATGATGACAAACTCTGTGCTTTTCACTCACTTAGGCCCTGTCAGAACTCAACTTATTCATCAATACAAAGTTAGAAAAATTTACTTATCATCAAGGACCGGGTTCATTAGGTTATAAACATCACTTATTCAGAATATATAAAGCATAATATCTCTTCCCCCTTTTGGCATCATCGAAAAGTTGCATAAACAAAGTGTGATTCCCAGAATTTTAACAATTACTCATGGCCACTGGGGCAACTGCAAGTGCAATCATGGGTTAATCATCAGTAATCAAGCAAACATATTCAAAACTATCAAGGATATATTAACAATCAACAAGAGCAAAAACAGTAGATTTCATTGATATGAGATATGTTGCTACCACAATCCACAAAAAGAAGCAAAAATATTCAAAACATGAGCAAAAGAAAGAAAAATCCCTAATCTGGGAGATGAAGGCTACAAGTCCTAAGGCTTGGGATAGCTAGAGGGTTGGTTTTTGGGCTTGGAGAAGGTTCAGAATATTTTGAAGAATGCCATCATTCTTCTCCTTTTCCTTGGTGAGCTCAGTTCTGAGAGCATCCCTCTCAGATTCAACCTCTACTAAGCGAGCCTTCAGCCAAGCTATCTCAACATCCTTGGCCCCACTTTCCTGAACTAGAAACCTAACTTTACTATTGATAGGTGTTTTCTTGGATGAACCGGGTTCATTGGGAATGGCATTGACTGGATAGTCACAAGCAATCAAAGTATTAATGCCAAAATGGTCCTTGCTTGTGGCCATTTCCCATTTCTTCAGAGGCACCTTGCAACGATCCAGAACAGTAGTCAGAATAAATCCATAAGGGGTGGCATGGGCCTTGGAGCCATTGATAACCCTGTCCAGTAGCTTGATGATGAATGTAGGCCAGTTGATTTGCCTTCCACTTTCGAGACACTCCATCAGAACTAAGTCCATATAGTTAGCAATGTGCCTTCTTTCTTGCCTGGGCAGTAGGCACTTGTTGACAAATTCAAATAGGACTTTGTGGCAAGGCTTCATATCACTCTTGTGCACAAACTTGGCCTCATTCACTTCTTCAACATCACATAATTTCTTAGTGATTTCAAGTGAAGGAGAAAGGGAATCTAGACTTGGCCATCTTTGCCTAGTATATAGTCATCATATCCCTCAGCAGGGATGTCAAGAATCTCACCCAGCTTCTCTGCATCGAAGGTCACTTGAACCCCTTTCACTTGGCTAGTAACTCTGCCATCCTTGACCTCTGCATTGGCCATGAATTCAATGATTTCATTCCTAGCTAGCCTTCCATCCATCCGAAGGACCATGTCCTTCTAGCCCTGAGCAGCTAGTGCATCAACCAATCGAACCATTCCTGGTTCCACCAAGTCTTTCAGCAATCTACCCTTCAAAATTTTTCTTTTGCCAAACTTGGCCAGCTTGTCTTGTTCACCATCAGACTCACTCTCTTCTTCATCCTCAGCAATTCTAACTGGTTTGTTTTTCACTGCAGACCTTGTCCTCTTGGCCAATGAAGGTTCAGCAGCCTTAGACCCTGATGAAGACTTCTTGGAAGAAGTCTTGGTCCTTTTAGGCTTGGGGGTCTGAACCTCTACAGTTGTATGTTCCTCCTAATGGACCTGTTCCATCTCCTCAACATCAACAACCTCAGAAGGCTCTGCAACCTTAGCTTTTCCTTTGTCCATCCTCTTCTTCTTGCTTTCAGCCAAAGCCTTTTGTAATTCACTCTCACTCTGTTTTACCATACTTCTTGTGGCTCTCCCCTTTGGCAAGGGAATTTCAGCAGTTGTTGGGAGAATTAGCCATTCTTTTCTTGGTATTCTTTGTAGTGCTGTGAACCTTAGGTGTTGGTGTTCTCCTTTTCTTGGGATTATAACTGGCACCTACTTTCTTCAGAAGGTCTGCTAGGGTTTCTTCAATAGATGAACCGGGTTTATCCACATGAGAACTCAAATTTACCAAACACTCAGCAGCCTCCCCTGATCCACTTCCCCCTATTTTCTTGCCACTTTCTCCTACAATTTCATCCTCAGTCCCACAAATTGCTGGTCTAACCATCTCAGAGGTGGGTGACGAATCCACCACTTCTATCCCTGTTCCCCTCACATCACTGCTTGCACCCTCACTCTCTTTTTCTTTTTCATTTTTATTTTTACCTCCTCTCCTTCTCAACTCAGGCATTTCCACATTTCTAATAGACCCAACAAGAACAAACCTATTATCTACNTCTAACCCGCAGTCCCAAAGTAAATATGCAGGGGGATCTATCGAGAATCTAACCCGCAGTCCCAAAGTAAATATACAGGGGGATTTATCGTAAATCTAACCCGCAGTCCCAAAGTAAATATGCAGGGGGATCAATCGGGAATATAACCCGCAATCCCAAAGTAAATACGCAGTCACAACAAGAAGACATCCAGAAATGAAGTTCAAAGATATAAGGCAACATGTAGTTCTAGCCTAAGATGCTTCACGTAGTACAAACAAGGCAACTTGAGCAGATAGGCAATTTGAACAACTAAGCATGATTTTCTAGCTAACACAGTCTATAATTTGCAAATAAAAATAAAGAAGATAAGAAAGAAACTCAGTCCAAATATTTAAAGTAAAACCAGATTTTTCCACAATTAGCTCAAGTACGCGCTCGTCACCTCACGTACAAGGCATTCAATTACCAATATCATATCCTAAGGGGAAAGGTCCCCCACACAAGGTTAGACAAGCCACTTACCTCGAATCGGCTCCAAAATCAACTCGAAATCACACGTTTGCACGAGTATCCGACTCCAAATGGCCCAAATCTATTCAATTCAATTACATATCGTAAATAACATCTCAAGCAACTGATTCTACTATTTAATTTAAAGCTAAGACGCGAATTTAGGTAAAATGACCAAAACGCCCCTCAGGACAACGTCTTGGAATCGGATAAATTTTACTTTTTCAGAACCCTCGTACTCTCACGAGTCTAACCATATAAAAATCTCCCAAATCGAAGGTCAAACACCCACTCAAAACTCAATAGTTTGGTCTATGAAGTTTTCCCCATTTTTCATTCAAAAATCCGAAATTAAAGATGAATTCGTGATTAGATTAGTGGGTTTTAAGCATAAGAGAGTAGAGAATCGTTACCCAATAGTTGCCCTCGAAAAACCTTCAAAATTTCCCCCAAATCTGAGCTCCTAAGCTTGTATTTTGATAAAAATGGCTAACCCTCGGTTTTGAAATATTTATAACTGCCCAGGTGTTTAATAAATCACGATCGCAAAAGTGGGGCCGCGATCGCGTAGAGTAAAATAAAGGCTCCAGGAAAAAGGCCTACCCTTACGCGTGAAAAGGCTTGCGATCGCGGAAGAGGAGGAGCTGGCCTTACGCGATCGCGTCTGAGGACACCCGAACGCGAAGAAGGAATGGGCCTCTGGGCCACCGACTCAGTCTACACTTACGCGAACGCGAAGGAGAAGCTGCGAACGCGAAAGAGGAAAGGGCAGAGCTACGCGATCGCGAATCAATCCATGTGATCGCGTTTAAGGAATTGGGCACCCCTCCAAATTGCTCTATGCGATCGCGTGAGCTAGGACGCGATCGCGAAGAAGAAAATGGTCTGCAACAGCTGAAGAGAATTTCTGCAATTTTGAACAACACAAAAATGCCCCGTTGAGCATCCGAAACACACCCGAGGCCCCCGGGACCTCAACCAAACCTACGGACATATCCCATAACATCATTCAAACTTGTACCAATCCTTAAACCACCTAAAACAACGTCGGAAACTCGAATTGATCAATGATTTAAGCCTAAGAACTTCAAATTCTCTCAAAATACGCTTTCGATCAAAAACCTAACCAAACCTCGTCCGAATGACCTGAAATTTTACAAACACATCCCAAATGACATGAAGGAGCTACTGCAACTTCCAAAATTCCATTCCGACCCTCGGATCAAAATTTCACTATCGGACCGGAAATATCAAAAATTCAAACTTCGGCATTTCAAGCCTAAATCAGCTACGGACCTCCAAAACACATTCCGAACACGCTTCCAACCCCGAAATCACCTAACGGAACTATCGGAACCATCGGATTTCCATGCTGAGGCCATCTTCACACTGTTCCGACTACGGGCAACTTTCCAACACTTAAGCTCTCATTTAGGGACTAAGTGTCCCAGAACTCTCCGAAACTCAAAACCGAACATCCCGGTAAATTCAAATTAGCATAAATAGACTTGGGGAAAGCAGTTAATAGGGGATCAGGGCGTTAATTCTTAAGACGACCAGCCGGGTCGTCACATAGTGTTATCACAAAAAATAGGAATACAACCAACTTTAATGCCAAAATCCATCAGCTGATGTTTGATCCACAGCAGTTGAGCACAACAAGAGACAACAGCAACATACTCAGCCTCAGTAGTGGATAAGGCCACTGAATTCTGCTTTTTAGTGGCCCATGATACCAGACATGAACCAAGAAAATGAGCCATACCTGAGGTGTTCTTCCTATCCATAAGGAAACCTGCATAGTCAGAATCAGCATATCCTACTAGATTAAAGTTACTACCTTTAGGGTACCAAAGGCAAAGGTCAGTAGTGCCCTTCAAATATCTCAGTATCCTCTTGACAGCAATCAAGTGGGATTCCTTAGGATTTGCTTGAAAACGAGCACAAAGCCTTACACTGAAGACAATGTCAGGTCTGCTAGCAGTAAGATACAAAAATGAACCAATCATACCCCTATACAACTTCTGATCAACAGATGAACCAGGTTCATCTATGTCTAATTTAGTAGATGTTGCAATGGGTGTGTCTATTTCCTTTGATTCATCCATTTTAAACTTCTTAATCAACTCTTTTGCATATTTCTGCTGATGAATCATGGTTCCATTTGGGTTGATCTGTAAGCCTAAGAAGAAGTTAAGCTCACCCATCATACTCATTTCAAATTCACTCCCCATTAATTTAGCAAATTCCTTACTAAGTTTTTCAGTGGTTGCGCCAAAAATTATGTCATCAACATATATTTGTACTACTAATTGATCCTTACCTTTTTCCCTCAAGAATAGAGTGCCGTCAATCTTACCTCTTTTGTATCCATGTTCAAGCAGGAATTTGGATAGGCGTCCATACCATGCTCTAGGAGCCTGCTTGAGTCCATATAGGGCCTTGTCCAGTTTGTATACATGATCTGGACACTCCTTACTTTCAAACCCTGGAGGTTTTCCTTAATTTTTCCTAAAAGTCTAAAGAAATCCTAATCCTNCTACAAGAGGTCTAGTCATGCACCTATTAATGATGTAACATGCAGTATTTACAGCCTCTGCCCAGAAGCAATAGGGCAGTTTACTAGAAAGAAGCATAGTCCTAGCCATATCTTCAAGAGTCCTATTCTTTCTTTCAAATACTCCATTTTGTTGAGGAGTCCTAGGGGCAGAAAAATTATAATCTATACCATGCTCATCACAAAATTCAGCAAACTTAGCATTTTCAAATTCAGTTCCATGATCAGACCTAATTGATGTAAGTTGATTACCTAGTTGTTTCTGAGTTTTTCTAACAAAGGCAGTAAACATGTCAAATGCTTCATCCTTAGATGTTAAAAACAATGTCCAAGTAAACCTAGAGTAATCATCAACAAGCACCATCACATATTTCTTACCACTTCTACTTAATGTTCTCATTGGACCACAGAGATCCATATGAACCAGTTCCATCGACCTGGTCGTGCTTACCACTTTCTTGCTTTTAAAAGAGGATCTTACCTGCTTCCCCCTTGCACAAGCCTCACAAACTTTGTCTTCCTTAAACTTGATGTTAGGCAGCCCTATCATCAGGTCCTTGGAGACTAATTTGTTGAGTTGACTTAGACTTGCATGTCCAAGTCTTTTGTGCCAAAGGAGGGGATCATTGTCCAACACACTTAAACAAGTGAGTTCATTTTCTGAAAGAGTGGATAGATCTACAATGTATATATTGTTTACTCTTTTTTCCTGCAAAACAATCTTGTCAGTCGTAAGATTTATCACAAAACATTTGGTGGTGGTAAATGCTACCAAGTTACCTCTGTCACACAATCGTGATACACTAATTAGGCTTTATTTCAAACCATCTATCAAGTAGACATTCTCAATCAAATGTGAGTCTGTCTTACCTATCTTTCCAACCCCAATGATCTCACCTTTCTTACCATTTCCAAAGGAGACATTAACTCCTCTTAGGTTCTCAAATGAAAGGAACTGGTTCTTACTTCCAGTCATATTCTTTGAGCAGCCGCTATCCATGTACCATATTTGGCTACTTCCCTTCACTTGGACCTCTTGTTCATCATCTGATTCTCGAATGGCCATAAGTGCTTGTTCATCTCCAGCTTCATCTTTTGAATCCTCATCTGAGCTTTCTTCCCAAGCAGCAACCATAGCCTTTGTTGATCCTTTGTTCTTCTTGGGTTAAACCTGTTCCTACTTCCAGTTTCTTCGTTCAGCCCTTTCTTTCTTCCATTCAATTTCTCATTGAGGATAATTCTTGATCATGTGGTCAGTCTTACCACATTTGTAGCAGCCCTCGTCGGTCTATTTTTCAGGGCCCCTTGGTTTGTTGAAGGTTGCACCGCTTGAAGAACCCTTTCCTCTCATTAGGTAATTCTTGAAATCCCTTGTGATCATAGCCATTTCATCATCCTCTAAGTCTGCACCTTCAGCTATTCTGAGAGCCAGGCTTCTTTCCTTCTTGGGTGCATCCATCTTCATGGTTCGCCTTCTCAGTTCATAGGCAGTGAGATTTCCAATCAGCTCATCCAACTTGAGAGTAGCGATGCTCTATGATTCCTGAATAGCAGTGATTTTGCTTTCCCAAGTTATTGGCAAGACCCTTGTCAAGATTTTCTCAACCTTGTCTTCTTCAAGGATAATTCTTCCGACAGACTTAAGTTCATTTGTTAGTGTTGTGAACCTTGTGTACATCTCTTGAATGGTTTCTCCTTCCTTCATGGTGAAATTCTCATATTGAGAATACATTAGTATTCCTCTTGATCTCTTTACTTGAGGAGTTCCTTCATGGACCACTTGTAGAGTGTCCCAGATCTCCTTAGCAGTAGTACAGTTTTGAATTCTGCTGTACTCGTCTGGACCTAGTCCACACACAAGCCATTTCTTGGCTTTGACATTCTTTTTCCACTTCTTCAAATCTTCAGCAGTACAATCAGCTCTAGTCTTTGGCACATCCACTCCTTCAGCATTCTTCTTTGTAGTAGCCAGGGGACCATCAGTAACAATGTCTAAAGTTCATAGTCTTCTCCTATGATGTGGTCTCTCATCCTGTTCTTCCACCAGGAATAGTACTGGACACTAAAGAGTGGAGGCCTAGCAGTGGATTGTCCTTCCCAGTTTCCAGGTGGTGCACTCATCTTGATTTGTTCCTAAGGTGTTACCCTCTTCAAAGATAACCTGCTCTGATACCAATTGATGTTTTATACTTCAAATACCACACAAGAGGGGGGGAGGGGTGATTTATGTGGTACCCAATTTTTCGTTTAACCTGATTATAGAAGGACCTGGTTCTTCTATGTGTTCTAACTACTACTGTTGCGGAATAATAAATACAGAAATTAAAGAACACAGAGTTTTACGTGGAAAACACCTGGCTCAAAAGGTGAAAAAACCACGACCTACTTTCTAGTAGGATTTTCCTAAACTCTCCACTAAAATCACTGAGCCAAAAATTGCATTTACAAAAAACTCTTTTGTAAACCTAGGATTAACTCTAATCCCGTTGTGGCACACAGTGTCAATTGTTGTGACAACTTCAAGTTAACTCTAACTTGAAAACTCTAAGTACCTAATACAATTGCTTCTAGATAAAGCCGAAAGGTACAATATTTAATCACCTACTACAGTTGAACTAGAATAAGAGACAGACACTTGGAACTGGTTCTTTTATCTGGTTCAAATAGCTTCAGGATTGCACGTTTGAATCACACATAAATTGCTTGCAAAATCGCCTTGCTATTTTTCTCTCAATTCACGTTTAACTTCTGCTTATGTGCATTACCTATAAAAGAGAACAGCACTGATATTTATGGAGTTAGTAAAAAGAGATTGACTAGAATACAGATGCTACTCTTCCTTGGTGGAAGAGTTCTAGTTGGTCTCATCCTCTAACTCTATCATTTCTTAAGCCGTGTTTCTCTTTGTGTAAGGAGTCTTTCTCCTTATCCAATATGCAACCTTTTCGATCATGATCAGGAGATATTACTTCTGATAAGTTAGATTTATCTCATTCACGTGCATCTCACATGTTTGAGTTGATCATAACTGTGCTCCACAAGATGGACCTGGTCCATGTCTGAGTTCCTTTGTCAGTCTTCAAAACTTCACCAGTACTTGGGCTCCTTTGTCAGTCTTCAAAACTTCACCATTACTTGGCCAACAATGGAGCTCCTTCTGATGTCATTCTTTTAGCTATATATGATTTTTTTTACGTAATTTTCTTTTTCAATGATTTCTTAAAAAATAGCGTAATTAAAGATAAAGTTTGAAAAATAATCCAGGGCCGAGCTGATCCTCTAACAAAGACATAAGACAGGAAAAATCCCATCTGATGACAAAAGCAAAGACAGACAAGGCGGCCATTTATCCCTCGAAGTGAGATTTCCTGGTGCGTATCTAAATAATCAGGTTATAAAGCGAGTATTGAATATTGTTGCAGAATATCGTGGGTTAACTAGCACACAATCACACAAAAAGCAAATAGAGAAGAAAAATCAACACAAGGATTTAACGAGGTTCGTTTAAGACTAATCCTCGGGGTAAAAGCAGAGATAGTTTTTCACTATGAATGAGAAGAAAAGTACAGTACAATATCTAGGATCCCCAACTACAATCCCTATATATAGATCCCAAAAGGTCCCAAACATATAAGAGAAAGGTTTCCCAATTCGACAAGGACTATAGGTTTTCCTTTTCCAAATCTATTAGGACAATGGGTTTTCCTAAACTTATAGGGACTATGGTTTCCTAAAAATACAAGGAATTTATTCAAGCCATAAATAACAAATCTTCCCCTTGGCTTGAATTCTTTTCATCAACAGGAACAACGTCTCTTTACCTTGATCTCAGCCCTCGCAAGGGCTCTATTGATTTCCGCACACAACAACCAAGTCCAGGCAACGCCTAAACTTGTTAAGAGACTCAATCTCTTTAGCCATAGCACTAATCTGTCGATTTGGTTCTATATTCGGAATAGCTTCTGGATAGCTATAACACTCAAACACATCAACTGTCTCTGCAACTGCCAAAGCAAATCCCACTGGATTCGTATATCCAAGAAGATTCCCATCAACTACGTTTGCAAACCTTTACGGTAGGTTGATCACTCTCTTCTCTCTGCCTGTTGCAATGCTATATGGTAGTTGTTGCGCATGTGCATCAAAATTATCCTCTTGATCAATATTTTGCACCTCCTCTACTTCCTCTACTTTAGAACTACTGGGCTGAGCTAGTGGAGATTCAATTTCTAGCTCTATGCGGTCACTGACACCACGATCTGTTTCTGCTATTGCCTTCTCCCTCTGACTGTCTAGTGAGGCAGATTCATTAAATGTTACATCCGTACTGATAATTAGCCCTGGAGTCCTTTCATCCGTGCACCACAACCTATAACCTTTCACTCCAGTTGCATACCCTAGAAATATGCACTTCTTTGCCCGTGGCTCAAGTTTTCCATCCCTCACATGAGCATAAGCAAGACAACCAAATATCTTTAAATTTGAATAATCAGCAGGCGAACCGAACCATACCTCAAAAGGAGTTTTGATTTCAATAGTTGTGGATGGAAATCAGTTGACCAAATAACAAGCTGTATTGATTGCTTCAGCCCAAAAATCTTTGCTAACACATGAGTGTGAAAGCATGCTTCGTGCCCTATCACAAAGCGTTCTATTCATACGTTCTGCAATACCATTTTGTTGTGGTGTTCCAACACAAGTGCGGTGTCTCACTATGCCCTCCCTGCTGCAAAATTATCGAACTCAGAATTGCAAAATTCCAACCCATTGTTAGTTCGAAGACGCTTAACTTTTCTTTCCATCTGCCTCTCAACCATCGTCTTCCATTTAACAAATGTCGAAAATGCCTCATCTTTTGTTTTCAGAAAATACACCCACACCATCCTTGAGTAATCATCAATCAAAGTCATAAAATACCTGGCACCACTCTTAAAGAGAACTCTATTTGGACCCCACAAGTCAGAGTGTATATAATCTAACTTGTCTCTGGTCTTGTGCTCGGCCTTCTTGATGAACTTTACCCTTGTCTGTTTACCAAACACACAATGCTCACAAAAATTCAAAACTTGATTTTTGTACCCATTCAGCAAATTCTGCTTAATCAACAAAGCCAATCCATTATCACTCATATGGCCAAGCCGTAAGGGATACAACTGAGACTGATTCAGATCATTTTTCCCAGAGCTACAGCAGCTTCCCCTTCAACTACACTGGCCTGGAGATGATACAATTTAGAATGTAGTTTACCCTTCATGAGTACATGGAGCCTTTACACACTTTATGTATTTCATTCTCAGAGTGGAATTTATGCCCTTGATCATCCAAAGTCGAAAGAGAATCAAATTTCTCTTTATCCGAGGAATATGCCAACACTCAATGTTTCTGATAATTCCGTCGAACATTCTCAATTTGATGTTACCAACCCCCTCTATTGGTAATGGATTATCATCTCCCATATAGACAGTCTCACTCATTTGCTTGTAAATTACAAATCAATTCTTGTGTGGACACATGTGGAAAGTAGCACCAGAATCAAGAACCCAAAAATTCTGCACATGACTAGAACTCACAGCACAGACTTCCCCTACATAGTCACTATCATCAGAATTATTGCCAGTGTCAACAATATTTGCCGAATTATCTATTTTCTGCTTCCCTCTTTTCTCCTTCAACTTAGGACAATCTCTCTTGTAGTGACCTTGCTCCACGCACTCATAACAGTGTTGCTTCCTTGCTCTAGACTTTGATCTGGCGGTTGACTTTTTCCTGTTAAAGTCCTTTTGTTGTGTTCTTCCTCTAATCACAAGACCCTCGCCCTCAATTCTGTTGTCTAGAAAGCTCTTTTTCAACTCTTTAGATTTTAGTACATTACTAACATCTTCTAGTGAAATGCTGTCTTTCCCATATAGCAGTGTATAGGCAAAAGTATCATAAGATGGTGGTAAAGAACATAGCACAATCAAGGCCTGATCCTCACTCTCAATTTTGATATCCACATTCTTCAGGTCCATTATATTTGAATTAAACTCATCAATGTGAGTTTTAACAGGTGTACCTTCATTCATACGGAGATTGTATAACCTCTTTTTCAGGTAGAGGCGATTTGTTAGCGATTTCTTAGAATACAAATCTTCCAGCTTCTTCCATGCCGTTGCTGCAGAAGTTTCTTCAGTAATTTTCCGAAGAACGCTATCTGTAATGCTCATGAAGATCGCACTCAAAGCCCTCTCTTTCAGGTCTGCCTTCTTTGTTACCTTCATCTTTTCAGGAAAATCCTCATCAATTGCCTTCCATAACCCTTGTAACACCAGGGACGATTTCATCCTAATCTTCCATAGACTGAAACTAGAACCCCCGTCAAATTTCTCTACTTCATACTTTGTTGAAGATGATGAAGACATAACCCTAGATTATATGTAGAAACCCGAACCTTGCTCTGATACCAATTATTGCGGAATATCGTGGGTTAACTAGCACACACAAAGCAAATAGAGAAGAAAAATCAACACAAGGATTTAACGAGGTTCAGCTAAGCCTAATCCTCGGGGCAAAAGCAGAGAGAGTTTTTCAATATGAATGAGAAGAAAAGCACAGTACAATCTCTAGGATCCCCTACTAAAACCCTATATATAGATCCCAAAAGGTCCCAAACATATAAGAGAAATGTTTTCCAATTTGACAAGGACTATAGGTTTTCCTTTTCCAAATCTATTAGGACAATGGGTTTTCCTAAACCTATAGAGACTATGGGTTTCCTAAAAATATAAGGAATTAATTCAAGCCAGAAATAACAAATATCAATTGGGGAACGAGAAAAGAAATTGGATTAATTAGCGGCCCGTGATACGCCTCCATTCAAATGAAAAATCAAAGAATTGCATGAACCGAGGCACATACCAATTTCAATCTATTTGTTTCTCACGTCTAGCTACTAAATTGAAGCATGAATTTTTATTTTCGACATAAACAGTTACGACAGGCTTGACTGAAAATGTACCTACCAAACCAATTAAAAATAAAGTAAAAACCATAGCTTACTATGTTTCATACATTTCTTGGTTATTTTTACTTTTCAAACGTTTGAATGTACAAGTAGTTTTTTTTTTTGTAATCCGAAATATTTCGATTATCTCAGGATCATTTAATTTAAAGGGTAATTTGTTGAGTTGGTTAGTAATTATTTTCAAAGTATATATAAATATGTATGCACTTGCTAAATTGTATTTTGATCGAAAACTATAATAGTACTACTGTATCATTTATTTGAAAAGAAAGAAATAAAAAATTGTAACATGTAAAAAAAGTTTAAAAAAAAGGTAAGAAAGGAAAAGAGAGGAAGGCCGAGCTCTTGAATTAAGAAAATATACAAATATACTTTTTAACACACGTGTCATAAGTAAAATATATGGTACATCTAAAAATAAATATGGAGATATTGTTGGTATTATTTGTAATGCAAAGTTAAAGATTTCTTTTTGAAAATCCATTTGCAACCAATAGCCATGGGTCTTTTTATTTTACAAGTATCCTATCCATTTTCAAGTGGCTTGCTGCATAAAGCCTTGTGGCCAAATGCTCTTAGATAGTTGGTACATGGCAAGAGTTTTTACATGTGACATTGATTTAAAGCCAAATGTTGAATGTCTTTGACAAGTGGCTATGCAAATCTTCCATATGTCTTCATGCATGGAAGACTAGGTACACTTGTCAAATGGACTAATATACTTGGACAGGTGTTAAAAGACACTCCACACTTGTCATACATGCAACCTCCCTAATTGCCTATAGTAAGATGATCATTAGCCATCATATTCACTCAATTCTTAACCAAGAATTCATCTTGATAATCATTACTTTCTTCCTACAACATTTTAATTTCTGTAAGAACTATAGAAAAAACCTTCATATTCTCTTCTCTCTGGGCAACTGTTTTGTGCAAATTCTAAACTTCCAGCCAAGAGTGCACGTGTTTGGAGGTGCTGTGTAACCTTGGGGAGCGACCAGTCTTAACAATTTGCACCTAGTCAGGCTGAAATCGCTTTCAAGGCAGTGGCTTGCCACGACACAATATTTTTGATAAGTTGTTCTTCTTTCCTTCTTGTTCTTAGTCAATATTATCTACTCATTTTTCTTGTAATTTGAAAGCGACTTCATATATAATATTGACTAATGGCCACCACTTTGAACAAAACACTTCCTGATCTATCAAAGCTTGAGCCTTTAGATGGAAACAATTATAAGCGTTGGTCCCAAAAACTTTTAATTTTCTTTGAATAATTAGAAGTTGATTATGTTTTGTTTAACGATCCTCCGGCTGATATTATTGCTGATAATTCTAATTCTGCTAATATTATTATTGCTGATGATGCTGCTAAGAAGAAATTTGAAAAGGATAATAAAACAGTGAGAAGGCATTTGCTTAATTATATGACTAACCCTCTCTTTGATTTGTTTATAAATTATAAATCCGCTAAAGTCATACGGGATAGTTTGGAGAAGAAATATGGTGCTGATGACGCGGGAAAAAAGAAGTATGTCGTTGGAAAGTGGATCAAGTTTTAGTTGGTTGATGATAAGCCAATCATGGAACATGTTCACGAGTATGAGAACTTGACTGCTGATGTTTTGAACGAGGGCATGGAAAAGGGTGAGGTTCTTAAGGCTAATGTTCTGCTTGAAAAGTTCCCACCTTCCTGGAGTGATTACAGGAATCAACTGAAGCACAAGAAGAAAAACTTAACTCTTCAAGAACTGATCAGTCACATGAGGACTGAGGAAGCAAACCGTCTCAAAGATGAGGAGTCTGAACGACTTAAGGATAAGATGAAATCTCTCTCTCTTAATTCTTCTAAGGCTAACCTTGTGGAAGCTTCTAGTACTTTTGTGAAAGACAGGTTTAAACGAAAATAGAAGAAAGGCCTGAAGAAAGGACAAGTGAAGAAGCAGAATTACTTCAATAAGACAGAGGGTCATATTCAAAAGTCGAAAGGACCTGCTATGTCTGCGGCAAAATTGGTCACAAGGCTTTTCAATGCAACCAGAGACAAGGACAAAACTCAAAGAATGGAGGAAAAGCTCAAGTCCAAGCTAACCTTACTGAGGCCGGTGATGTCATTGCTGCTGTGGTTGTTGAGGCGAACATGGTGGCTAACAAAATTGACTGGATACTGGGCACAAGCACTTCAAGGCACCTTTGCGCCAACAAGGAGCTGTTTCACGACTTTGAGGAACCTGCTGATGGCGAGTGTGTCTACACGGATAGTTCCACTACAGCTGAAATTATGGGTAAAGAAAAAATTCTCCTTAAATTAACTTCTGAAAAAACCTTAGCCTTGAACAATATTTTGTATGTACCCTCCCTTCGTAGAAACTTAGTTTCTGGTGCTCTTCTCAACAAAGCAGGTCTTAAACTTATTTTTGAATCTGATAAAGTTGTTATTTCTCGTGGGAGAGACTTTGTTGGAAAGGGTTACCTTGGTGGGGGTTTATTTGTACTGAACATCACTCAAGAGATTACTAATAATGCTAGTACTTCTGCTTATATTGCTGAGTCTATTGATTTTTGGCATGGTAGACTAGGTCATGTTAATATTGCTTCTATTAAAAGACTTAGAAAAATGAAATTAATTTCTGCAGTTAATGTTGATAATTTTTCTAAGTGTCCTGTTTGTGTAGAAGCAAAACATACCAAAAAGCCTTTTAAAAATGTAACTAGTAGAAAAATAGAATTGCTTGAGCTAGTACAATTAGACTTAGCAGATTTCAAGAAAACTATTAGTAAGGGTGGAAAGAAATACTACATCACCTTCGTAGATGACTTTTATAGCCAAGAGATGAGGCTAAAAGCATTTTTTTGAAATACAAGGCAGAAGTAGAGAATCAATTAGACAGAAAAATCAAGAGCTTAGGTCTGACAGGGGTGGTGAATATAGTACTAATACTCTAGAAGCCTTTTGTGAGAAAAATAGTATTATACATGAGATTAGTGCTCCCTATACTCCCTAACAAAATGGTGTAGCCGAACGAAAAAATAGAACCATTAAGGAAATGATGAATTCTATGCTTTTGAGTTCGGGTTTATCTGATAATATGTGGGGGGAAGCTATTTTATCTGCATGCTATGTTCTTATTAAAGTCCCTCATAAGAAGTTAGATAAAACCCCGTATGAGTTATGAAAATGGTTTGCCCCTAACTTGAAAATTCTGAAAGTGTGGGAGTGTTTGACTAAGGTTGGTCTACCTGACTTTAAACAAGTAATTGTTGGATCCAAGACTTTTGATGCTATTTTCATTGGTTATGCTCAAAATAGTGTATATATTTATGTCTTTGAATGATAGTTCTATTTGTGAATCTAGGGATGCAGAACTTTTTGAGCATGTTTTTTTATTGAAAAATAATGTGCCTAATAATGCTTCTACATCTATGTCTGTTAATTCTCATATTGTGCCTTTTTCTGCTGTTACTGCTAATGAGCATGAAAATAAACTTAGAAGAAGTAAGAGGAGTAGAATTGAAGCTAGCTTTGGTCCTGACTTTATTAATACTTTCTTGACTGAAAATATTGATCTTGATATTTTGAGTGATGAATTAGTGTCAATCTATTTAATAGAAGAAGACTCTAAGACATACAGTGAAGCAATGAGGTCAATAGATGCTAGGTTTTGGAAAGAGACCATCAAAAGTGAATTAGACTCTATGGTTTCTAATCACACTTGGGACTTTTCTGATTTGCCTAAGGTTGTAAACCCATAAGTAGCAAGTGGATATTTAAGAAGAAATTGAGACCTGATGGTACAGTTGAGAAATATAAGGCTAGACTTGTTATTAGGGGCTTTAACCAAAAGAAAGACATTCATTACTTTGACACTTATTCTCCTGTGACTAAGATAGCGACTATCAGAACTCTTGTTGCTTTAGCTGCTATTCATAATTAAGTGTTACATCAAATGGATGTTAAAACGGCTTTCCTAAATGGTGATTTAAAGGAAGAGATCTATATGTCTCAACCTGAGGGATTTGTGATCCAAGGACAGGAGAATAAAGTATGCAAATTGAGAAAATCTTTGTATGGTCTAAAGCAGGCACCTAAGCAATGGTACGAAAAGTTTAATAGCACATTAGTGAGTAATGATTTTGTTGTTAATGCATCTGATACTTGTGTTTATTCCAAGATGATAGGATCAAATTGTGTTATTATATGTTTGTATGTGGATGGCATGTTAATCTTTGGCCCTAATATGAATGTCGTTAGGAGACTAAGAATTTTTTGTCCTCTAAATTTGAAATGAAAGATCTTGGAGAAGCAGATGTGATTTTAGGTGTTAAAATCAAAAGAACTTCTAATGGGTTTTTATTGTCTCAGTCTCATTATATTAAGAAAATGTTGAAAAGGTTTAATTGTTTTGATGTAGCACCTGTGAGAACTCCTTATGATCCTAACATACACTTGAAAATGAATAAGGAATCTAGTATTTCTCAAACTGAGTATGCTAAGATAATTGGTAGTGTAATGTTTCTCATGAATTATACACGACCTGATATTGCTTATGTTGTTAGTAGATTGAGTAGATATACTCACAACCCTAGTAGTGAACACTTGAATACTCTTCATCGTTTGCTAAGGTATTTGAGAGGTACTATGGATTGGTGTTTGCATTTTAATAAATTTCCTGTTGTTTTAGATGGATTTTGTGATGCAAATTGGGTTACTGACAATGATGAAGTTAGCTCCACTAGTGGTTATGTGTTTACTTTGGGTGCAGGTGCTACTTCATGGAAGTCCTCAAAAAAGACTTGTATAGCACGATCTACTATCGAGTTTGAATTCATTGCTCTTGAATTGGCAGGGCAAAAAGTCGAGTGGTTGAGAAACTTATTGGCAGACATGCCTTTGTGGAGAAGACAAGCTTCACCAGTTTTTTTATATTGTGACTCACAGGCGGCAATTGGAATTGCCAAAAATAGTGTGTACAATGGAAAAAGAAGATATATCCTCATTAGGCATGATGCGGTAAAATAGTTGTTGAAACATGGTGTTATTTCCTTGGAATATGTAAGATCCGAAAGAAATTTGGCAAATCCTTTAACGAAGGGTTTGGCAAGGAGAGTTATCCTTGAAACGTCGAAGGAGATGGGGCTAAAGCCCATGGATTGAGGAAGTATGGTGGATACCCGTTTGTGGTCAAACGAAGCCATATGAGACCTCAATAGGCACTATATTTCCTATCCCTATGGCGTGTGGTAGTGCTTTGTAAGGTTGAGCTTATTTTGCTCTTAATGATTCCGTGTAGATAGACTTGATGGAATTACCTATGTGAGTGTAAATGTGCGGTCGCCTTTTATGAAAGACTTGGGATGTCTTTCTAGAGCACTCATGAGACCCAAGGTATGTGCATGACCATAAAAGTACTTTGTTTGTATCGCAGAGTTTGCATAAAATTAAGGATATAGTATGTGTTGTGGGGGTCTCAATTAATGTCCATTCAGTTCAAGAGTACTTAACTTTGTGGATGTTAGTTGTTGCCTCATTTCACTACGTGTCAATTCAAATCGAAAGATATTGACACTTAAGTACATGTTCCTTCTTTTGCCCAGAATTGTTCTATTTTTGTCTTTGGATTAGTGGGGGATTATTGGTATTGTTTATAATGCAAAGTCAAAGATTTCTTTTTAAAAATCCATTTACAACCAATAGCCATGGGTCTTTTTATTTTACAAGTATCCTATCTATTTCCAAGTGGCTTGCTGCATAAAGCCTTGTGGCAATGATCTTAGATAATTGGTACATGACAAGAGTTTTTACATGTGGCATTGGTTTAAAGTCAAGTGTTGAATGGCTTTGGCAAGTGGCTATGCAAATCTACCATGTGTCTTCATGCATAGAGGACTAGGTACACTTGTCAAATGGACTAATATACTTGGACAAGTGTTAAAAGACTCTTCACACTTATCATACATGCAACCTCCCTAATTGCCTATAAATAAGATGATCATTAGCCATCATATTCACTCAATTCTTAACCAAGAAGTCATCTTGATAATCATTACTTTCTTCCTACCACATTTTAATTTCTGTAACAACTACAGAAAAAACCTTCATCTTCTCTTCTTTCTGGGCAACTGTTTTGTGCAAATTCTAAACTTTCAGTCACAAGTGCACGTGTTTGGAGGTGCTGTGGAACCTTGGGGAGTGACCGGTCTTAATGCTTTGCACCTAGTCGGGCCGAAATTATTTTCAAGGCAGTGGCTTGCCACGACACAGTATTTCTGATAAGTTGTTCTTCTTTCCTTCTTGTTCTTAGTCAATATTATCGACTCATTTTTCTTACAGATATTTAGGGGAAAAAAAGTGGTGGAAAGAACTACATAATATAACCGAACCCAAAAATTAGCCAGTAAAATATATATTTTTTCTATAATAAGGTAATATATATATATATATATATATATATATATATATATATATATATATATATATATATATATATATATATATATATATATATATATATATATATAGTCACATTCAATTATTTTTTATCAAACGAGCAAATATATAACTTGCCCTAAAAAGAACTTACAGTTGGATTAAAGTGGTTAGTATGGGTCTTTTTTTTTCTTAAGTTCTTACTCACTTGGGCTAGATAAACATCAATAATTTCTCACACGAAAGTGGGCTTCTGCATGATCCACATAGAAAGGTGCTCTCTAGCAAACTGAAATGAATTTTCTTCACACTCAGCAGTTTCTTCATCATGTATCATATTTTTTAGTATAATTTCCTCCCTGGGAACATTCAGTACTTATATATGATACAATTTTTTTGGGTATCATGGTTCTTGATTTTCTTGTTCTCTACCATAATGTTGCCATAGTGGAATTATGCTGGAACTTCCCTTCCTTCCAGAACAATCAGGTGATTATTCTTACTTTGTTTGATATCAGTGGATATTCATTCATTTTATTATTTTGATTAATATTCTTCTTGCTTAATGGAAATAGGAGTGTTGATTATAATTGGGAGGATCATCGTGTCCCTTCTGGTGTCTAGAAAGGCACTAATGGTGGGAAAATCACATGCTTTGGTGCTTGTGATAGAGAACAGGCTACTTATGAAGAATTTGTGAGTTTAATTAATTATATCTCCTTTTTCGGATTTAAATTGAAACTTTTATGAAATAGCTAACAGTTTCTGATGTGCATATGATGCAAGATAGAGTTCATAATAATGGTTTGTGGTCCAGTCTTTTATCATTGCTCTTCAGCATGGGCATAAGGTGCCTGATGATATATATTGGGGTGGATTTACCTTAAGGCAAGCGGTGCCACGTACCTCTACTTCGTCGAATTTTTTATTAAATATGTATATTCGGGTAATAAGCAAGAAACATGTGTGCTGCCACGCCCAGTAGGCTGCTAGAGGTATATATACCTGTGCAACAAAAATGCACAGAAGTGTAGTATGAGTACGTAATCAACGTGTACTCAGTGAGTATCCCGCCTAATCCCGAAGGGGTAGAGACGAGATGGTCAACCAGGACACTCACTAGCGGTCCAATAATAATACACTAAATGTGTTAGGAAATCATGAATTATATTTTATGCAGTTTTAAATCACAAAGCTGTAGGATAGGCAATACACCTTCAACAATAATCAAGGGCTTCAAGGTTTATTCTTTATTATCTTATCAATTTAGTTCAAGCCACGAAGGGCCAATTCCATATATAAAGCTCTCAAGCGACAAATAACATGCGCAAATCACACCGAGGCGACGGCGCGCTCCAACAGGAATGTAAACTGTACACTGCCGAGGGTCGAGCGGCCAGAACCAATAGATGCATCTATTTAAATCTGCCGAGGCGTTCGGCCCGTTCCATAAATAAACACATATCCTGCTCGCCAATCATCCATGCGACGCAGGTACACATAAAACACATGCTCAAGTAGGCAATTAAGAATTTATTGAGGATAATTATCCAAATAGAAAAATTTCTCTTTTTAACATTTCAGGAAATTAATATTAAATCTCTTTTTAAGTTCCTTTACCAATTCAAGGTGATTTAAACAATTCAAACTATCAATGGGTTCACAATTAATCCAAGTATAACATGCTTTTGGGTCCTAGACTACCCGCACAATAGCATAATAGTAGCTACGCACGGACTCTCGTCACCTCGTGCACACGTAGCCCCCACAAATAGGAGCATATAACCAATTTAACTCACCTATGGGGTAAAGTCCCCCTCACAAGATTAGAAAGGAGACTCACCTCGCTCCGAAGGCTCATAACCGGCATTCTACATTCTTCCGAAGGCTTGAACCAACGCACAATGCACCAAAACTAGCCAATTAACGACAAACTAATGAGAATATGCTCAAATACTTGTTAACAATTCAGATTATACAAATTCCCAACTCCGCTTAGTGAAATGACCAAAATGCCCTCGGGCCCACGTGCCCGGAATCCGAAATTTTTCGAAGATAAAGATTACCCATGACCTTAGGAACTCAAATATATAATTTTCTCTTAATCCCATACTCAAAATCGTGATCAAAATCCAAGATTTCTAATTTTCTAGGTTTTCAACCAAAACCCCAAATTTACACTAATCTTCATGCTTAATTCCATACATAATTGATATATTTAACTCAAAAGTGATGGGGATAACTTACCTTAACATTGATGAGAAAAATCCCCTCTTGAAGCTCCCCAAAAATCGCCCAAGCCATGAAGAAATGAGAGAAAAGAACTCAAATATCGGTTTAAATCAACCTTTCTACCCCAGCTATCTCCGCTTCCGCGGTTCCGCTTTTGCAGGCAAAATTCCGCTTCTGCGGTTCTGGGCTCCAGCCCACTTTCCGCTTCTACGGACGGCCCAACCGCACCTGCGGTTCCGCTTTCGCGAATTTTGGGCCGCTTCTGCGGTCCTGGGCTACTCCACTCTAGCCGCTTCTGCGGCTTCTTCTTCGGTTCTGCGGGGCCGCTTCTGCGGTCCCAAATCCGCAGAAGCGGAAATACCAGAAGCAGCAGCCCCAGCCTTCTCAAAAAATCCATTTTCGATCCGTTAACCATCCGGAATCCACCCGAGGCCCCCGGGACCCCAACCAATCATGCCAACCAGTCCCAAAACACATTACGGACTTGCTCGAGGCCTCAAATCACATCAAGCAACACGAAAATCACGAATTACACCCCAATTCAATCTTTATGAACTTTAGAATTCCAAACTTCTACTTCCGATGTTTAAACCTATCAAATCATGTCCGACTGACCTCAAATTTTTCACACAAGTCATATTCGACATTACGGACCTACTCCAACTTTCGGAATTGGATTCCGACCCCGATATCAAAAAGTCAACCTCCGGTCAAACTCCTCAAAAACCTTCAAATTTCTATCTTTAGCCAAATGGCTCCAAAATGACCTACGGACCTCCGAATTCACTTCCGATCGCGCCCCCAACTCCAGAATCACCATACGGAGCTACTCCCAGTCTCGGAATTCCAAACAGACATTGATAACACTGAAATGCACTTCAAACCAAACTTATGAAACTTCTTCTAAAATGCTAACTTCCACAATAGGCGCCAAAACGCTCCCGGGTTATCCAAAACCCGAACCGGGCATATGCCCGAGTCCGAAATCATCATACGAACCTGATGGAACCTTCAGATCCCGATTCCGAGGTCGTTTACTCAAAATTCCAATCCTAGTTCTTTCTTTCAACTTTAAGCTTCTGAAATGAGAATTCTCTTTCTAAATTAACTTTGAACTTCCCGAAACTTAATTCCGACCACGAGTACAAGTCATAATACCTGAAATGAAGCGGTTCATGGCCTCCGACTACTGAACGGAGCGCTAGGACTCAAAACGACCGGTCGGGTCGTTACAGGTGTCCCGATCGAATATCTAATGATATGGAGGGTTTACCCATGTTAATAAGGTGTTGGGGAATTGAAATAAACTTAGAATCACCATTAGAACTTACCTTGGGTGGTGGAGGGACCCTTAAGGAGTTAGGTTTTTGAGAGCTTTACTTTCTAGAGCAAGTTTTTATGTTTTTGGGCTGTGGGGGACGAAATAGGGCTAAAAAAACGACTTCCCAAGTTGGCCACCGCGTCCCAGTAGGCGCGACCGCGGTAAATCACTGGGACACTGCCTCACCACCGCGGTCGCGGTAAAAACGCTGCAGGAACGCGGTGGTTACACACCTTTCTGTAAAACGGGCATAACATTTTGCACAGAGCTCCGTTTGAGCTCCACAATATATCGTTGGAAAGCTATTTCAATGGCCTAAAACTTTCATGCTTTGAATTTTCCAAAACTCCTTATAAATTTGCACTAAAACCTGTTGGAAGACAGACCTTCTGCAAACTTAGTCGATTTTGTCAAATCTTATGCACCTCACTTCCCATCTTGGTTTTGAAACAACTATTTTCACCCATAATCATCCCGATAGGACTTCATATGTCCAAAATATAACCTTACTACTCCTTTAACTCATTCATACCTAATCCGAATGTGCGGGGTGTTACAGCCAAAATCGCACCCGCGTCTTACTCCTCCGCATCTGCGGCACGCACCAGCCGGCTCCTCACCGCAAGTGCGAAAATACCAGAAGCAGCAAATCTGCAGATTTTGCCTAAGTCCAAAATCTCTTCCGTTAAGCATCCGGAACTCACCCGAGGTCCCTAGGACCTCAACCAAGCATACCAACCAGTCCTAAAACATTATACAGACTCATTCCAACCCTCAAATCATATCAAACAACGCTAAATCCGCAAATCACCCTCCAATCCAAGCCTAAGGATTCCAAAACTTCCAAATTCTGCTTTCGATAAAAAAGTCTATCAAACCTCATCCGAATGACCTGAAATTTTGCACACACGTCTCATTCAACACTACGGAGATATTCCTACTCTCGGAATCGGATTCCGACCCCGATATCAAAATTACACTATCGAACCGGAAACTTCAAAAATTCAACTTTCGGCATTTCAAGCCTAAATAAGCTACAGACCTCCAAAACACAATTCTAACATGCCCCTTAGCCCGAAATCACCCAACGTAGCTAACGAAATTGACGGAATTACATTCTGATGCTGTTTCACACTGCTCCGACTACGACCCAAATTCTAAAGCTTAAGCTCTCATTTAGGGACTAAGTGTCCCAAAACACTCCGAAACTCGAAACGAATCCTCCTGACAACTCACCATAGCAGAAACAAACACGGGGAATGCAGTTAATAGGGGATCGGGGCGTTAATTATTAAAATGACCGTCCGGGTCGTTACATCCTCCCCCTCTTAAAACATTCGTTCGTCCTCGAACGAGCATAGAGACATACCTGAAGTGGTGAAAAGATAAGGGTAACGACTGCGCATATCCTGCTCGGTCTCCCAAGTTGCCTCCTCGACTGGCTGACCCCGCCACTGAACCTTCACTAATGCAATGTTCTTTGACCTCAGCTTCTAAACCTGCCTGTCCAATATCGCCACTGGCTCCTCAATGTAAGATAGATCCTTGTCCAACTGGACTGAACTGAAATCTAACACGTGCGACGGATCACCGTGATACTTCCGAAGCATCGAAACATAAAATACCAGATGAACTTCTGCCAAGCTGGGAGGTACGGCAAGCTCATAAGCAACCTCCCCAACACGTCGCAATATCTCAAAAGAACCAATAAACCTCAGACTCAACTTCCCCTTCTTCCCAAATCTCATAACGCCCATCATAGGCGAAACCCGAAGAAAAACCCGCTCTCCAACCATATAGGAAACATCACGAACCTTCCGGTCCGTGTAACTCTTCTGTCTGGACTGGACTGTACGGAGTCTATCCTGAATCACCTTAACTTTCTCCAAATCATCTTGAACCAAGTCTGTGCCCAATAATCTAGCCTTACCCGGCTCAAACCAACCCACCGGGGATCTACACCGCCTACCATACAAGGCCTCATACGGTGCCATCTGAATGCTGGACTGATAACTGTTGTTGTAGGCAAACTCCGCCAGTGATAAGAACTGATCCCAAGAACCTCCAAACTCCATCACACACGCACGGAGCATATCCTCAAGAATCTGAATAGTGCTCGGACTGTTCGTCCGTCTGAGGGTGAAAAGCTGTGCTTAACTCCACCCGAGTGCCCAACTCATGCTGTACGACCCTCCAAAACCGTGATGTGAACTGAGTACCTCTATCTGAAATGATGATACCATGCAGACGAACAACCTCCCGGATATAAATCTCTACCAACCTCTCCGAAAAATATGTAGTACACACAAAAATGAAATGTGCGGACTTGGTCAGCCGATCCACGATCACCCAAATGGCATCGAACTTTCTCAGAGTCCGTGGGAGTCCAACTATGAAGTCCATGGTAATCCGCTCCCACTTCCACTCCAGAATCTCTATCTGCTGAAGTAACCCACTCGGTCTCTGGTGCTCATACTTTACCTGCTGACAATTGAGGCACCGAGCTACGAACCCAACTATATCCTTCTTCATCTGCCTCCACAATAGTGCTGCCTAAAATCCTTGTACATCTTCGCGGCACCCGGATGGATGGAATACCGCAAACTATGGGCCTCCTATAGAATCAACTCCCGAAGCCCATCAACATTTGGTACACAAATCCGACCCTGCATCCTCAATACCCCGTCATCATCAATGGTCACATCTTTGGCATCACCTCGCAGAACCTTGTCCTTGAGGACAAGCAAATGTGGGTCATCAAACTGACACTCCCGGATATGATCAAACAAGGAAGACCGAGAGACCACACAAGCAAGGACCCGACTGTGCTCCGAAAGGTCCAATCTCACAAACTGGTTGGCTAAGGCCTGAACATCCATCGCCATAGGCCTCTCCGCTGCTGGTAGGTAAGCCAAACTCCCCAAACTCTCCGCCCGGCGACTCAAAGCATCGGCCACCACATTGGCCTTGCCTGGGTGATATAAGATAGTAATATCATAGTCCTTCAGCAGCTCTAACCACCTCGTCTGGTGCAAATTAAGATCCTTCTGCTTGAACAGATGTTGTAAACTCCGGTGATCAGTATAAATCTCACAGGGCACACCGTACAAATAATAATGCTAGATCTTCAAGGCGTGAACAATAGCACCTAACTCGAGATCATGGACATGGTAATTCTTCTCATGCACCTTCAGTTGTCTGGACGCATAGGCAATCACCCTACCATCCTGCATCAACACCGCCCCAAGGCCAATCCTTGAGGCATCACAATAGACAGTATAACACCCCGAACCTGTAGGCAATATCAAAATTGGGGCCGTAGTTAAAGTTGTCTTGAGCTTCTGGAAGCTCTCCTCACACTCTTCCGTCCGCTGAAATGGAGCACCCTTCTGGGTTAGCCTGGTCGTAGGTGCCGCAATGGATAAAAATCCCTCAACAAATCGACTATAATAACCCGCCAAGCCAAGAAAACTACGGATCTCTGTAGCTGAGGATGGTCTGGGCCAACTTTGCACTGCTTCCACTTTCTTCGGATCCACCATTATCCCCTCACTCGATACCGCGTGACCCAAGAATGCCACAGAATCCAACCAAAACTCATATTTCGAGAACTTTGCATATAATTTCTTCTCTCTCAAGGTCTGAAGCACTGTCCTCAAGTGCTGCTCATGATCTTCCGAACTCCGTGAGTATACCAGAATGTCATCAATAAAGACAATGACGAACGAGTCAAGATATGGCCGGAATACACTGTGCATCAAATGCATGAAGGTTGGGGGGGCATTGGTCAGCCCAAATGACATAACAAGGAACTCGTAATGACCATACCGAGTCCTGAAAGCAGTCTTTGGTATATCTGGCTCCCGAATCTTCAACTGATGATAGCCTGAACGCAAGTCAATCTTAAAAAACACACGAGCACCCTGTAACTGATCAAACAGGTCATTAATACGAAGCAAAGGATAACGGTTCTTCTGTATCTTTGTTCAACTGGCGATAATCAATGCACATACACATAGAACCATCCTTCTTCTTCACAAACAAGACAGGAGCACCCCAAGGTGATACACTGGGCCGAATAAAACCCTTATCAAGCAATTCCTGTAACTGCTCCTTCAAGTTCTACAACTCAGGAGGAGCCATACCGTACGGAGGAATAGAAATGGGCTGAGTGCCCGGCAACAGATCAATGCTTAAATCAATATCTTTGTCGGGTGGCATACCCGAAAGATCAATTGGAAACACATCAGGGAAATCCCGTACTACTGGGACTGAATCAACTGTAGGGGTATCAATACTGATATCTCTCACATAAGCTAGATACGTGTCACACCCCTTCTCAACCATTCGCTGAGCCTTAAGAAATGAAATAACTCTACTGGAAGTATGATCTAAGGTAACCCTCCACTCTACTCGCGGTACACCTGGCATAGCCAGCGTCACGATTTTTGCATGACAATCAAGAATAACATAATGAGGCGACAACCAGTACATGCCCAAGATAACATCAAAGTCTACCATGCTGAGCAATAATAAATCTGCTCTGGTTTCAAAACCACTAAGAGCAATCAAACATGACCGATAAACGCGGTCCACAACAAGAGAATCTCCAACAGGAGTGGAAACATAAATAGGAGAACTCAAGGAATCCCGAGATACGCCCAAATGCGGGGCTAAATAAGAGGACACATAAGAATAAGTGGAGCCTGGATCGAATAAAATCGATGCATCTCTATGACAGACCAGGATAATACCTGTGATGACAGAATCAGAGGCGACAGCCTCAGTACGGGCAGGAAGGGCATAGTGTCTGGCCTGGCCTCCCCCTCTAGGGCGACCTCTACCTCCCCGACCTCCACATCTAGCTGGCGGGGCAGGTGGGGTAGCAACTAGTGTTGTAACTATAGCCTGGGAGCTCTGGGGGGCACGCTGTGGCTGAGAAGTCTATGGAGGTGCACCCCTCCTAAGTCTGGGACAACCCTCACCATATGGCGTCTGTCGCCACACTCAAAACAAGCTCTGGGAGGACGTGGCGGCTGTGACCGACCACTGAAAGCACCTCGTGCAGGAGGCGCACTAGATGGAGGTGCATAATAGAACTCCTGAGGTCTAGGAGGAGCTGGAATACCACTGGCAGCTGGAAGAGCTGAATGGACGGGGCGACTCATATAACCCCTACCATGACGAGCTGCAGCTGGGGCACGGGCACCAGAATAATGGCCCGACTCTCGAGACCTCTTGGCCTCCCTGTCTTCTCTGTCCCAAGCATGCATACCCTCTACTCTCCTAGCAATGCTCACCACCTGCTGATAAGGAATATCCAATTCTAACTCCCGAGCCATGCTAGACCTGATGCTAGGAATGAGCCCCTCAATAAACCGGTGAACTCTCTCACGAACTGTAGAAACCAAAGCTAGTGCATGCCTAGCCAAGTTAGTGAAATGGACAGCATACTCCGAGACAGTCATAGAACCCTGGCGCAAACGCTCAAACTCTGCGCGCCATGCGTCCCTGAGGCTCTGAGGAACACACTCTCTCAGGAACATATCTGAAAACTTAGTCCAAGTCAGGGAAGCCGCTTCATCTGGACTGTCTAACTTATAAGTACGCTACCACTGATAGGAGGTGCCTCGAAGCTGGAAGGTAGTGAAAGAAACCCGCTCGATCCTGTTATACCAATGGTACGGAGTATACGGTAGCACTCCTCTAGAAATCCTAGAGCATCATCTGATGCTAGTCCACTGAATGTAGGACGCTGGTACTTCTTGAACCTCTCAAGCCTCCTCTGCTCCTCTTCTGAAGCTACTGCCCTTTCCTCGGGCTAAATTGGGGCTACAGGCTGTGCCGGTATAATCTCTGGAACCTGCTCAACATGCACTCGCTGCTCAGGAGTGCGGGCAGCGGGAGTCTGGGCTCCTCCCCCGGCCTGGGATGTGGCTGCAGCAAGGGGAAGCAACCCTGCCTGAGCTAGAGTGGTATACATACTCATGAATTGTGCAAGAGTCTCCTGGAGAGCTGGAGTAGTAGTAGTAGTATCAGGCGTTTGGGCTCCGGCTGGAGCTGCTGGTGGCTCATCTGTAGCAGCTCGCGCAGGTGCTCTGGCTGCACCGCATGCGCGTCCTCGGCCTCTATCCGGCCCCGACCTCTGATGGCTCTTGCAGAGGGAACAGGTGTCTGGTCACCTCCGGTAGCATGTGTCCTCACCATCTGTGAGAGAATAGAAGACAGAAGTTTAGAATTTCGATATCAAAAATCTCGCACGACAAGGAAATCAAATAAAGTGGAATTTTCTTAACAGTACATAGCCTCTCATAGATAAGCACAGACGTCTCCGTACCGATCCGCGAGACTCTAATAAATCGGCTTGTGATTCATGACTTCTATGAACCGAGAGCTCTGATACCAACTTGTCACGATCCAAATTCGCTCTCCGAGAACTGTCGTGACGGCACCTAGTCTCTAAAACTAGGTAAGCCTAACAATTTGCGGAAAAAGAGAAAACGAAGATCAAACTAGTAAAAACTGTGGATAAAACATACGAAAATGTTAAGATGCCGTCTGGCATATACAAAATACACACTTTCAACTGAATCACTCCCAAAACCCGGAATCTCATGAAATCACAAGCTGAGGATACTACATAAGGTTCTAACTCTAGAATGTCTAGTCAAAGGAAAATACAGAAGATCTACAGCTAAAAGAGGGAATAGAGAGGGACTCATCGGTCTGCGGACGTGGCAGATATACC
>NC_031989.1:14971894-14977934 GCF_001879085.1 Nicotiana attenuata
ACAATACGAGGGTCATCTTAGCCCATAATGCCGTAAAGGCCCATACAAAACTACGATATGCGTAGCGAAAAATCATGTAACTCTAACAATCCTTCATAGCATAAGAGAGAAACACATAACATAGGCCAAGGCGCGAACACATCCATTCCGCCCGATGACATACAAGTGGTAATAGCTGCATGAGAGCAAGCAAATCCAATCTGATACAAAATGCACATTCTCATTAGGCTCACAAATAATACTCAAACTAAATTCCGATCATTCCCAAACAGGTAAATATCCTTCCAAAAGTCCATAGCAACCTTTCAATAACACATACAATTAATCACCCAATCCTCAACATTACATGAATTGTGCAAGAGTCTCCTGGAGAGCTGGAGTAGTAGTAGTAGTATCAGGCGTTTGGGCTCCGGCTGGAGCTGCTGGTGGCTCATCTGTAGCAGCTCGCGCAGGTGCTCTGGCTGCACCGCATGCGCGTCCTCGGCCTCTATCCGGCCCCGACCTCTGATGGCTCTTGCAGAGGGAACAGGTGTCTGGTCACCTCCGGTAGCATGTGTCCTCACCATCTGTGAGAGAATAGAAGACAGAAGTTTAGAATTTCGATATCAAAAATCTCGCACGACAAGGAAATCAAATAAAGTGGAATTTTCTTAACAGTACATAGCCTCTCATAGATAAGCACAGACGTCTCCGTACCGATCCGCGAGACTCTAATAAATCGGCTTGTGATTCATGACTTCTATGAACCGAGAGCTCTGATACCAACTTGTCACGATCCAAATTCGCTCTCCGAGAACTGTCGTGACGGCACCTAGTCTCTAAAACTAGGTAAGCCTAACAATTTGCGGAAAAAGAGAAAACGAAGATCAAACTAGTAAAAACTGTGGATAAAACATACGAAAATGTTAAGATGCCGTCTGGCATATACAAAATACACACTTTCAACTGAATCACTCCCAAAACCCGGAATCTCATGAAATCACAAGCTGAGGATACTACATAAGGTTCTAACTCTAGAATGTCTAGTCAAAGGAAAATACAGAAGATCTACAGCTAAAAGAGGGAATAGAGAGGGACTCATCGGTCTGCGGACGTGGCAGATATACCTCGAAGTCTCTGAAAATCGCCTCGCCTCACTAACGGTATGGCTGAGTCGAAGAACCTGGATCTGCACACGAAAAACCGGTTATTTTGTGACGAGGAAGGACAGGGCCCTACTGGTTATTTATATATATAACAAGGTAAACAGTTGAAATGAAACAATATGATTAAATTACTAACAGTCGATAAAGAATAAAAACACAGAAAGAATATAACTCAATACACGGAGATAGCAACAAGGGGATCTATCGGGATATCGTCCCGTAGTCCCAAACGTAAATGTGCAGGGGGGTCTACCGGAATACAGATCCGCAGTCCCAAAGTAAATATCTAGTACAGGGGAAATCTACCGGGTGATGTCCCGTAGTCCCAATATAAATGTGCAGGGGGATCTACCGGAATACGATTCTGTAGTCCAAAGTAAATATCCAGTACATGGGAATCTACCGGGTCCTGTCCCGTAGTCCCAATATAAATGTGCAGGGGGATCTACCGGAATACCAATCCGTAGTCCCAAAGTAAATATCCAGTACAGGGGAATCTACCAGAATACAAATCCGTAGTCCCAAATAAACATGCAAGGGGATCTCCCGGGATATCGCCCGTAGTCCCAAAATAAATACACAACAATCTCAAGAAGAATAATCAGTTCTATCCAAATTTCGTATCAAGGAAACATGTATTTCTGTCCTAACATGCTGCACAGGATTCAGATAAATAGTTTAAGCAAGTAGAACAATTAAGTCACTTAGGTATGCTCCCCTAAACTAATAGTAGGCTTCAATTGCAATTAGTGTACAACAAGGAAGAAAACACAATTATATTTACTTATTGAAAACGGGATTTCTCAACAATTAGCACATGTACGCACTCGTCAACTCACGTACAAGGCATTTCATATATCAACAATACCAAATCCTAAGGGGAGTTCCCCCACACAAGGTTAGGCAAACCACTTACCTCGAACCAGCTCAATTAACTCGAAATCACGTTCTTATTATGAGTACCCGACTCCAAATGACCCAAATCTATTCAAATTTAATTGCATAATGTAAATATAACTTCAAGTAGCTAATTCAACTAATAAATTCGAAGCTAACACGCGAAATTAAGAAAATCGCCCAAAAAGTCTCCCGGGCCCACATCTCGGAATTGGGTAAAAGTTATCAATTTAGGACACCCATTAACTCACGAACACACTCGAACAAAAATCATCAAAATCCGACGTTAAAATCTTGCTCAAAACTCGGATTCTCAATTGAAAAACTTTTCTCCCATTTCAAACTTTTATCCCCCAAATCCTTTAATTAGGAGAGGAAAACAACATTAGATTATAGTTCTAAGATCAAAATCAAGTTAGAAATCGTTACCCAATGATTCTCCTTCAAAAGCCCTCGAAAAATCATCTCCCACCCAACTCCAATTCTATTTTTGTGTTATGAAATTTCAAACCCTCGAATTTTCTATATTTGCCCAGCGATTTCCGCTTCTGCGGCTGGGGACTCACAGCTGCGAGTTTCCATTAAACGGTCAAAAGCCGTACCTGCGCTATTGTCTACGCAGATGCGGTCCACTTTTACGGTCCAGTAGCCGCATCTGCGGTCCCTGGCCAATAGTGCCAAAACCGCACCTGCGTCTTACTCCTCCGCATCTGCGGCCCGCACCTACGGGCTCCTCACCGCAGGTGCGAACATACCGGAAGCAACGAATCTGCAGATTTTGCCTAAGTCCAAAATCTCTTCCGTTAAGCATCCGGAACTCACCCGAGGCCCCCGGGACCTCAACCAAGCATATCAACCAGTCCTAATATATTATACGGACTCATTCCATCCCTCAAATCACATCAAACAACGCTAAATCCACGAACCACCCTCCAATCCAAGCCCAAGGATTCCAAAACTTCCAAATTCCGCTTTCGATCAAAAAGTCTATCAAACCTCGTCCGAATGACCTGAAATTTTGCACACACGTCTCATTCAACACTACGGAGCTATTCCGACTCTCGAAATCGGATTCCGACCCCGATATCAAAATTTCACTATCGAACCGAAAACTTCAAAAATTCAACTTTCGGCATTTCAAGCCTAAATAAGCTACGGACCTCCAAAACACAATTCGAACACGCCCCTAAGCCCGAAATCACCAAACGGAGCTAACAAAATTGACGGAATTCCATTCCGATGCTGTTTCAGACTGCTCCGACTACGACCCAAATTCTAAAGCTTAAGCTCTCATTTAGGGACTAAGTGTCCAAAACACTCCGAAACTCGAAAGAATCCTCGTGACAACTCACCATAGCAGAAACAAACACGGGGAATGCAGTTAATAGGGGATCGGGGCGTTAATTCTCAAAACGACCGGCGGGTCCTTACACCGGCCCGTGGGCCTAATAAAATATTTATTTAAAATATATAAAAAATAAAAAGTATATTGCCTTTAGAGATGGAAAGTCGAATTGGATCTTTACTAAGAGGAACCAAAACTTGATCTTGAGAAGTTTCAAGAGATGGATGTTGTCATGTATTGGAAGGACCATTCTAGAAAATATCCCGATCTTTCAATGAAGGTGCGTGATGTGTATTCTTATTACCATTGTAGAATCGGAAGTTCTTACAAAGTACACAAGTTGCATTTATTATGAAAATGTCCAAACACTTGTTACTACTCGAAATTGGCTGCACAGGTTTTCCAAAACTCAAACTTGTAATATTTTTTTATGTGAATTTAAATATTATTAATTTTTAAAATTTAATTATTTTTAATATTTAACTAATTAATATTGCATATGAATTGTAGATGAAAGTGAAGATGTTAAGACAACCTTGTCACAAGCGGATTCAAATGTGTTTGATGAAGATGATGTGTTGAATATCTCATAAGCATCATGAACGTTCTCTTGAATAGTTTGTTTTAAATTTTGACTTTTAGTTAATGAAATCTTGTCTTATACTTTTTTTAGTATTTATTGTGCTTATATTGGAACAATATAAAAAGTTATTAAGTTTTGCGATTTTTTTCCAACAAGATATTTTTTAACTTTAAATAGTTATCTTTTTTTATGTTAGAACTTAAAGAAAAAATATAAAATTATATTTTTAAAAATGATGGGCCGGCCCGTGGGGCACGCGGCCCACATAGGGCTGGGGTGGATTGACCATTATAATGCCCATCAGAATAGTGGGCTAATCCAGCCCACCCTATCAATTGCTAAAATCCACGTGAACTGGGTTGGACTAACCCGGCCCGGCCCATATTGACAGCTCTAAGTGTTACTTTTCGAGGCAGAATGAATTAATGAAGATAGCGACTGTATTAATTATAGTACCATCTCTTGTTTCTACACAGCCTACAGGTGTACTTTTTACAGCTAATTATCACTCTCAATTTGCCACCAAATGTTTGCTTTTATTTTAATTTCTTTATATTTTTTAGATTTGTAAACTCCGTGGAAAAAAGAAGGAAAAAACCTTCACCGGAGTTCGCAAGATTCCGAACTATTTTCACGTCCATTAAAAAAGATTCAAGATTTAATTTATAAAGTTATTCCGCAACGCCGACTGGGGGCCCCATTTTCAATTGACAATATTTTATAAATTAATTTTTTATATAAAAAATTAATTATCTTAAAGTCAAAATAAATAAATAAAAAACTTACAAAAGGGAAAAGAAAATTTTAATTTGTTATTGATATTGACCCTTGAGTTTGAATAATCTGAAGCGTACACAAATATTTTTAATTTTTTGTTTAGTGGGTGAAAATTGAGATTATTAGTTGATAAAAATCTGAAAAAAAATATTGACTTAGCCTTGATGAAAACATAATAGTCATTCTGGCATGATAGTTTAGGCTTATTTTTCAAATTATATAGCATTAAAGAAAATATTACAAGTAGAAGATAAAACTCTAATCGACATACTTAATAAGATAACAAGACATGATTTTTTTTTCCAATGTTTATATTCCTTATAGAATAATATACTATAACAATTGTATCGGGGAAAGAAGTTTTTCCAAATTAAATTTGATGAATCTTGTATAGGATCAACAATGTCTCACGAGAAGCTAACTGGATCAACATTATCAGTTGAAAAAAGAATTATTAGGATAACTCGATTACAAGAAAATTATTAATAATTTTGCATTTAAAAAGTTAGAAAAATGTACTTCAAATAAAAATATATAAGTTTTTTTATAAAAAGAATTAAGGCCTCTCATTAATTGCTTTAGGTCACCAATCATGTTGAGCCGCCCCTGGTTATTCCTGTTAAATGCTTTTTAATATTTGAGCAGTACTAAAATGAACTATCACTTCTTTAATATTAAGTATATTACTTGAAAATAATTAACAAATTTAGTCTTTAATTACTAAAGCCATAATTATTTTGGATTATTTTTTGAGCTAAAGTGGCTGTTAGTTGAGAAGGTGAAAGTATCAAGTTAGACAAATTTAAGTTAAAGTATGTATTAAATTAAAAATGGATATGTAATAGTAAGAACTAATTTAAGGAACACATATCATGTAAAGTATTTATTAATTTAGTGCAATTCCAAATAGGCAGAATACCTATAAAAAAAAAAAACCTAAACTTGGCACGGATTATTAGTTATTGTCCTAAACTATTCGTGGTCATAATTACCCCCTCAACCTGGCCTTTTAAGAGTTATTATGCCCTGGACACTGATGTGGCAAAGAGTTTGGGTGCACTCTCTTTTAAGCGCGTGAGAATGAAGAAAAATTGAAAAATCAGTTTCCAAATAGGTGATTTTTTAACTTTTAATTATCATATAGTCATATAAAATGCTTTATTTGTTACGACTATGTATTTCTTCTTGCTTCATCCTAACATTCAATGTGGACTTTACTCTAACTTTTATTATTGTTAATTTCTTCTAAGATATAATGCCTATTTGTTCCAAATACATATTTTTTTTTTTTTT
>NC_031989.1:14978152-15016087 GCF_001879085.1 Nicotiana attenuata
ATATATATATATATATATATATATATATATATATATATATATATATATATATATATATATATATATATATATATATTAATCTTTTTTCGTATATACGTATATTATATATAGTATACATATTTTACATACTTTTTAGGAGAAATATACATATTTTTTTACCAAGTTATGGCACATGAGCACTAATGAAAATAAACCAATTAAAGAAAAAATTTGTTAAACTTTGATATATTGGAGACTTGGACGAACTTGTTTTAGGAAACCTAATCTAGACTAACATCAATCGATTTTCTTTGAGAAATTTGTAAAGGAATCAATTACTCATACTGAAGTAAATACAAAATAAATTAAAGATCACAATCTCATCACTTTAATATCATGTAAAATAAAAATATTCATCTAAACTTTCCCCTATTATTTTAACACTTTAATATTAAATTTTATATTTTAAAAATTATCATTTGATTATTTTCTTATTATTTAATATTTTAAAAATTAATTCAATTTGTTTGAAATATGTAGTAACTCCTAATATTTAGGTAAAAGATACTAACTTAATTTAGTTGTAGCTTTATATGTACTAAATACAATTTAAGACTTTAAAAATAGTAAGAATTTCAACTTTGTTTAAAATTTTATAGATGTTTTCTTTAAGGTAGTACTAAAATTTTCTTCAGTACGTATCTTTCTTTTATTACATGCCTTGTTATAAAGGAATTGTAATTAGGAACAGTACTTTTCCAATTCAAGTAGGATCAACGTTGTAGGGTCGGGTATGTATAGTTTAAATCGAAAAAGAATTCTATCATTAGGTAATTTACCATTAGATCCTTAAATTATACAAATATTTAAGGGCATAAAAGTCGATCAATGTTTCAGGGATATTTTAGTCGTTCAACATTTAGCATAAATTATTCGTACTTTTATAATAATATAAATATAGATAGATAGATATAAAAAATATAGATAGAATAAAAGTTGAAGGCCGTTTAAGTAATCATGAGCACGTAATAGCAACGTCGCAAAAAGAGATTATTTTTTATTACTTAAAAATACATCCATATTCATAAACAAAGCAGCTCCTTGTAGTTAGATTTTCCTATAAAATAATAAATGTTGACCTGTAGCGCAAGAGAGTAGAAAGAGAAAGGAGACAACAGAGCGTGAGAGAGAAGCGGGTCCACGAAAAAGGTGGCAACCCTCTTTTTATTCGGGTCATAAAACAAATGGACCGGTTCAGCTAGCGGGTCAGCCACGTGCCCCAATAAAACGGGAGAAATTCAAAAATAGCCAGATTTACAAGTGGTCGTTCAAAAATAGCCCAGTTTTAAAAGTAATCGAAATCTAGTCACTTTTCATGTAAAGATAAATCTGAGCAAAAACACTGTTTAAAACCCGGAAAATACGCCAGTATATTATGCTGGAGTTCCAGCATAAGTATACTTGAACTCCAGCATATTATACTGGAGTTCCAGGATAAGTATGCTGGAACTCCAGCATAATATGATGGAGTTCCAGCATAAGTACACTAGAACTCCAGCATAATATACTGGAGTTCCAGTAAAGTATAGCGGTCCAGTATAATATGCTGGAAGTTCATACACAAGTGCTCGAATCTCTAGTATATTATGCTGGAACTTTCCGTGTGTTGGAGTTCCAGCATAATATGCTGGAAGTTCATACATAGGTGCACCGAACTCCAGTATATTATGCTGGACCGGTCTCTATTGCAGCAAAATAGTGGCTATTTTTCATTGACTTGGTAAACGCTGGCTATTTTTGAATGACCAGTCCGAAAACTGGCTAGACCGTTGTCACAACCCAAACCCCGCACTGGTCGTGATGGCGCCTCTCGTGAAGACGAGGCCAGCCAACTAACCTAACTCGTCTTTTGAAAAATAATTTAAACATGAATAAACAACTAAAATATGACTTAATAATGTTAATCAGCGGAAATACAACCCAACACAGCCCTAATCGGGGTGTCACAAGTCACGAGCATCTATCAAAATGTAAATCCACTACAAGGCCTAAAATATACAAAACCGAAATAATGAACAAAAGAGAGAAACATGGTGCTGCGAACGCTGGCAGTCACCTCCTTAACTCATGTAACTCTGCCTCTGATCGGCCAAAACCCGCTACCGGGTGATTAGATACCTGCATCTGCACACGCGGTGCAGGGAGTAAAGTGAGTACTCCAACTCAGTGAGTAATAAAGGTAAATAACAACTGAGCAGTAAGAAATCACGTAAAGCAAACCATCATGCTTTATAGAAGCAGGGTTCAATCATTTTGAGAAAACAGTGAAACTGTGAAATCTTTGGAAAATATCTTTGCTCAGTTTAAATCTCTTTTGAAAATGATCTTTTCAACAGTTACGAAATAATTTCAAAACAGTTAGTGCTGATAAGCACAGAAAAATCCGCCCCTCGGGCACAAATACCGCAGTATAACAGGTAAAAAGGCAAGTAAATATGCAAGATGAGCACATAAAAGTTCGCCCCTCGGGCAATATCTCAAAACAGTACCAGCCCTTCGGGCTCACTCTCAGAAACACTCTCAGCCCCTCGGGCTCTCTCTCTCAGATCACTCTCAAGACAGTATCATATAGTAACCGCTGCGGCGTGCAGCCCGATCCACATATCTCGCTATGGCGTGCAGCCCGATCCATATGGGTACCCGCGCTCACTGTGGGTGTGCAGACTACGGAGGGGCCCCTTACGGCCCAAGCGCAATATCAAGCCACCTCGTGGCATATAACATAAGGCCTGAAAGCCTCCTCACATAACACTCGAGGCCTGAAAGCCTCCTCACATAGCACTCGAGGCCTGAAAGCCTCCTCACATAGCACTCGAGGCCTGAAAGCCTCCTCACATAGCACTCGAGGCCTGAAAGCCTCCTCACATCACGCTCAAGGCTTGAAAGCCTCACTCAGTCCAGAAACATCATAAGCCCCTCGAGCATCAATAAAATAGTAGTGCTCAGCCCAAAAAACAGTGGAAATATCATTTAAGTCTCAAAGTTCAGTTAAAGCGGCTGAGTTTGTAAAACAGTATAATCAACAGGACTGAATTCAAGTAGTATATCAAAATAATGAGGAAACAGTGGTAAAAATCCCCGAAGGGTTCAGATAATTGGCACGAGCCCAAATATGGCAATCAGCCCAAATCATGATAATAACAAATAAGTTTCAGTCAAATACGCGGTAAAATCAACAATCGGGATGGACCAAGTCACAATCCCCAACGGTGCTCTACCCTACGCTCGCTATCCAGCGTGCAAGTCACCTCAATATAGCACTATGATATGCAAATCCGGGGTTTCAAACCCTCAGGATATCATTTACAATTATTACTCACCTTAAGCCGGCCAAAATCCTAGCTCGCTATGCCCTTGCCTCGCGAATCGACCTCCTCGTGCGTCGAATCTGATCAAAACCACAACGAATACGTTACAATAGGCTAAGGGAACATAACCCAATCGAAAAACATCGAAAATCACGAAATTTGCAAAACCCGAGCCCTGGGCCCACTTCTCAAAAATAAGAAAATTTAACATCATCGGATTCCTTATCTCGCCACGAGTCTATACATACCAAGAACTCCCAAATCCGAGTTCAAATGACCCATCAAAACCCACTTTAAAATACCAAAAATCAAGCCCCAACTTTTCTCCCTTTTTGATGAATTTTCATAAATTTCTAGGTTAATTCTTCCATTAAATCATGTATTTAGGCCATAGAACTCACCTCCAATCAATCCTAGTCGAAATCCCCTTCAATTCTCGTCCAAAAGCTCTCAAGGTTGCTCCAAAAATGGTGGAAAAATACCTTAGCTCGCGGATGAAATATTAATTTTTAAACCCTTCTGCCTAGACCTTATTTTCGCTTCTGCGATCCAGTTACCGCATTTGCGGTTTCCGCTTCTGCGGAATTATTCCGCTCCTGCGGTGCTTCACTTAACCGCCTGGACCGCTTCTGCGGTCTATATCCGCTTCTGCGGACGCCGCATATGCGGACCACCATCCGCTTCTGCGGAAGTCCACCAATGGCCCAAAATCCGCACCTGCTCTCCTATCTTCGCATCTGCGGAACCACATTTGCTGCCCCCTTTTCCGCAGATGCGGAAATACCAGATACCAGCAACTATCAGCAGTGCTACAAGTCCAAATTCATCCCGATGACCATCCGAAATCACCCCGAGGCCCCCGGGACCTCAACCAAAAGTGCCAATCCATCGTAAAACACCATTCAAACTTGCTCCAATCATCAAAACACCACAAACAACACCAAAACCATCAAATTAGATCGGATTCAAGCCTAAGTTCTTCTAAAACTTTCGAAATACGCATTCGATCAAAAACCCGACCAAAACACCTCTGAATGACCTGAAATTTTGCGCACACATCCCAAATCACCTAACGAAGCTACAAGAACTCTCGGAATCCCATTTCGACCCTCGGATCAAAATCTCACCTACCAACCGGAATTCGCCAAAATACTAACTTCGTCAATTCAAGCCTAATTCTACACCGGACCTCCAAAATCACTTCCGATCACACTCCTAAGTCACAAATCATCTAACGAACCTAACCAAATCATAAAAACTCCGATCCGAGCTCATATACAAATAAGTCAACTCTCGGTCAAACCTTCCAAATTCAAAACTTTCAACTGAAACTGTTCTTTCAAATTCATCCCAAATTTTCCTGAAAACCAAAACCAACGATCTACATTCGTCATAATACATAACACGGGGCAAGTCATGCCTGAGAACTGGCGATCAAAGTGCAAAAGCTCAAAACGACCGGTCGGGTCGTTACAACCGTGCTATTTTTACCAATAAAACCTGCTAACATATTAAAAGTTGGGCCAAAAATTCTGCCGTTAAATCAAGGGAATATTTGGCAAATACTCAGGTGGCTGAAAAAAATTATTCGCTCCTACCCACAAATGTTTTAAATACCCATAAAGTCAAGCTAAAGCAAGTTAAGCCAAATCAAGTCAAGTCAAATTAAGCTAAGTCAGGTGGGTAGGTCGGATAATTAGTTTTAACTGAGTAGATATATATTGTAACTAATTTTCAAATGGACAAAAAAAGGTAATTATTTTAAGTTCAATAGGTATTTTACATAAATTGCTCTTAAATCAAGGTATAACTTTAGCAACAGAAATAACGATAAGGATATTTATAGACCAAAAGTTATGGTATGGTAAAGTAAAATTACTATGTGTAGTCAATATCATGACTCAATTTTCGGGAAAAAAAAATCATGATTTACTCAAATGATTAAACTCTGCCGTGACTACTAACTCCATTACCTAAAAGAAAGATCCTGGTTCTTTTAGATTAAGATGAGGAATTTATAACATTGACACGAAAGAAAATTTGGTAATCTTGTAACTTGTGAGAAAGATATTGTTAGGGAACTATATTAGTCCCTAGCAGCCCCGTCGGCGACCTCTGTCCGGCAGCTCCCCCTTGTTGTCCCTCCTTTTTCGACTCTGTCCAGGTCCACCCCCGCGACAGGTTGACATCCCCCTTCCCTATTGGTTTCGTGGTGGTTGTGAATGATTTTTCAGGGAACTAGTTGCGGCTGCCCAGGCAAGCGCGAGGCGTACGGGCGAGTAGAGCGGAGCATCACCGGCAAGTGTGTGCAAAGGTTGGCAGGAGTTGGAAGGACGCACGACAAATTTCTGTGACCTCGGGTGCATCAAGTCATATTTCCAGGTTCTTTCCACCGGGAGTTGGTACCTCTCGCTTTCTTGTCTCTTTCTTTATGTTAGTTAAATTGTGGCTATTAAGTTAGCATCACTTTAAGCATATTATTAGAGTACTTGTGGTTGCTGCCTGTTATTTTCTAGTTTGGGTCTGTGTTAGTGTTTTTCGGAGTTTGTCTTAGGTATAGTGGCTGTGGTCTGGGATGGTAGAGTAAGGTCATGTCCTCAAGGGGTGCCGGGGGTGAGAAGGGGGTCAGTGGATGGTACGGGAAGAAGGAGAGTAAGGGGAAAGAGGGAGCTTGTAGATTGAGGATCGGGTCGTGGAACATAGGCATGCTGACGGGTAAGTCTATTGAGTTGGCGAAGATTCAGAAGAGGAAGGTTAATATAGCTTGTGTCCAGGAGACTAGGTGGGCAGGGTCGAAGGCGAGGAATGCGGGCGGGTATAAGTTGTGGTACTCTGGAGTCGTGAGGGGTAAGAATGGAGTGGGTATCTTGATGGATAGGGATCTTGGAGAGTCTGTGGTTGAGGTTAGGCGAGTGAATGATAGGCTAATTTTTATTAAGTTAGTGATTGGTGAGTGCACCCTCAATGTCGTTAGCACATACGCGCCGCAAGCGAGCTTGGATGAGGAGGTTAAGAGGCTCTTTTGGAGGGTTTGGACGAGATTTTGCGTAGTATTCCACCTACTGAAATGTTATTTATTGGAGGGGATTTTAATGGCCATATTAGGTCGGCTGCTGGTAGTTATGGCGAGGTGTATGGTGGCTTTGTCCTTGGGGATAGGAACGGAGGAGGTACTTCGCTGTTAGACTTCGCTAAGGCTTTCGAGCCGGTGATTGCGAACTCGACTTTTCCGAAGAGGGAGGAGCATCTGGTTACTTTCCACAGTTCGGTGGTGAAAACTCAGATTGATTACTTTCTCCTCAGAAGGTGTGATAGAGAGTTGTGCAAGGATTGCATGGTTATCCCGGGAGAGACCCTCGCGACTCAGCATAGGCTCTTAGTGATGGACATCGGCATTATGATGAAGAGGAAGAAAAGGTATGCTCGTGGCCGATCGAGGATTAGATGGGGAGCTTTAACCAAGGATAAAGCCCAAGAGTTGGACGGGAGGTTATCCGTTGTGGGAGCTTGGAGGAGTAGTGGAGACGCGAGCACTATGTGCTCAACGACAGCGAACTACGTCAGGGAGGCGGCGAGAGAGGTGCTAGGGATATCGAAGGGTTTTTCTGGCAGGCACCAAGGCGACTGGTGGTGGAATGACGTAGTCCAAGGTGAAGTGGAGGCGAAGAAGGTAGCGTACGCGAAGTTGGCAGGGAGCACAAGCGAGGAGGGGAGGAGAGAGAATAGAGAGAGGTACAAGGTGGCGAGGAAGGAGGCAAAGCTGGCGGTCATGGAGGCTAAGAATGCAGCGTTTGGTCGTCTATATGAGGAATTGGGGAGAAAGGCAGGGACAGGAAGTTGTTTCGGCTGGCTAAAGCGAGGGAGAGGAAGGCCCGGGATCTGGACCAAGTAAGGTGCATCAAAGACGTGGATGGTAGAGTATTGACGGGAGAGTCCCAGATTAAGCAGAGATGGCAGACGTACTCTATAGTCTTCTAAATGAGGAGGGGGACCGGGATATCGCGCTAGGGGATTTGAGGCATTCGTAGAGTCTCCGATATTTTAGGTATTGCAGGCACATTAAGGTAGAGGAGGTCGTGGGGGCTTTGCGTAAGATGAGTAGGGGTAGAGCGACCGGGCCAGACGAAATTCTGGTTGAGTTTTGGAAGTGTGTGGGTAGAGCAGGATTGGAGTGGTTGGCTGGGTTGTTCAATGTAATTTTTAGGACGAAGAAGATGCCAGAGGAGTGGAGGTCGAGTAGAGTGGTACCGTTGTACAAGAACAAAGGTGATATCCAGTGTTGTAACAATTATAGGGGTATCAAGTTACTTAGCCATACCATGAAAGTCTGGGAGAGGGTGATGGAGGTGAGGGTGAGGAAAATGACGTCTATATCCGACAATCAGTTTGGGTTCATGCCGGGTCGCTCCACTACGGAAGCTATCCACCTTATTAGGAGGTTGGTGGAACAGTACAGGGATAAGAAGAAGGATCTACACATGGTGTTTATTAACTTGGAGAAAGCGTATGACAAGGTCCCTAGGGAGGTGCTCTGGAGATGTCTTGAGGCAAAGGGCGTGCCAGTAGCCTACATAAGAGCGATCAAGGACATGTATGATGGAGCTAAGACTAAAGTTAGGACTGTGGGAGGCGACTCAGATCATTTCCCGGTTGTTATGGGATTACACCAAGGCTCTGCGCTTAGCCCGTTCTTATTTTCCTTGGTGATGGATGCATTGACACACCATATTCAAGGGGATGTGCCATGGTGTATGTTATTTGCTGATGACAGAGTTCTAATTGATGAGACGGGGGTCGGTGTTAACGAGAGGTTGGAGGTTTAGAGATAGACCCTCGAGTCTAAGGGTTTCAAATTGAGCAGGTCTATGACAGAGTACCTGGAGTGCAAGTTTAGCGCTGAGTCGAGGGAAGTAGGCAGGGACGTGAGGCTTGGATCAGAGGTCATCCCCAAGAGAGATAGCTTTAAGTACCTTGGGTCGATGATTCAGGGGGACGGAGAGATCGACGAGGACATCACTCACCGTATAGGGGCGGGCTGGATGAAATGGAGGCTTGCATCTGGAGTCTTGTGTGACAAGAAAGTGCCACTGATACTCAAAGGTAAGTTTTATAGAGTTGTGGTTAGACCGACCATGTTGTATGGGGCGGAGTGTTGGCTGGTTAAGAAATCCCATATCCAGAGGGTGAAGGTAGAAGAGATGAGGATGCTGAGGTGGATGTGCGAACACACTATGATAGACAAGATTAGGAATGAAGATATTCGGAAGAAGGTGGGCGTGACCCCTATGGATGACAAGATACGGGAAGCGAGACTTTGATGGTTCGGGCACGTGTGGAGGAGAAGCCTTGATGCTCCGGTGAGGAGGTGTGAGCGGTTGGCCATGGTGGGTACGAGAAGAGGTAGAGGGAGGCCTAAGAAGTATTGGGTAGAGGTGATCAGGCAGGACATGGTACGACTGCAGATTTCCGAGGACATGGCCCTTGATAGGAAGGTCTGGAGGTAAAATATTAGGGTTGTAGGTTAGGGGGTGGTAGAGCTTTCCTTACTTCATACCTGGGGTGAGGCGGGGTTGGATTAGGATTGATCTTAGATGGCTTGCAGTTTATGCCGAGTCCATACTATCCTTGCTGTTTATCTTAGCCCCGGGCCTTAGATACTGGTTACTGCTATTGCATGTCATTTATTTTTTAGTTGTTATGCTTCTGTTACTATTACGATTTCTAGTGAAATTACTAATGAATTGTCTTTTCTTGTTTTTTTTATTTCCGTCTTTCTAAGCCGAGGGTCTATCGGAAACAGCCTCCCTGCCCTATCGGGGTAGGGGTAAGGTCTGCGTACACATTACCCTCCTCAGACCCCACTTTGTAGGATTTTACTGGGTAGTTATTGTTGTACTAGTCACATATATAATGTATTCACGTCATTATTTTATTGGTCTAAATTATAAGGCAAGGATAGTAAAATTTTAAAATATTCTGATGGCTGAGAATTTAAGAAAGCATTTAATAGATTTAATATAATTTAGGGAAAAGAAATTTGAACGTTCGTGCTATATGAAAATATCTTCAAATTTGTCTGGATAATTTCTTTTTCATAAACTATAATATTGGTTTCTAGAAAACCAAAAAAAGAAAAAAAAAGAATTGGTGATTTTGTTGGAATGAAATATTAAGAAAATATTACTCAAATGTATATTGTATGCATTCAGTTGTCACTATTTTAAAATCAATCAAAAAATCTTTATCCTTGCCACAAAACTTATCTTCGGATTGCAAACAAATTAAAATCAGATTTAACAAGTAAGATAGGTTTAGAGAAATAATACTGACTTTTTTCGTGTTCTAAAACAGCCCTTAGCCGTTTCAATCTTTACAGAGAGAATGTCTCCGGAACAAGATTAACTGTTAGTAATTCTATTGGAATCAAATTATTAGGACAAATTAAGTCCTCAGACATGTAAATGCATGCTTGTCTATATTCTTTGCTTCAAAGTATAACTTGGGCAAAGAAAAGTAGAAAGTTTAGACAAAAAGAATTGGATTTATTGGAAGACAACCTGATAACAGCGTCCAGTAAAACTCTTGGCTGACTTTCTAATCTTTGAGTCAACAGCCACCCTAGCCTTTTGACTTCAATAGAATAACGTATATGTACTACGTACTTACTTCTTTTGGGGGTAAAAGTAAGTGTTTAATATCAAAATATTGACTCATTGTTTCATACTAATGACGTCCTAAACATGGATTTTGCTTCCTTAGGTTTGGCTTTTCTCATGTTTTGATTTGATACAATTATTAAAATGACTAGAAAGTAAAAAAGCATAGCCATGTAATTTTACTATTTATAGGAACTAGGAAGTACGTTTTGGTTACCCCGAAAAGAGGTGATAAATGCTACTAATTTTTATTACTCTGAACCTCCACGGAAAGAATTTAAAACTTTTACGTACTAATGGTGGGAGAAAAGTAAATTAGAGATAATTTTATAAAATTTACCTTTTTAAAAGCTGGAGATTGTTTGACTCAAAAGATATAAAAACCTCTTTGAACAAATCAATTTAAAGACGAAGGAGTAAATCTTACCTGAATATAATAAACACTAGAAAGAGTAAGTGATGAAGATAGGAATGTCAATAGATTTCCTTTTGTTTTGATAATGTTTCTGTTACAAGAGTTTTTCGGTCCCCTTTACAAATTTCTTTGTCCCCCTTATATACTAGAGAGAGACTCTTCTAAATTGTCAGAAGCAAACTACCAAGAATATTCGATGGAATATTCTCAATGTCCCCTAATGGGCTTACAATATTACAAGGGTCGTACGGCCTCTTCTTTTGTCCTAAGGTCGCCTCTTTCGGGACATCGACTCGAAGGTACCCGATCGTTTGTCGTACTCGTCATAGGTCGTAGTTGGTCAAATTTGGACCCAGACAGTTAGTCCCTCCGCTTGTCGGGGTTGCGAACGGACGCATCCTCGATGAGCGGATTTCATACACTCTCTTGGAGGAATTTGACCCGTGGAAACATTACGACATGGCCAACGGGGGATGGTCATTACTTTCAGCAAAACACCGGGTGGTACATTTCACAGGGAAATGATGTCAGCTCCACGTGCGTCATCATTATGTAGGTTTTCGAAACAAGGATTTGACGGCTTGATGCTTCGATTCTCGCGTAGCTCTGAGACCTGCCGCCTCGATTCTGGCGCCACCCAACCCTATAAATAGGCGAGGATTTGTTTTTCTGAAGAACTTTAGCCATTTCTCTCTTGAAAACTTCTTTTACTCTCGCTCATTTGCTCTCATATCCTTCTGTTCCTTCTTTCGTTCTTCACCTGAAGCTTCCACTTTCTTTTTCCTCGTTGATATTCCTTTGATCGATATCATGCCGAGGTCTCGTCGTTCTCATGAAGAGGTTCCTGAAGCTACCCCGTCGTACACGGTACCTCCTTCTGACAGCGGGGATATGGTGGTGGAAGAGGGTGACAACCCTCTTACGATGGGGGAGTTACTACCGAGACACCCTTTATCTCGGAGTGACTTCCTCGAGGATCCTGCTCCTATCCTGGACCCTATGTTTTCAGAGACTGAGCAGGTCCATCTCGACGTCCTTCATGTAAAGTATGGCATTCCTGCTATATAGAAATGGTTCCAGCGGGGAGAGATTACGTGGACGTCCACAGACCGGGGTACTGCGCTTTCTACGAGTACCCTTTTATGATTGGCTATACTCTTCCTCTCTTCCCTTTAGCAGAGGAATGTGGTAGATTCTACGATGTTTGCCCAGCACAACTTACGCCATATCGCTCAAGGTGCTTCTGCTACTGACCAAGTATGTAGAGTTGGTGGGGTGCAACGTTTCTATTCACCACCTTCTGCACCTGTTCACGCCTGGCTTTCTCAGGGGTACCATGGTGCACTTGAGGCTTCGTGGCACGAAAAGGCTGGTGGTCGGGACGGACGATCGGGCAAGTCGTAAGTTTTGGCATAAGTACTTCTTTGTCAAGACTGAGCACGTCGTTTCTGATTCCGCCGGATTCCCGGAGTTGTGGAATGAGACTCATAAGTGTCGTTACTCATTTTGTTCTCCTTTTTTCCGTATTTTCTGTGGATTTTATTCTCTTGCCGTTTTGCAGTGATGGGCCGTCTGCCTCGCCCTATTGCAGGTATTAGGGATTGGGTAGCCTGTCTGTTGCCCCATGCAGCAGAAACTCGAACTTGGTCCGCCTTTGTGAAGCGATACGGCCCTAAAGTTTCTTCCGGTAAATGTAGTACTTACTACTTTGTTAGTTGCGTGACCGTATTTAGTGGTACGACCCTTTGTGATGATAGGTCGAGGAGCTTCCAGGCGAAGGGCATCAGTCCCCGCCTTTTGACAAGCCGTTGCTACTGCAGACACACAGTTTGTTTTGAATGAGTCTGTTCGTGGGGATCGTCCTCAACCCATTCAACTAGGAGATCCGTCTCGAGTCGTGGTCACGAGGGAGGAGGCTTCCTCGGTGCCGGCCTCACATCCTTTGGATGAATCTTCTAACGGAGATGAGTCGTCGTCGAGGAAAAGAAGGAGGCTGGATCTTGGGAAGGGCGTGGCCACGGATGCTGATAGGAGCGGGGCGTCCCTGACAGCCCATGTGCCCGTATTTATGGCCGATGCTATTTTGTCGGGGAGGTCTCCTCGAGTGGAAGGAATTTTTCCAGGGGCTGGCTCAGTGCGCTCTATTGAGGGCGGTGCGTCGTCCAACGTCGGAGGGCATCATGTTGAGGGTGGCAGCTCTGGTTCGGATGTCGACCCAGAGGATTTTAATGAGTTCGTGGGTCTCCATACCCACGTGGAGGTTAGAATGGACGGTTCTGACCGTCATGTAGTTGTTCCTGGGGATTACAACTTGCTGCTGAACATCGAGCAAGTTGTGTCTGCCTTAGCTCCTTTGTGTGCTGCTCCTGAAAGCGAGATGCTTAGGGCTATGAGCGACATGGAGTTGTCTCAGAAGGTCGCCGGTATGTCATTGCAGGTAGATGCCTTGTCTTTTCATTTTGTTGTTGTGTTTGTGTGGTAATCGTTGTTCCGTATTTTTGTTTCTAACTTCTCCCCTTCTCTTTTGTTAGACCCTCGTCATGGAGTTTGAACGGGATCGTCGGGATAGGAGACGGACAGGTTTTTATGAGAAGATGTCATCCATATATCACCTGTATCGGGCTAAGCACCGGGCGATGACCGACATTTATCATTAAGACCCTGAGTTTCAGGTGTTCCGTGAGGGGCTTAAGCAGCGGGAGGATCAGTTGGAGCTCAAGATTGAGGAGTTGAGGGAGAGGGATGAGGAGATCGTGAGGGTTTTTGCCCGCAACAGTGAGCTGGAGGCTTCCCTTAAGGCGAGGGAGGAAGAGCTCGAGTTGAGATAGGGATTGACAGCTGAGAATGCCGACTTACAAGCGAAGGTGGCCGACTTGACCGCTGGGTTGAGTGCAAAGGTGGCGGAGATTGAGGGGCTCCAGGGCGAACTGGGCGTTAGTGCCGACAAGTTGGTAGTGGCTATTTCTGAATTGGCATCTTTAGAAGACGCCCTTCGCATTTCTAGGTCGGAGTTGACTGAGGAGAAGGAAGCCACTGGTCGGCGGGTCGCAGGGCTCGAGGGGCGTATCAGAGAGCTGGAGGCGGAGCTAGATGCACTAATTGGTCAAATGGCCTCGCTGAGGGTGAAGGATGCGAGTCGACGTCGTTTATACGAGTTGTGGGTTCATGCTGAGGCCCGAATAGATGTGTATAAGGCTTTTCTTGCCGAGGGAAGGGTGACTAAAGTGGAGCTTCAGACCGTCCATACCGCAGCTCGTGAGGCTTGTGGGTATGACCCCCTTACTCCCGACGGGGGCGACGTCAATTCTGACGATGCGGATCATCTTGCCTCGGACTCATGGTACGAGGATGTTTACCTTTTCGGGGGTGATGCGTAGCTTATTTTTGTACTTGTTTTTGTTGGCGGGATTTTTGCAGAGGGCGTACTTGAGCCCGTTTGTGGATACTGTAGCTAACATTTCGATGTAATGTAAAATATATTTTGTTGATTTGCTCTTTTGTCAATGTTTACAACATTTGGGGTACCTGTCGATGGCTTCGGCCATTGGGATGTTGCTTCGAACTGTAGTCGAAGTAGAGTCCCATTGTAATTCGAACGAGGTCGAACTTATGTCGTCATCGATGGCCTTGTCCATTGGGATGTCGCTTCGAACTGTCGTCGAAGCAGAGTCCCGTTGTCGTTCGAACGAGGTCGAACTTATGTCATCATCGATGGCCTTGGCCATTGGGATGTTGCTTCGAACTGTTGTCGAAGTGGATCCCGTCGTAGTTCGAACGAGGTCGAACTTATGTCGTTGTCGATGGCCTTGGCCATTGGGATGTTGCTTCGAACTATCGTCGAAGTAGGATCTTGTCGTAGTTCGAACGAGGTTGAACTTATGTCATCGTCGATGGCCTTGGCCATTGGGATGTTGCTTCGAATTGTCGTCGAAGTAGGATCCCGTCGTCGTTCGAACGAGGTCGAACTTATGTCGTCATCGATGGCCTTGGCCATTGGGATGTTGATTCGAACTTTCATCGAAGTAGGATCCCGTCGTAGTTCAAACGAGGTCGAACTTATGTCGTCGTCGATGTCCTTGGCCATTGGGATGTTGCTTCGAACTGTCGTCAAAGTAGGATCCCGTCGTAGTTCGAACGAGGTCAAACTTATGTCGTCGTCGATGGCCTTGGCCATTGGGATGTTGCTTCGAACTGTCGTCGAAGTAGGATCCCCTTGTAGTTCGAACGAGGTCGAACTTATGTCGTCGTCGATGGCCTTGGCCATTTTTGGTTGGAGATTTGGTCGTATTCCCGTAGGAAGACATGCTTATGCAATGGAGGTTTAATTATATATTTGTAAGGATCACATGTCGACTCTGCACATACAATGGAGGTTTGATTAAGTTCTTGTGAGAATCACATGTCGATTCCGCACGTACAATGGAGATTCGATTATCTATATCCAGTCCCTTCATTACTTTGCTCCGGAGATCCTATCGACGGGTCGAGGTAATGAACAACACTCTGATCCTTGAAGCATCTCCCTCGCCGCCTCGTTAAAAACCTCCCCGGGGAAACCCGATTGGGACAAAACCCGAGTGAGGGAAAAAGAATACGACTTAGGTGACGCCTTCTTTCAGAAGCGGAAGTACTTGAGATGGGCGACGTTCCAGTTGTTTTGGAGTATCTTTCCCCCCATTGTTTCTAACTAGAACGCTCCTTTGTTTGCTGCAGCTATGACTTTGTATGGTCCGTCCCAGTTCGTTCCCAATTTTCCCTCATTAGGGTCTTTTGATGCTTGTGTCTTAGCCTTGAGGGCGTAGTCTCCGACTTTGAGCGGTCGTACCTTGGCTCTCTTGTTATAGTACCTTTCTACTTGCTGCTTCTGGGCTACCATTCTTACGTATGCCATGTCACTTCGTTCTTCAAATTCATCCAGATCCTGCAGTCTACTTTCGTTATTACCTGTTCCGCTCTCGTTGGAGTATCTCAAACTGGGCTCCCCAACTTCGACGGGTATAACCGCGTCGGTTCCATAAACTAATGAATATGGCGTTTCTCTTGTGCTGGTTTTTGGCGTAGTGCGGTTTGCCCATAATACTTCCGGTAGCAGTTCGGGCCATAGCCCTTTGGCTTCCTCTAGCTTCTTTTTCAATATATTCAGTAGTACTTTGTTGGAGGATTCGGCTTGACCATTGGCGACAGGGTGGTATGGCGTGGAGAGTATTCGTTCGATGCGCCACTTCTCGAAAAACTTAGTCGTTCTTTTTCCGACAAACTGAGGGCCGTTGTCGCAGCTGATCTCTTTGGGGATGCCGAAACGGCATATGATGTTTTTCCATATGAAGGCGATGACCTCCTGCTCGCGTATCTGAGTGTATGCACCTGCTTCCACCCATTTAGAGAAGTAGTCAGTTAAAACCAAAAGGAAGCGTACTTTACCTCGTCCGGCCGGGAGGGGGCCAACTATGTCCATTCCCCACTTTATGAACGGCCATGGCGAAGTGACGGAATGAAGGAGTTCCCCTGCTTGATGTATCATAGGGGCGTACTTGTGACATTGCTCACATTTCTTGACGTAGTCGGCGGCTTCTTTTTTCATGGTGGGCCAGTAGTATCCGGCACGGATGAGGCATCGGACGAGGGCGCAATTTCCCGTATGGGTGCCGCAGTGCCCTTCATGTACTACTTCCAGTACTTGCCTTGTTCGGTGCGGCCCAAGGCATTTGGCTCGGGGGCCGCCGAACGTTCTTTTGTAGAGATCACCGTTTACTAGGCTATACCGGGCTGCCTGTACTCGGACTTTTTTGGCTTCTTTTTTGTCTTGCGGGATCGTTCCATCCTGCAAATAGGCTACCAAGCGGTTACGCTAGTCCCAAGTTAAGTTTATGGAATGTACCTTGACGTGGTCTATTGCGGAATGAAGGAGGGTGACCACGTTTTCCTTGTTGATATTTTTGGTGGCCGCAACTAGTTTAGCGAGGCCGTCTGCTTCGACATTCTGTGTCCTAGGTATTTGGTCGAGGCGGCTGTTGATACCCAATTTTTCTCTATATATTTCTAATATACAAAATACTTTCAAAATAGCATGTCCAAATGTTTTACTATTTTTTCCTTAATTTTTAAAGATTTTTTTAATCAATTTATCGCCCTATTTTATCCGTAAAAACCCAATAATTATTCCCAAAATTATCATTTTTGGTGATTCATTTATTGAATTTTCATATTTATATTAAAATGTGGCTAATACAATTTTTGCATATTTTTACAAGGTCAATTAGTATTTTTAAAGTAAAATTGTATGTAATTACAATATTAGCCTTTTTATAGGATTTATTACGTTCATATTCATAAAAAAATAGGTCTGGTATTTAAATAGTTAATTATGTGCTATTAATCATTTTAGTACCCTTAATTTATTTCCAAAAATTATTTTACTAAATTTAAAAATCAAACAGGGAAAAATGGCAATTTAAATGGTAGCCCCATTTGTATTTCAATTATAACCAGTTCAAACCCCAATCCCAGCCCAATTTCGAATTAAAATACCCGACCCAAATTCTAAATCCGCCTACCCGACCCAAAGACCCACTAAATCCTGGCCGTTGATCTAAAAGATCAAAGGTCCTCATAATTCCTTTCCTTTTTTAATCCAACAACCCCCGAAACCCTACCCATTCTCTCATTTCAGCCGCCCTTGAATTCCCTTCTCCCTCAATTCTCTCTAAGACTCCATCAAACCCTAGCCGCCGCCATCAAACTCCAACCCTGAAACCTCCCAAATCCATAGCTTCCAAGGTCATTGGAGGCCTGTATCCACCTCCCATGGCTTCTACGTGTTCGATTATTATGGTTTCAAGGCTAGATCTTGAAAGAGCTTGGTCCAGACCTTGGTCGATTCGGGGTTACGGCTGTTCTCCGGTCGTCTCTGACCTTTCTCCGGCCAGCCATGGCTGTTCGAGTCTGACTCTTGACTCTCCTGCTTAAATCGATGATTTTCAAAGCCTTTCTCACCACTTGGGGTTCCTCTGAAACCCTAACCTTCAAGGTTCTCTCGACTCCTCTTAGATTTGTTTCAGACCTATGTCTGCTCTGAACTTTTAGGCATTTTTCTCGAAGTTTCTTTTAAAGCTCCGCTTTCAAAACTCCTTATCTTTTCGATTAGGGTTTCTGTTAAGTTATTTCGAAACCTTTCTCTGATTTTTTGATATGTTTTGCTGTGTTTGCTCGTATTATCCTTCTGCCTGAGTTTGCATGTTAAGACCCATAATTTCTTTTGACTGTTTAATAAGCGAATGATTGTTTGCCTGTGTTTTTGTCCGATCTGTTTGTTTATCCTCTTTTTAAAACTCTTCTATTGTTGAAAATCTTATGGTTTTGGGTCTGAGACTGTTTGTTTAAGTGTAGAAGTTCTTTTCGAAATCTCTTGTTCCCTTTGTGCAATTCTTCCGATTCTGGGTTTCTGTCTTCTCTTTAACCTCGCCTATGTTGAAAGCCCTAATTCTTCTAGGTTTCTTCGTTTGATTTTGTGACTGGCCTGCTCTTGTTTGAGTTTCTATGACTATCTCACTTCGAATGTGTTTCTACTAAGTTCCTTATGCCTGACTTACATTAGCTCTATGTGCTTGTGTTCGTCTTGAATGGTCAAGACTTGCCCCTTTGCTTGCTATGTTTGGTTACTCACATCTCACTCTATTTATATATTAAAAACGTGACTCATGACTATCTCTTTGATTGACTCTGAGCTCCCTGTTTCTTGGCTTGATTTGAAAATTTCTCTTTAGACTTTCGATTCTCCTATTATAACTTGGTTTATTTGCTTATTCATGGGAACCCATGTTACTCTCCTTAAATTAGTAATTTTGAATCCTTGATTCCCTGATTTACCATGTGCTGATTTTCGATTGTCTCCATATTCTGCAATTTCATTGTGTTTCTTACCTTATTTGGTTAACCAAGTATTGTACCGATTCTCCATTAGTTGTTTCCTTAATTGAACCCCTATGTACTTACCCCTAATTGTCTATTCTGTACATGATGCTCTACTTGATTTCTTTCCTTAAACATTTTCTGCCCCTTACCGTTGGTTGATTTCCCCTTAATTAAAGGAGTACTTGCATTGATTTGATTTTAATTAGTACTTGGTTCCATAATTACTATACAATTGTAACTCTTGCCTTATTTTACATGGTTTTCGAACTACTATATATACATACTCTATCATTAACACACACACGAACACTTTTAGTTCTGAACTCAGACTTACACTCAAACACTCCCTCTTGCTTTACTACTTCTACTGTGGCCTGTTTAGCTGGTTGAAAGACAAAGCTATATTTCAAAGTCCTGCTACTTTTCTTTACTACATTTTTCCTTCTTTGAACTGGTACGTTCTAATTAAGTTTTCAGCCTCAACAACAACATGGTTACTTAATGTTCTTGTATTCTTGTCTGCCTACTACTTGTATCTATTTTAGTACCTTTATTAGCATGCTGTAATTTCTTTTCTCCTGTTTTGAATCAATGTATTATGAATCCTAAATCCCTACCCCAATGTGTTTGATACTTATGGTTTGTTTGGGGCATGACAACATCAAATATTGCTGAACATGACTCAAAATTGGTCCTCCTAGGATCATTACCTCTATGTTACCTTATATGTGTGTATTCTGGTTGATTTACAAGCATGAAAGCACCCCTGTTGCTGTGCATGCCCAGAATTGATTCATGCCTAAATATATAGGCCCTTGCAATGGATTCCCAATCCCCTGCCCCTTTGGTGTGAAATTATCAACTCTTTAAAGTATTAATGGTTGTCTCCCATCCTCCTTTTCCTTTCCTTTGTTCCCTCAGCTTTTAAAATCAGTTTCTGCACTTCCACTCTCTCTTAGACTTAAGTCCTTCCCCCCTCATGTGAGCCCTGCCTTGGGACCCATGAGCTCCCTCTGAACTTGGATACATGAGGGCTGGCATTTTCACACTACACTTGTCCCTATTCTGGTGATGTAATTTGGGTGTGAGCATTGTGCGGGGTCCAATTGAGGCTCTTAGGGAACTCTGACACACTCAAGTTTGAGAAAGGCTCTGAGGCAATGGCATCTTAAGGCAGTTATTCCATAGCTCAGGGACGAACCAAGAATCGGGCCTCCTCTAGTTGTATTTTATGTATTTTGATGTAATTTATTATTCCTGGTTTATATCCGACAATCAGTTTGGGTTCATGCCGGGCCGCTCCACTACGGAAGCTATCCACCTTAATAGGAGGTTGGTGGAACAGTACAGGGATAAGAAGAAGGATCTGCACAAGGTGTTTATTGACTTGGAGAAAGCGTATGACAAGGTTACTAGGGAGGTGCTCTGGAGATGTCTTGAGGCGAAGGGCGTGCCGGTAGCCTACATAACAGTGATCAAAGACATGTATGATGGAGCTAAGACTAAGGTTAGGACTGTGGGAGGCGACTCGGAGCATTTCCCGGTTGTTATGGGATTACACCAAGGCTCTGCACTTAGCCCGTTCTTATTTGCCTTGGTGATGGATGCTTTGACACACCATATTCAAGGGGAGGTGCCATGGTGTATGTTATTTGGTGATGACATAGTTCTAATTAACGAGACGAGGGCCGGTGTTAACGAGAGATTGGAGGTTTGGAGACAACTTCTGGAGTCTAAGGGTTTCAAATTGAGCAGGTCTAAGACAGAGTACCTGGAGTGCAAGTTTAGCGCTGAGTCGAGGGAAGTAGGCGGGGACGTGAGGCTTGGGTCACAGGTCATCCCCAAGAGAGATAGCTTCAGGTACCTTGGGTCGGTGATTCCGGGGGACGGAGAGATCGAAGCGGACGTCACTCACCGCATAGGGGCGGGCTGGATGAAATGGAGGCTTGCATCTGGAGTCTTGTGTGACAAGAAAGTGCCACCGACACTCAAAGGTAAGTTTTATAGAGTTGTGGTTAGACCGGCCATGTTGTATGGGGCAGAGTGTTGGCCGGTTAAGAACTCCCATATCCAGAGGATGAAAGTAGCAGAGATGCAGATGCTGAGGTGGATGTGCGGGCACACTAGGATAGACAAGAATAGGAATGAAGATATTCGGAAGAAGGTGGGCGTTGCCCCTGTGGATGACAAGCTGCGGGAAGCGAGGCTCAGATGGTTCGGGCACGTGCAGAGGAGAAGTCTTGATGCACCGGTGAGGAGGTGTGAGCGGTTGGCCGTGGTGGGTACGAGAAGAGGTAGAGGGAGACCTAAGAAGTATTGGGGAGAGGTTATCAGGCAGGACTTGGTACGACAACTGATTTTCGAGGACATGGCCCTTTATAGGAAGGCCTGGAGGTCAAGCATTAGGGTTGTAGGATAGGGGTAGTAGAGCTTTCCTTACTTCATTCCGGGGGTGAGGCGGGGTTGGATTAGGGTTGATCTTAGATGGCTTGCAGTTTATGTTGAACCCACACTATTCTTGTTGTTTATATTAGACCCGGGCCTTAGACTCTGGTTACTGTTATTGCATGTAATTCCTCTTTTGGTTTTTATGCTTCTGTTACTATAACGGTTTCTGCTAGAGTTACTAATGAATTCTCTTTTCTTGTTTTTTTTATTTCCGTCTTTCTGAGCCGAGGGTCTATCGGAAACAGCCTCTCTGCCCTATCGGGGCAGGGGTAAGGTCTGCGTACACATTTACCTCCCCAGACCCCATTATGTGGAATTTTACTGGGTAGTTGTTGTTATTATTCCTGGTTTGTAAATAATTTGTAATGAACACTTGGGGATGACTAGTGAAAAGGGTTGGGTATTTATGCATTGCCTATAGGACTATTTAAAATTCTGCATGTTCAAGCTGCATTTAGAAACCATGCCTATAGGACTATTTTAATTTCTGCATATTCAAACTATGTTCAGAAGCCATGCCTATAGGGATTCTTAAACAAATCTGATACGCTTCGTTCACAGTCAATGTTAGATATCATGCTCCTAGGGATTAAAATCAGATACTATCACCTGCAGAATCTGTAACCAGTCTAATCTAATTTTGTCCATTCTGAACCTCTTCTCAATAATCTGATTCCCTTGCTTAATGAGGTTTAGCAAGCCTGCCTATGGGATGTCAAACAATTCGTTTTGAGTTCTACTGTCTTACCACCTTCTGAACTAAATAGATATTATGCCTATAAGACCCCGTCTAAGCGCTTAGGCAAACCTTAGGCAATATAAATACAATTGAACTCGCCTCTGTTATTTGTTTAAGTGTTACTATCAGTAGGCAGGCCCGATTCTGTTTCCTAATCGAGTCATGCAATAAGCCAGGCCTGCTGCAATACAACACTCTCTTCTTCTCTCAAGCATATTTTTAGAATCAGACCTTACTCATTTGTTTAAGTCATGCTATTGGATTGTTTGTGTTTGGAGGAGGTATACTTGAGCCTTCTATGTTTATGTGTTTCCCCTCTAATGTGCAATCTTTATATGTTTTGTATGTCGCCTTAGAAATTTTTACCTTTGGAACCTCAAATAAGCCTAACATCCCCCCTTTTTAGGATTAGTAGTCCTAAGTGCCTCCGGGACTGATAGGAATGGGACGGGTAATAGCATGCAATAAGTGATCGAGACCAATCCGCGCTTTAATACCTTAATGGGGTGGGAAGGGTAGATATGGATATGATGACCGGTGCGTTAATACCACGTGTAGCCCCTCTCTTGAGGAGTGATTACCGGGTATTGCATTTATGTGATCCATATTTTTAATAAACCTAGGATCCCCTTCCTTTATTCTTTATTCTCTTTTTGCATTGTAATTCCTTATTTAAAGATCAGCTCTTTTAATTATTCTTTCGAACTTTGTCTACTTCTGAACCATTATGTATTGAAATCCCCTCTTATTTGAGCCTTATCTGCTTCTATGTTAATTGCACCTCAAATTCACAATAATTGTCTGGCCGGGAACCACACTAGTGGATCCTGAGGGTGCCTAACACCTTCCTCTTGGGATAATTTCAAGCCCTTACCCAATCTCTGGTTATTCAAACAAGCTTAGAGTTGAATCTCTATTGGTGTCCTAATGCACCTTAATCATTAGGTGGCGACTCTTCAAATGCAAACCCAGTTCCCAAAAGGAACGAGTTGTCCCTTCAAATGTCATAAACCCGATTTCGCGAGAAAAAGGGGGCACGACAGCATGGCGACTCTGCTGGGGAATTTTAGGCTTTTACCATTTCAGACTTTTATTGTGATTTTATATCTCTTTATGTGCAATTACTTGTTTAATTCCTTTAAGCATTCAATTCTCTTTTTCAATTGCGTAACTGACTCGTCTTTTGTTTCTTTCCTTTACTACTTTCCTTTACTACTGCTTTAAACTATGAAACTGTTGTATTTACTGCTTCCTTAACATGCAAATACGTGACAACATGTCTTTAATTGTTGCATAGTTATGCTCAACATCATATTCACTCGTTCCAAACAAATACCATAGCAACGCTTATAATGAGTGGTTGCGCCCTTCTGATATTATCACCCCCTAAATCCGGAAAAGGCATATTTGTGGTAAAACCAGTCGATCAACGGTGTAGTCGACGGTTCTGTGCCTTTCCCCTTGAGTTGTCCGCTTAAAGGCACCAGTCTAAAACCGCATAGAAACCTTACTCTGTTTAACTGTGCATGCATCATGGTCAAACATAGCCGAGTTAGTTATGTTGTCCGCATAATGACTCTTTAAGATGGCCTTGTCCAAAGTCCACTGGGTTTCCCAAAAACCCAAACGGACGTCGTCACGTTCTGTGCATTTATTTGGAGAACTAAATGCTTTTGTGCTAATTGTTGATATTAAATAGTCGAGTCCGGTTGGGGGGGGGGAGGGTAAGGGCCTAACCTTATTTGTCTTGCAAAAATATGAGGTACGAAGTCCCCAGATTCGGCATGGTCACCAATATCCACCCAAAACTGCTAAGCTGGTGGAAGGATATTCACTCTAGTGATCAGACTCTTGTCCGGAAATATTTGGGAAACCTACCTTCTCTCCTGGAAATCCAACCCAACAACAAGATCATAGAAGCTGCTACTTTGTTCTGGGATTGTGAGAGGTCCGTATTCCGTTTCAGGGACATTGAAATGACACCCTTACTAGAAGAAATAGGAGGATTGGCCGGTATACCATGGGAAACTCCGGGTTTGTTAATGCCTGAGAACTGCAAGAGCAGGGGTTTCCTCAAAATGATGGGTTTGAAAAAGAATCCAGAATTGACAAGTTTGAAAGAATCCTACATCCCTTTTGGTTATTTGTACGAGAGGTACGGTCACAGCAAATCCTACCGTACCCATCCTGATGAGTTTGCCATCACATCATTAGGGAATATTCACTAAAGGGTCTTCGTATTCATGTTTTGTTTCCTGGGGTTGATTGTGTTTCCAATGAAGAAAGCAAGAATCCACACCAGATTGGCCATGGTAACTAAGACCTTAATGGAAGGAATTGGCGGGCAACCATTCAGCATTGTGCCCATGATCATTGCGGAAATATACCGAGCCCTAGAAAAGTGTCAAGAGGGAGCCAGTCACTTCGAAGGCTGCAATTTGCTACTTCAACTTTGGCTCATGGAGCATCTACAGAAGGGTGAATACCGACAAGAGATTCAGCGAAGGGACTGGGACGATCACATCGCTTTCCACCACCCAAAGCGAATGAATTATATCCCCGATATGTTTGCTCAGCCAGAGAATGCCAAAGGATGGTTCGAACTATTTGATAATTTGACCGAGGAGCAGGTACAGTGGATGTTCGAGTGGTTTCCGACCGAGGAGTTCATCGCCCGGTCTAGGGATGTACCTTTCCTGATATTGATCGGCCTGAGAGGAACGTATCCTTACGTCCCTCTTCGGGTTATGAGGCAAGTTGGTAGGAAGCAGGTTGTACCCATGGTTGACAAGATGAGTCACTTTCGGGCTGACTTCCAGGATGATGATAGTCCATACAAGTGCCAAGCTCAGCATATGTGGCACTGCAAGATCGTCGTGGGGAGGGATACCATCGAGCCAGATAGATGTCATGCTGGGTGTGCTCCATACTATTAAGGCTGGTTGGAAGATAAGCATGATGGCCTGGGCCAGCCTGGGTTTGTTCGAGGTCACAGGATCATAAATGAAAAGCCGAGGCACAGGTCAAATACAACCAACTGCGCAAGAGGATCCGGGAGTGCGAAAGCGAGCACCGTGAGATACAAGAAGCCAATCAAAAGCTAATTGAGGAATGGAAGGACATGGCTGTCCGTGCCAGCAAGCGACTGGTATACTTGGAGCGAGGCATAGTGGAGTTGGAAAAGAAATTTCTCAAGAGGGTCGAAGATTGCCAAAATGCTGAAGGAAACGAAGGCGGGCATCTAGCCAGAGCCTACCTATTGCTGGGACTTCGCGAGTTGGGGAAGCTGTTTGATGGAGCCAGGGATGCCGAATCTGGGGAAGATCCTTCTGGGACCAAATAGATATGAGTTTTCTTCTTTTTATGAAATGTAATAAGGCCATTGGCCACCAGCGACTTTTTATTTCCTGTTACTTAGTGTCGATTTGGGATTCGTCTACTTTTTATCAATAAAATGAGGCATTTAGCATTCTAAGTTCTCCAAATCAATTTGTCGCTAGGCCTACCTCGAGCACAAAGAGGTCCCCAAATTAGGACGCGGTTTACTTTCTGCACTATGTGTTTAAATATTGCAACATTTTTATAATCCTCACTAACTTGTTGCCTTTTTTGTTTTTTACTTTTTGTTTATTTCCCCTCCCCAAAGGTTAGTTCGTGCACTCTGGCAACATCATCTTATTCCACGAGATCCTGGGGCCCTCCACCCACTCCTCATCTTAGTCCTGTCAAAAACAAGAACAAAGAGAAGATGGAAGATTTGAACAACGCCAGAAAGGAAAACTCAACTGAACGGGTAGAGGTCACTCATGGTGATGTTACTCAGGTTTCCAAAGAAAATGCATCCCAACTCGAACAAAAGCTGCTGAAATTCCAAGAAGAACTTGATCAGGTTCGGAATTTTGCAAATCTGTCATTTTCCCTCACTACTCCAGATATCAATTTCCCAAATGCTCAGAACCCTACAACTCCACAGAACATCCCAAAGCAATAGAGCCATCCCGCTCCTCACCAACACTGTAATACCTGCCATACCTCAAATAACACCCCACTGCTCATCCCAGAACTCCAGAACTCCGTAAATGACCACTGCCATACCAACCATAATACCCCCATCTACGTGGAGACTATGCCACACTCCACCCAACCCATCTCAAGCACACCCGAGTCTGACGATAAAGACTTGCTCATCAGAAACCTGGCCGAAGAACACAAGAAATTGACTAGCTGAATTCAAGGCGTTGAAGGAAGTAAGGGAATTGAAGGGCTGAACTACGAAGATCTTAGCATACAGCCCGATGTCGAACTGCCCGAGGGGTACAAACCTCCTAAGTTCGAGATGTTTGATGGTACAGGGGACCCAAGGGTCCATTTGAGAACGTACTGTGACAAGCTGGTTAGAGTAGGAAGAGACGAGAAAATCCGCATGAAGCTTTTCATGAGGAGCTTGAAAGGAGATGCTTTGTCTTGGTACATTATCCAAGATCCAAAGAAGTGGTTGAACTGGGTAAGCATGGCGTCCGACTTTATGGGCAGGTTTAGGTTCAACACGGAGAATGCACCGGATGTGTTCTATATTCAAAATCTAAAGAAGAAGCCCACAGAAACATTTCGCGAGTATGCTACTCGCTGGAGGTCCGAAGCTGCTAAGGTTAGACCTGCCTTAGAGGAAGAACAAATGAACAAATTCTTTGTCCGGGCTCAAGACCCACAATATTATGAAAGGCTGATGATGGTTGAGGGCCACAAATTTTCTAACATTATCAAGCTGGGTGAAAGGATCGAAGAGGGCATCAAAAGTGGTATGGTTACGAACTTCGAGGCCTTGCAAGCTACAAATAAGGCCTTACAGTCAGGAGGTGTGTCCAAGAAAAGGGACGTAGGAGCCGTAATGGTGGCACAGAGAACCAAATCTCCCATCAAATACCAAGCCTGCCCAATGCCTCCACTCACATATCAGCTTACTCCAAACTACCAAGCACCCTCACCCTCTTACCAAACTCCACCACCCACTTATCAATCACCTCCACCTCCCACATATCAACCTACTTCACCCAAATATTCCCAACCCGCACATGTTTACCAAGCCTACAATACCCAACCATCCCACTATCAATCCCTTCCTGCATGCCAAAACTTCCCTAAACCTCGACCAAACTTTGACCGAAGGCCTCCGAAACAATATACAGCTATTGCCAAACCTATTGACCAGCTGTACGAAAGACTCAAAGCTGCTGGTTATGTCACCCCTATCCCTGCTGCAACTCCTGAGAACCCTTCTCAGTGGGTTAATCCAAATAAATCCTGTGCATACCATTCCAGCATGAAAGGGCACACCATTGATGAATGCCATTCTCTGAAAGACAAGATCCAGACTTTAATTGATAACAAGATTATTGTGGCAAAGGAGCCTGCTCCAAATGTCCGCAATAACCCTCTGCCGGATTACAAGGGTGGAGGCGTTCACCTGATTGAAATAGAAGACGATTGGGATCCCGATTTGGTTTGATCACAGAAAGTGACGACCCAAAGAAGCCAATAGTCACCCTTAATCCGATCGTGGTCAGATTCAGCCCTCTGGGGACGCCGAGGTAAATATGTCCGTGCCACTTGAGTTTGAAGCAACATCCTCTGCAAAGACACCAGCACCAATTAAGGTTGAATTCGTGTCTCCAACGAATGCACCTACACCATTCGAAGTTGTAGTTTTACCACCCAAGGTACGTGCCCTGTTCGAAGTAAAGATAGCCACGCCGATTCCAGTGGCGATGTTGACCATGACACCATTCCATACAAAGGCTATACCATGGGACTACACAGCCGAGGCAAGAAGGAAAGGCAAGGTTAGGTTCGGAGAGGCTATTGCGGCACAGGGTATGACGAGAACTGGTAGAGTTTATACCCTGGAACATCTGGCTGAGTCGAGAAAGCAGGCCTCTTACCGGCCGCCCATCACCGAGACCGGGCCAGATGATCTCTGGAGAAAGATACAGGCCAAGGAATACTCGATCATCGACCAGCTGAACAAAACACCGGCGCAAATTTCTATTCTTGCTTTGCTACAAAATTCTGATGCACATAAGAATGTCTTGTTAAGGGTGCTAAGTGAAGCATATGTGCTAAGCAACACCACCGGCGGAGAAATGGCTAACATGGTAGGACAGGTACTGGAAAGTCACAAGATCACTTTTCATGAAGATGAGCTGCCACCAGAAGGGTTGGGTCACAATAAGGCATTGCACATCACCATGCAATGCGAAGACTATTTTATCACCAGAATCCTGATTGTTGGAGGGTCCAGCCTCAATATTTGTCCATTGGTAACACTCAGGACGTTGGGTAAGGGACTGCACGAGATAAAGGACGGAGCCATCAATGTGAAAGCTTTCGACGGCTCCCAAAGGTCCACCATTGGGAAATTAGTCTGTGTTTGCATATGGGGCCTACTTGGTTCGATGTTGATTTTCAAGTGATAGACGTGCCAACTTACAATCTGCTGTTGGGATGACCATGGATTCATGCTGCTGGGGCCGTAGCGTCAACACTACATCAGGCGGTGAAGTTTGAGTGGAATCACCAGGAGGTGATCATTCACGGCGACGGTAGCAATCCTATATACAGTTGCCAGACCATTCCGGCAATCGGAGGCAGAAGAAAGTTAGGGGGGAGACCTATCACCACATCCAACGAGTCAATGCTGTTGACAAAGACAAATGGTGGGACAACAAGATCGAGAGTACATTAAACTGGAGTGGGTACGAACTTGGCAAGGGGCTTGGCAAGAACCTCCAAGGAATCACTAAGCCTATAAAACTCAAGAAACATGGCACCACTTTCGGCCTGGGATATGAGTATACCTGGGAAGAATTCAACAACCAGTCGCCACCATGGCGCGGTCCCTACTACCCATTGGAACAACCAATATTGCCTTTGGAGCAGATTTTCCAACAGGCCGACATTGTTTATGGCACAGACAAGGAGGAGGCACTTGCTGCAGTGAAGAACTTATTCTTAGAAGACGATGACATGGATTGCTGTGTTGTGTTCGAGGAGGAGGAGGAGGAAGGTCCTTCTATACAAGCCATAAGTAGAGGAGCATACCTCAACAACTGGACCATCAGAACCACCAGAGCCCGGCAAGCCTCGGGGTAGCAAGGCTGAACAAGCATCATGCACTATCTTTTACTTTTACTAGTTAATTTTTCCTTTCGCATTTTTGATTTCCACAATAAGATCTTCAATGTTCAAAATAGTTATGGAATTTATCAAAGCATTTCGATTTTTCTTATAAATCAACACTCTTATTATTTTCTCTCATTACTTTACTTATACATCATTACTATTACTTATCTTGATGAACCAATGACTGTGATATGCAATGAGACAACGCAACAAACGGACATAGATTCAGAGGAAGATGACATACCGGAGGAGATTGTTAAAGAAGTTGAGAATTTTAAAAATAGACCGAAGTCCAACCTGGACGAGACTGAGATTGTTAACCTGGGAGATGCAGAAAACGTCAAAGAAACACGAGTCAGCGTCCACTTATCGCCATCAGAAAAGAAGGAATACACAGAATTTCTAAAGGAATATGAGGACATATTTGCCTGGTCGTACGATGACATGACTGGTCTGAGTACATCTATTGTGGCTCACAAACTGCCAACTGATCCAACATGTCCGTCGGTAAAGCAAAAGCTCAAAACGTTCAAGCCTGATATGAGTTTGAAAATTAAGGAAGAAGTTACCAAGCAGGTCAAAGCCAAGGTTCTCAGGGTAGTGGAATACCCGACATGGTTAGCCTACATTGTGCCAGTACCAAAGAAGGACGGGAAGGTCAGATTCTGTGTCGACTACCGGGATCTCAACCGGGCCAGTCCGAAAGACGACTTCCTTTACCAAACATACACATCCTGATCGACAATTGCGCCAAGCATGAGTTGCAATCATTTGTGGATTCTTTCGCTGGTTATCATCAAATCTGGACGGATGAAGAAGATGCTGAGAAAACGACTTTCATTACGCCGTGGCGAATGTACTGCTACAAGATGATGCCGTTTGGCCTTAAGAATGTAGGGGCCACCTACATGAGGGCCATGACTACCATTTTTCATGATATGATACACAAGGGGATTGAGGTGTACGTAGATGACGTTATCATCATGTCCAAGAAGGCCACTAATCACATTGAAGATTTGAGGAAGTTTTTCAATAGATTGCGGAGGTACAACCTGAAACTGAATCCTGCAAAGTGTGTGATCGCTGCCAACTCCGCACTACTAAAAAGTAGCAAGAGAGGGTCGCAATAGCTTTTACCCTAGCTTTTACCCGATTTTGGGTCGGGATCGATGTCCACAGAGAGCTAGAATTGGAATCGAGTATCTATCTAGTGTAGGATTGTGTTTGTGTTGTTAATTACACTTCTTAACATTTCTGGGGTTTTCTTTATAATTCTACTTTTATCAAACTACAAATTGTAAATTTAGCTAAGAGCTATAGTGCTACGAGTTGTTCAAATAGGTTTAAAAGGTACTAGGGTAGTGACTACCACCTAGGTGGTTAGTTGACGGGTACTTGAATCTAAGGCACGTTTGACATATTTGGGGAGTATGTTATAACCGTTGCACGACTTTACCCACTCTACACTTCTCGGTGGTTCGAGTGATTTTGCCCAAATTGACTTTCTCAAGACCAATTGGGTATGCAAATTTGCACAAGCAACTAGGGTTCAATTCGGGTATTATCCTCTCGAGGTTTAACCCTTTAATTGGGGCTATCAATCTCTTGAGTACGCCCCAATTCATTGTTGGACCAATTTTGGAGACTTAGGCTCTCTTTCTCAAGAAGAGCTCAAGTCAACTCAACACAAACTAGTGTTTGCAATCATTAATTTAGAAATTAACCATGAAATTGGCCCAAATAACAAACACCCATAGTCAAATTAGCCCTAAATTACAAGACCCATCAATTACCCACACTAGGGTTGAGCCACAACCCTAGCTTATGGGTCTAGCTACTCATAATTAAAGAAGAAAAGCAAGAAATAGATGAAGAAAAGCTCATAATAATTAATCACTAAGTTAAATACAAAGATTCAATGATTAAAAGTAGCTAGACAGAGTCATAAATGGCTCCAAGGCTCATGCTACTCCATATGGCTTCATATTGACCACAATTCTGGACAGGCTAAATGTTCCTCTGAAGAAATGGGAAATGGCCTCGAGCAAGGAACACTTTGGCATCAAAACTCATCTTGCCTGTGACTATCCAGTCAATGCCATACCAGTTGAACCTGGTTCATCTCTAAAGACACCCATCAACAGCAAAGTTAGGACTTTGGTTCGGGAATGTGCAACTAAGGATGCTGAAATTGCTAGGCTCAAGGCTCGTGTGGTTGAAGTGGAAACTGAGAGGAATGGTCTTAGAATTGAGCTTGCCAAAGAAAAGGAGAAGAATGATGGAATTCTTCAGAACATGCTGAATCTTCTCCAAACCCAACCCTCCAATTCCTCCAAGCCTTAGGACTCTTAGCCTTTGTCTCCTGAACTTGTCTAGTAACCCCAGTGACCCAAATTAGGGATTTTTCTATTTTTTTTTGCTCATGGTCGAATGTTTTATTTCTTTTTGTGGATTGTAGGTGGCAACATATCTCTATCAATGACAACTGCTGTTTTCTCTTGTTCAATGCTTATTCTGACCTTGATAGTTTAAACATGTTTATTGATTACTGATGATTGCACTTGCAGTTGGCCTAGTGGCCATGAGTATTTATTAAAATATGGGATTCACATTGTGTATGCAACTTTTCGATGATGCCAAAAGGGGGAAGAGGTTGCTTTACATATTCTGAAATAAGTAATGTTTATAACCTAATTAACCTAGTCCTTGATGATAAGTGAAGTTTCTAAATTTAGTGTTAATGGTTAATCTGAGTTCTTACAGGTTTCAAATCAGTAAAACACACAGAGTTTGTCATCATCAAAAAGGGAAATTTGTTGGCCCGCCCAAGAACATGTGAAGTTTTGAAGAATGACAAATGAACTCAGTCATGGACCAGGTCCATCTTGTGAAGCATAGTCATGCTCAACCTGTACATGTGAGATGCACGTGAAGGAGATAAGTCCTATTGATCAAGCAGCAATATCTCCTGATCTGATCAAAAAGGTTGCATATTGGATAAGGGGAGAAGTCTCCTAATATGAAGAGAACACAATCCGGATAAAGATAGTGTTGGAGTTTGAGATCTTCAAGGACTCAACTACGATAGAAGATCAGCAATTGAGTCCCAATCAAACTCTGATTACTAACCCACTAAAAGACAGTGATTGTTCTCTTTTACATGTATTGCACATACGCAGAAGTTAAACAAAACTGAGAGCAAAAGAGCAAGGCGATTTTACAAGCAATTTATGTGAGATTTGAGTGTGCACTCCTGAAGCTACTTAAACGAGATAGAAGAACCAATTCCATTGTGTCTTTCTTTTATTCTAGTTCAATTGTAGTAGGTGGTTTAAAGTTGTACCTTTCAGCTTTCATAGAAGCAATTGTATTAGGTACTTAGAGCGTTCAAGTTATAAGCTAACTTGAAGTTGTTGCAACAGTTGAGGCTTTGTGCTACAACGGGATTAGAGTTAATCCTTAGGTTTACAAGAGTTTTGTAAATGCTATTTTGGCTCAGTGATTTTAGTGGAAGTTTGGAAAAATCCTACTGAGTAGTAGGTCATGGTATTTTCACCTTTTGAGCCAGGTGTTTTCCACGTAAAAATCTCTGTGTTCTTTATTTTATGCACTTATTATTCCGCAAACAGTAGTAGTTAGTACACCTAGAAGAACCAGGTTCTTCTAGAGGGAAAATTGGGTACCACACAAATCACCCCCCCTCTTGTGTGGTATTGACGTTTAGAACATCAGCCTTTTTCCTTTACTTGTTATAATTAAAACTAAACAAAACTAAATCAATAGAATTAAACGCGGAAGTACATAATTAACTGATCATCTTTATACTATAACTGAAAAAAACCGAAATAGTTACCACCCAGAAACTGGTGTCACAACTCACGAACTTTCTACAGATTACTACAAATACTGGCCTAAAAGAAAAGAATACGTCGATCTTGAAAGTAAATAAAATAGAGATATAGGATGTAGGAGGGGACGCCAGGTCCTGCGGACGCCTGCAGGACTACCTTGGGTCTCCTGACTGAAGTATAAGCAACCGACCTCTCGAACAGCCACTACCAGCTCCGAAATCTAAACAGAAAGTGCAGAGTGCAGTATCAGTACAACCGACCCCATGTACTGGTAAGTGCTAAGCCTAACCTCGACGAAGTAATGACGAGGCTACGGCGGGGCATAAACATTATATCCTGCAACAGTTTATAATAAGGCAAAAAGAAGATACAAAAATGAAATAGGACAGTAACTTGCATTAAATAAATACGGAACCCAGTCGTTCTACCAATACTCAGCTATAGCCAATCCTTAAGAGTGTTTCAACACCACAATAATGAATCTCAACAGAAGAAGAATACATAAACAACAAATGATGCGGCGCGCTTCCCGATTCTACCATATAATCAATAACAATATAAACATTCACCCTTATTCCTCCTTGTTGCGGAGTGCAACCCGATCCCACCATTCCACCTTTATTGCTCCTCAATATATCACCCTTATTCCTCCTGTTGCGGCATGCAACCCAATCCCACCTGTCCACCCTTATTACTTCTTAGTGCGGCGCGCAACCCGATCCCACCCGGCAATTATCTTTCACCATTATTCCTCCTGTTGCGGCGTGCAACCCGATCCCACCATATTAGTACCAATCACAAAATAAGAACAAGTATTTCACAAGTTAACACAAAACTTCCACAACATTTATATCTCCACCCAAAACAACGGAAGATCTCTACAATTATGAAACTTCATCAGTTAACGCTACACAGCGAGACCAACCAAAGTGTACCATGAAGCACCAATAAACCAACGTATACCAACAATGTAATATAATGAAACTACGGAACAATTTAATACCTTCAATAGAGAAAACAACATTTGACAAGAAGCAATTAGACATGGAAGCATCAACAAGCAGGTAACAGTTAAGATAGGAAAATAATATATTAGGAAAATGGGGAAGGAAACAGGCTAAACAGGTAATTTGGCGGCGCATAGGTACTCGTCACCACACCTATACGCCACACACATAGAAATTCACATAGCAATTAAGTCGGGGATCCCTAATCCCTCGAGTCAAGGTTAGACCAAACACTTACCTCAAGCCAACGGGTATTTCAAAGCTCAATTACCGCTTTACCTCTCGATTCCACCTCCAATCCACTTGTATCTAGCCATAATCAACTTAATAACATCAACTAACGCTAAAGAAATCAATTTCAATGCATAATTATAGGTTTCCCAATATTTTCCCCAAAAAAGTCAAAGATCTACCCCGGGCCCGCTTTGTCAAAACCCAAAATTCAGACCAAAACCAAATAACCCATTCACCCCCGAGCCCGGATATACAATTGGTTTTAGAATCCGACCTCAAATTGAGGTCCAAATCCCTAAATTTCGAAATTCCTAAGTTTTACCCAAAAACAGCCAATTCCACCATGAATAACCCTAGATTCTAGGATGAAATCTTGTAAAAAGATGAAATAGATTGAAAGAAATGAGTTAAGAATCATTTATCTATGATTTGGGGAAGAACTTGCCCTAGGAAAATCGCAACTTGAAGTTTAGGTTTTGAAAAATGGGAGAATGAATGAAAAATCCTAACTTATGTTTTGAACAGCTGCAGATGTCGCATTTGCGACCAGAGCTTCGCAAATACGAAGCTCGTAAATGTGAAAAACCATCGCAAATGCGAAGTTCCCCACACTTCTGATGCCTTCGCAATGTGAAGGAATGTTCTCAATTGCGAATCTGATCCTCCGCAAGTGCGATGAAATGATCGCAATGCGATCCCTGCCGTTCCCAGTTTTACTTCGCAAATGCGAAGAAATCTTCGCAATTGCGAAGACTGCTTGTCTCAGCCTTCCTTCGCATTTGCGATGAAGGCCTCGCAAATGCGACCTCCACAGTGATCGCAAATGCGAACCCTGACCTCGCATTTGTAAAGTCTGAGGCCTGCAACACATTTAAAGCATACCGGCTGTTTTTCTAAGTTCCAAATCACTCCGTAGCCTATCCAAAACTCACCCAAGCCCTCGGGGCTCCACACCAAACATGCACACAAGTCTTAAAACATCATACAAACTTGCTCATGCGATCAAATCGCCAAAATAACACCTAGAACTATAAATTTAGCACCAAATTGCATGAAATTTTTCAAGATAGTTTCAAAACTTCTATTTTCTCAACCAAAGGTCCGAATCACGTCAAATCAATTTCGTTTTTCACCAAATTTCACAGATAAGATTTAAATATCATAATGGACCTGTACCGGGCTCCGGAACCAAAATACAGCCCCGATACCAACAAGATCAAATCTTCTAAATTATTACATTTTCAGTCTTATCAATTTCCTTCATAAATTCATTTCTCGGGCTAGGGACCTCGGAATTCGATTCTGGACATACGTCTAGGTCCCATATTTTACTATGGACCTTTCAGGACCGTCGAAACACAGGTCTGGATCTGTTTACCCAACACGTTGACCGAAGTCAACAAAAATCAACTTTTTAGGCCAAAAATCATCATTTCTTATAAAGGCTTTCCGGATACACGCCCGGACTGCACACACAAATCGAGGAGAGATAAAATAAGGTTTTCAAGGCCTCGGAATACGGATTCTAAAACAGAGGATGTCCTTTTGGGTCATCACAATATCCAAGTGTGTAAGAAAAAAATTGAAATCTTTATACAAAAAGATGCATGCACCTTAAACTTTTAATAGCAAAAGTATTTTAGACCTTTAGATTAAACTACTTAAATTTTTATATTAGTGAATAAAATATTAATAAAAGTATTTTTAACAAGATCCAAGGTGTTGCATTGCAAATACATGGCTAATATTGTATTAATCAAATTAAGCTTCATCAATATAAATAATAATATTACTATGTGACTCGTATTGTTGTGTACCATGTGATCGGTGCAACAAATTTTTGTGGTACATTCAGACAACATGGTATGGTTGAATTCATAAATCTCATAGATGTGGATATTATGTTTAATTTTGAGCTGACTAACATACTCGTTAGGCCCCTACCTCCGGGGGTGAGATTAGTGGTCAAATTTGATTGTTGACATAGTGAAAATATGTTTGAGCTTTCCTTCTTGGCCAGAATGACAAGATGATTAATCTTACTTTGTTAGATGTCGATGGGTATTAATTTATTTTACTATTTTGATTAATATTTTATTCTTCTTACTTAATGGAAATAGGAGTGTAGACTATATATGGGAGGATCAACGTCCCCTTTTGGTGTTTGGAAATGCACTGCTTACGAAGAATTTGTGAGTTGAATTAATTATATATCCTTTTCGGGATTTAAGTTGAAACTTTTATGAACTAGCTAATTGTTTATGATATGCATATGATGCAAGATGGAGTTCATAATAATGGTTTGTGGCCCAATCTTTTATCCTTGCTCTTCAACACGGACATAAGGTGCCTGGAGACATATTTAGGAGCAGATTTGCCTTAAGTCAAGTGACTTCATCGAACTTTTGATTAGATATGTATATTCGGGTAATAAGCAAAACAAGAATATTAGACAACAAAAAGTAGTGACACCATTTGTACTAGCTTGTTAATGAACCAGTACCACTACCTTTTCATTTGGCAGGTCAAGTATTCAGACCCTGCTAACATATTTTGTCATAAATTGTTTAGCATATTTTTTGAAACAAGAGTTTCCGGAAAAGCTTAAACCATAGAGGGTGACCCTCCGCCAAATAAGGAGAAATAAAATCAACTAAGCTAGAATCTTTTACTGATTCTAATGACAATAACTGTTTCAAATTATTTTGAATGGAATTACTGAAGCAAACTTAAAACCTTAAATTTGAAAAACTTCTTTGTCTCTCTATACACTTTGATGTTTGGGTTAATTGGCTACTGCTTGATGCCCAAGTTCTCTTTTTTATTATTTATTTATTTAGGATAAAGCTGCGTATAATAGATCCTTGTGGTTCGGTTCTTACCCAGACCCATAGCGGGAGCTTAGTGCATCGGGCTGCTCTTTTATAGTTCAATTTTTTGAAAATATCCTCGTTTTTTGTTTGTGAGTTAAACTTATTTAGTGTTGCAATAATGTATTTGATATGTGTTTTATTAATATAATTTGAAGGGTTTTAATATGATGTCATTATAACGACTTATTTATTTATTTTATGTTTTAATAGTGACATTGCTTGCGAGAAATTCTGAGTACGCCACTGGACGGATTACTCTTCATGCGCCATTCAATTGAAAGAGTATGCCTAAGGAATTTTGCAAATATTTGAGAGCTGGACCTCGTTATGATCAGAAGCCCCAACCTACTGTAATAAACCGTTTGCCATCTACGCTAAGGATTTCTATGTATGACCAGATATGAGCATTTGGTCTTTCTTTTTTATGTACCCAAAATTCATTTCATCATGAACTAAAAATTCATTTCGTCTTGCTTCTTGGTTCTTTCAAACTCAACCAAATCCAGTTTCTTGACATGATACATGGCATTGACCGAATACCCATTCAATTTGGTGTAAGCATTTCATCCAATTTCATGATAAAAACGTCACTGAAAAGTAGATCTCGAAGTTTCATTCCTCAATATTCAGAATGTAAAACAGAATTGTAACTTACGAGAAAAAACGAAGAACGATGTTGACCTGTAAGCAAGAGAGGAGAAAGATAAACGAGAGAGAAAGAGGGAGTGTGAGAGTAAGGGAAACGGTTCCAAGAAAAAGGCGGCATCCCTCTTTTTAATCGAGTTATTATAAAATAAATAGGCGGTTCAGCCAGGTGGGTCAGCCACTTGGCCTAATAAAATCTGCTAACGCATTAAAAGTTAGGCCACAGTTTCAGCGATTAAATCTAGATGTAACTTTAGCAATAAAAATAACGATGGGGGTATTTACATATCAAAAGACATGGTAAAGTATAATTACTATATGTAGTCAATATCATGATTCACTCAAATGTTTAAACTCTTACGTGACTACTAACTCCATTACGTAAAAGAAAGATCTTGACTCTTTTGGATTGGGATGAGGAATTTATGATATTGACACTAAAGAAAATTTGGTAATCTTGTGGGAAATATATTGTTAGGGAATTATATTAGTCATATATAAAATGCATGCGCGTCTTTATTTTACTGGTCAAAAGTATGAGGCAGTGATAGTAAAATTTTAAGATATTTTGATAGCTGAGAATATAAAAGGCATTTAAAATATTTAATATAATTTAGTTAAGGGGGGGGG
>NC_031989.1:15016107-15066291 GCF_001879085.1 Nicotiana attenuata
GGGGAAGCTCAACATTCGCGTTATCTAAACATAGCTCTTAATTTGGATGGATGATTTCTTTTCGAGAAACTATAACATCGGTTTGTAAAAACAACTTGAAAAAATTAGAATGAAATATTAGAAAAACATTACTCGAAAATATAAATGTATGAGCGTGTAACGACCTGGCCGGTCGTTTTGAAAATAAATGCCCCGATTCCCTATTAACTGCTTTCCCGTTATCTTTTTCTGCTATTAGTGACTTGCCGGGATGATTCGTTTTAAGTTTCGGAGTGTTTTGGGACACTTAGTCCTAAATGAGAGCTTAAGTCTTAGAATTTGGACCGTAGTCGGAATAGTGTGAAGACGGCTCTAGAATGGAGTTTCGTCGATTCCGTTAGCTCCGTTGGGTGATTTTTGGCTTAGGGGCGTGTCCGAATTGTGTTTTGGAGGTCTGTAGCTTATTTAGGCCTGAAATGGCGAAAGTTGAATTTTTGGAGTTTCGGGCCGGTAGTGGAATTCTTGATATCGGGGTCGGAATCCAATTTCGGAAGTTGGAGTAGGTCCGTAGTGTGGAATATGACTTGTGTGCAAAATTTGGGGTCAATCGGACGTGGTATGGTTGGTTTCGGCATGGGTTGTAGAATTTTGAAGTTTCAAGTTCATTAGGTTCGGATTGGAGGATGAATTATATTTTTAACGTTGTTTGATGTGATTTGAGGGTTCGACTAAGTTTGTATGGTGTTTTAGGATTGGTTGGTATGTTTGGTTGAGATCGCGGGGGCCTCGGGTGTGTTTCGGATGCTCAAGGGTGAAAACTTTGGACTTAGAGGATTTTCAGGTGTGCTGGTTCTGGTGTTTTCGCACCTTCGGTAAGGAACAACAGGCGCGGGGCCACATATGCGAACGACCAAGCGCAGAAGCGGATTTTTTGGAGGAAGTCAATGGTTGCAGCTGCGAGGGGAGTTTTGCATCTGCGATGTCCACAGGTGGGAGTGAAGGAACGTAGGAGCGGACGAGAATTCGTAGGTGCGCACACGTAGGTGCGATCTCTTGATCACAGAAACGGACGAGCTGCATTAAGTGAAAAGCCGCACCTGCGATGAGAATTCTGCAGGTGGGGGACCGCAGATGCGGTCCTGGGATTGCAAAAGCGGAAATTGCTGGGCAGAAAAGGGGATTTCGAGGGTTTGAAATTCACAAAAATTCAATTTGGAGCTCGGTGGAAGGCGATTTTTCGAGAGAGTTTGAAGGAGAGCTACTGGGTAACGATTCCTAGTCCTATTTTGATCATATTTCGTTAATCAATAGTTGTTTTCTTCATAAAATTAAGGAATTGGAGTGAGGAAGTTGGAAAATTGGGGGAAAGGTTCCCCAACCAAAAATCTGAGATTTGATCTCGTGAGTGAATGAGTGTTCTTATTTGGTAACTTTTGCTCGATTTCGAGACGTGGGCCCAGGGAGGATTTTTGGGTGTTTTTTTATTTTCTTGCCTTAGCTTTAATTTCATTAGCTAAATTAGTTGCTTGCAGCTATATTTACGTTATGTAATTGATTTGATTAGATTAGATTTGGGCCACTCGGAGTTGGATACTCGTGGCAAGAGCGTGACTTCAGATTGATTTGAGCTTGGTTCGAGGTAAGTGACTTGCCTAACCTTCTGTGGGGGAACTCCCCTTAGGATTTGGTACTGTTTGATAGATGAGCGTCGTGTATGTGAGGTGACGAGTGCGTACACGGGCTATTTGTTGAAAAACTCCATTTTCATTAAAGTAAAATATCTGTTTTCCTTAAATTGAGCTACACTAGCCTATGTAATTATCCTGTTTAGTTTATAAAAGCATGCCTACGTGCCTTAACTGCCTAATTGAACTCTATGTAGCATGTTTAGTAAATTTCTTGTCTTCCTTGACTCGGATTTAGCCTAAATTGTGGTTTCTTGTTGTAACTACTATTTCTGTTGATTGAGCTGCATATTTACTTTGGGACTACAGAACGGTATTCTGGGAGATCTCCCTGCACGTTTACGTTTAGAACTACAGGACGGTATCCTGGGAGATTCCCTTGTACTGTATATTTACTTTGGGACTACGGAACGGTATTCCGGGAGATTCCCCTGCACATTTAAGTTTGGGACTACGGGACGGTATCCCGAAAGATCCCATGTTGTTATCTCTGTGTTTGAGCTGTTGTTCCTCTATGCTTACATTCTTGTTAAATTTCAGTATTTATTCTTATTGCGATATTTCATTCTGTTATATTATATATATACCAGTAGGGCCTGTTGATACCCAATTTTTTTTCATATATTTTAATACATATATATACTTTCAAAATAGCACATATGCAGTTCTAAGCATGCATAAGCATTTTTATAATTTTTCTGTAATTTTTTAAAGGCTCCAACTTTGATTTATTTCTTCTCTTTTTATTTATAGAATTTTCAATAATTATCCTTCAAATTATTTTTGTGGTGATTTAGTCATCTAAATTCTTTATTTATGCCAAAATAGTGTTTAAACATTTTCAGTACATTTTGTAACTATATTTATATTTTTAGGCTAAATTACACATCTTTACAATAATAGCCCTACTAATGCATAATTATATTATTGATGCATAAAATAGTCTTTTATATTTTTAAAATGTTAAATAAGTATTTTTAATCGTTTTGGTACACGAAAGTATTTTTTTGGAAATCATTTATTATTTTTTTATAAATTATATAATGTTAAAAATGGCTATTTAAAATCTGGCCTATTTTATTTCAATTTCAGCCCCATTCCAACCCAATACCAACCCAATCTTTAATTAAAATTACTCAGCCCAAACCCTGAAGACCCGATCCGGCCCCAATACCCTTTAATCTCGTCCGTTGATCGTAAAGATCAACGGCCACAAACGACCCTTCCTAAAATAAACCAAAAGATCCCCCCCCCCCCAAAACCCTATCATTCTATACCGTCCGCCGCCCTGAAACCCCTCTCCTCTCTCAAACGCTCTCAATCCTAACCCTAATCTGACCTCGCCTTCACTCACCTATGGCTATCTACGGTGGTTTCTCACCACCTCCCAGGCCTCCAATGGCCTCTCTCACGTTATTCTTGCCATCTCCAGGGTCCTCAAGGGACCAGGGCTAGTTAGCTTGCATCTATGGCTCCTTTCTCGCGTGATTCAGGCCATTCCAGTGTGATTTCGAGTTAGATCGTCCTATATTGACTACGATCTATGGGTTTCTAAGCATGTTTCTTCACCTTTGTGTTGTTCTCTTCGAAACCCTAATTTCTTTTTCTGAACCTCTTAGATCTGTACGGATCTGAGATGATTTGGACTTATTTCATGTGAGTTTTACAACAACCTTGAGATTCTTTACAAGAATCATATGATTCTCAATTGATTTTCATCTTTTTCTAAAATTAGGGTTTCCGGAATTTCTTTTTACAAAATGTTTGATGATTTTTTTAGTGTTTGATCTTCTGCCTCTCATATGTTTTGACTGATTTTTTAAGTTTTGCCACAACCTTAGCTTGCTTGTACTGAAAATCCTAATTTTCTGATGTTCTTCGTTTGGTTTCTGGGTACTGGTATATTGACTGTGTTCTTGCTTTGGGTTCTTGTGATTTCTCGTGATTTTCTTGTCCTAATAAGCTTCTGCTGAATTTCTTAGTTCAACCCTTTCATTGATTCTATAGGCTTGTGTTCATCCTGACTATTCATGTTAAGACCTGTATCATTCTCCTTGAATCAGTGTCATTTAACTTTTTGTTTTGTTAAAGTTATGTGTCGAATCCTGACTATTCATGTCTTACCTTATTTTATATGCTAAACTTGCTGACTCTTTCATGATTTTTCTCTTTAATTGAACCCTAGATTATTCTGAATCCCTTATTTCCTAGTTTAATTTGAACACTTTCCCTTAAACTTTCGATTCTTACTTCTCTACTCGATTTGATTGAACTGCTTGCCTTAATTAATTTTCCATTGCCTTGTTTGTATTTTTACGGATTCTTACTGATTGTTTTCTTAATTGAAACTTCTGTTCATTTACCCCTATTATTTTCTCTATACCCAAAACTTACTTGATTCTTTTTCTTAAATACCTAGCATGCTTTTACCGTTGATTTGGTTATCCCTTGATTAAGGGAAGGACTTGCTGATTTACATATGTGATTGATTCCACAAACTTCCCTGATTTGCTACTTGATCGATATCTTACCTTATTTTGTTCAGCCTTTGATTACTATATAAACCCCCTCTTATTTTAACTTCTGGACAACGAACAATAGTTCAACAACCACTACTTTTTTTACACTCTAAAAGGTTCTCTTTCTGCTCTCTTTCTTATCCATGCATGTCTAATATTGCCCATTCAAACCTATGATTAGTATGTTTCCACTTTACTGACCTGTTTGCTGTCTTGTTTAGCATGTCTGCATATGTTTAGCCTAACTACTGTCTTTCCTAAACTCTTCTTCTATATAACTAGCATGCCTCCATTGTTAATACTTGCCCATCATGCTCATTTAAGTCCTTGCCTGTTCTGTTTCATTCCTACTAAGTCAGTCAATCCTTTTAAAGTAATTCTAGCTGTGTGATGCATGTTTCTGCTGTGATCTTTGCCGCCTATGTAGAACCCCCTCAAAACTCCCTATGTCCTGTCGTTTGCATGCTCCATTTAAAGATACCCTCTATGTTCCCAATCCATATCCCCTTTGTGTGAAAGTTGTTCTTGAAACTTGTTCTATGACTTGGTTCTGATTGCCAATTGTTTTTCTTCACACTTTTCCTCAAACTATTTCAGCACTAATGGTTTTCAAAAGTTCTTTTCAGTCTTATGACCTTTGTATTAAACTCTTTCAATTGTTATGCACTTCCACTTACTCTTAGCTAGCGTTTGGCCATAGATCCCAAATTTATTTTGAAAAATTTGATTTGGGTGAAGTTTGGTTTGACTATGAAAATGTGTTTGGACATACGTTTTCAAAATATATTTTCCAGCTTTATTTTGGAAAAACATGTATATAATTCTCAAGTTTTAGGGTTTTGGCCCAAAATCAGCTCAATAGCTGATTTTGGGATTTGAAATTTCGAAATGAGATTTGGCCAAAATATGGGCAAAATTTTTGGCCAAACATGAGTTTTGAAAATAAATCCCAAATTTATTTTGGCAAAACTCATGGCCAAATAGGGCCTGAGAATACTAGGTTCTGCCCCTGTCACGACCCAAACCGAAGGGCCGCGACGGGCACCCGGTGCCTTACTCAACCGAGTACCAACGTAACGTATCTTTCTTATCATACTATCATGGGTAAATGAGCTAGAAAACCCTTCATGAGATAACAAGAATAAAACATAAGGGAATACTTAACGTATGATGACCCAGCATGATATACAAACTTATACATGTGACATACGGGCCTGTAAGGCCGACATGACCATTTGTAAACTCAAAACATAAGCCGAAAAGGCCATACAAGTATCCATACACCTGACATCTGTCTACAAGCCTCTAAGAGTACCTAATATCATAAAGGTCGGGATAGGGCCCCGCCATACCAATAAATACATATCCAAAGCATACTGACCAAATAGGCAACTCCGGAGCAAGTGGAGTACACCAACACCTTCGCTGAGCTGATAGCCTACTAGGAGGAATGTCAACCTGTCTGTCGGGACCTGCGGGCATGAAACGCAGCGTCCCCAGGCAAAAGGGACGTCAGTACGAATAAAGTACCGAGTATGTAAGGCAGGAAAGCATAAATAAGAACAGTAATGTAAAGAGAGATAGAGGAGATACAACCTGTAACATCTGACTGCCTCTGGGGGCTACTGACATGAAATGCATAATACATATATATACATAAACTTTTAAAAGCATACGCCTCTGTGGGCATCATCATCTTCATATCATACCCGGCCTCAAAGAGGACTCGGTAAAACCGTACCCGGCCACGTGGAGCTCGGTAAACCCAACTGATCAGTGGTTGCACAATAGGTGCCATACCCAGCCGACTATAGCGCGGCTCGGTAGAGTAAAATAGATACATATATAATGCATGCTGGACTCATGGAGTCACGTTCTAAACCTTTTGGAGTGACATAAGGTCATTGCACCATCGATTAACATCATGGACATCATACCATCAATATGAACTTCACTAGGACTCAAGGATCATACATACTTTCTTGGAATAACTTTGTAAGGAAAGAACAACATGGACAACCTTAGTTGCTAGGAGTAGATCCATTATGAAATAGCGTATCGTTTACGTTCGTTTCACTATAGATCATGCCAAAAGAATGAAGGGAGATCCTTAACATACCTTGTATATTCTTCCCAACCTCAAGCTATGCAATTTCACGGCTCCTTAGTCTACAATAAGAGAAATGACACTCTCGTTATCGTTTAAGCGTCGTAACTATTATGTATCGACCACAACCTATTTTACAATAAAACGGACAGCACCTCCCCTATATATATGACTTCACACTAGTCAAAACAATCACAAACAGCCCAACATACCCCTATCACTTCATACACAACACGACAACCATAATAGTGTCAAACAATCCGAAAATGTTATGACGAACGACCAACAAACAACCTTGCCATTATGTGGTGTTTCTCCACACCCTTCCTCCTCTCAACTCCATAAAAATAGTAGTAAAAGAGACAACCCAATACCAACACGAAACAGCCCAAAAACAGTCCCACAAGTTCATCAGCTCAAACATAATTTTTCGGTTTACTTAAACACGTTTCGACTTGTCTTTTCTTTCAAATTGAGAAATACAACCAAAAGTACATCATTACACCTCTTGTACAATAAACCAGCCATGAATATAACTTAAAAATAAGTTCACAACCAGCCAACCATTGCACAAGATCAAACAGCATACCATTCTTCCGAAACTAGCTAGGTCTATTCTTTACGATCGAGTTACAACTCGCAAACGCATAGATAATGGAAGGAGAAGCATAAACTTACCTTGTACTGAGTATCACCCACGAAACCTGGTCCTTTTTCATCAAAAATAAGTTCCTCAACACGGATACAAGAAGGAGAAAGAGAAACTAGCATGCTGTCCGGACTTTTCAGCACTAGAATTGCGTCGTAACACCCGGAATACCCTAGGGTTTGTGTGGGATTTTGGGGGAGGAGTTGCAGGGGTTCAATTAGGTTTTCTTGGTCTGAAATACAGGTGAAATAACTCAGTTTGTATTCCCTTAAAAGACCCCTCTTGGCCGACTTTGGGGCTTTTAATTAAGTCCTCTCATTTTGGCAAGTAGGTGATGCTCCTACTTGTCACCTACCAGTCTGCGCTGTCTCGCGAAAATACAAATATCTCTCTACTCCAATATCAATGCGTTGGAAACTAGACTCGTAGATATTCAATTTGATATGTAGATCATCCATTGATTCCAAGTATATTGGGAGAAAAGTGCATCTACATTTGACCTAAATTTCAGCATATTATAAATGGAACTTGTGATGACCTTTTCCAACTTTTGTTCCACAACTCGCTTGACTTCAAAACATAACACCAACTATCGTACGACTAAAATAACTCATAATATAATCTCCTTATAATGTTAATAACCCTAGTATCACCCCAAAAGTACATGGTAAAATATTCCAACTTGTCGACTTTCGACGAAACTTATTTTCTTCAATTCGTTTAGCTTCTAAGACTTCAAACCCTCTTGCTACTTGGTACTAATGATCTTAAATGTTTATAACCTCCACATTAACATGATGAACTAACTTTGTAAACTTTTAAAAGATGATTCCCTTTCTGAGCTCACATTAATTGACTTATGATGTACTCTTACATACGAAAACACGGGGTGTAACAGCCCCTCTGATATGTGTACTGCCTTGAGATCCTTGAGATCTCTCTGAACTCTGGCATGTAAGAGATGGCCTTTTCACACTGCACCTAAATCAGTTATCATTTGAGAAAAGGTCTAGGTGTGAGCACTGCCGGGGATCCTTGAGGTCCTTAGGGAACTCTGACACACCTAGACATGACATTGGCTATAGAACTTTGGCATTTGAGGCTATTGGAGGCTTGGAAATCATTTGGTCTTGCTGCAGGCTCCCTATAGATTAATTTCTATTTATTTATGTAATTTATATCCAGTTCATTGGTCTGTAATAATTTTTGTAAACAAACAGTGGGGTGTTTAGTGAAAAGGGAGGGTAGTATATATATTATGGGTAAAACTGGGTAGATACCATGCCTATAGGGTCGTGTTGATTCAAACGTGTTTGCTATATTTGCTTTACTTCCACAATTAGAAACCATGTCTATAGGGTCTAAGTGGCTTTTAATAATTAGATACCATGCCTGTAGGAATTAAAATTAGATCTAATAGAAATCATTCCTGTAGAACTTAAACCAGTTTAGTTAAAATCAGTTTAATTTATGTTTGTTCATTCTGAATTGGTTTAATTAATCTGTCCGTTTCTTTAACAAGTTTTCAAACACTGCTTTGAATTGATACTGCTAGAAAGTATGCCTATAGGATCTCAAGTTTTCCGTTTAAAATTGATCACCGTTTTACTGCATTCCTAATAGATATCATGCTTTTAGGACATCACTGTTATGCATTTAGGCAAGCCTATAGGATGATTAAAATCCTACGGCTATAAAACTGTACTTTGTTATTTAAAACTACTCACATTCACAGGTCTAAAATCAGTAGGCAAGCTAATAGGTCTCTGACACCTGGTCCTAACTCATGCTATATACATCCTGCTCACCTAGATATCATGTTCTAAGTTTTACACCTGAAACAATTATTTGAGACGTGCATTTATTTGTTCTGCTTGTGGAGGTAAAAATGTGAGCCATTATTTGTTCCTTCTTTACGTGCAGTCCTAATTGTTTTGATTGACGCCTAGAGTTTTCTCCTTTAAACACCTTAGGATCGTCTAGAACTACCCAAAACTAGAGGTCCTAAAATACCTCCAAGGCCACGAGGAAGGGACGTGTAGTGCACGCATAGGACATCTTTCAAGGCTGTTAGAACGCTTTAGGCTATGACCATGGGGAGGGAATTGGGTAGTAATGATATGATGACTACGCGCTAATGTCACGTGTAGCCCCTCATCGAGAAGTGATTACGAGCATTGTTTGGGTATGATCCTGTAGGCTAACCAACCTATGACCCCCTTTCCCAACTCCCGTTGTTTAAATGAATTTACTTTTCTTTATATATTTGCAATTTGTTCAAACCCTTTTCCTTGTTTCATTTCTTGAATGTCAAAACATGCCTTACTTGCAAGTACGTGGTAAAGCTGTTTATCTATTTATTTGACTAATTAACATGAATATAACTTCGGCCGGGACCCACCGCTGTGGACCGCGAGGGGTGCCTAACACCTTCCCCTCAAGGTTATCTCGAGCCCTTACCCTAAATCTCTGGTAATGCAAACTAGTCCATGAGGTAATTGCTCAAGGTGCCCTAACGCACCATAATTCGTTTGGTGGCGACTCTTCAAAAACCCAATTCCTAAAAGGAAAAGAGTTATTTCCACCATGAAATGTCAAAAACCGGACCTTTCTCTGCGAGGAGGAAAAAAAGAGGGCGCGACAGGGCCCTGACCTGATCTGTTCTCTACTCGACTGAGGTTAGGCTTGCCTCTTACTGGGTACCGCTGTGGTGTACTCATGCCCTTTCTTGCACATGTTTTTTTTTGTGCAGATCCAGGTACTTCTTACCAGCCACATTACCAGTGAGGTGGGGCGAGTGTAGAGACTTCGGGGTATATCTGCCGCGTCCCCAGACCTAGGAGTCCCTCTCTACCCTTTCTTATGTTAAAGACTTTTCTTGTATTTTTCTTCGTTGATAGTTTCTAGAGTTAAGAAGCACTATTTACTTCTGTAGCTTGTGACTCATGATATTCCGGGTTTTGGGAGCGTTTATGTTCAGTTCGAGAGTGATTATTTTATATGCCGAGCGGCATTTAAATTTCTTAATTAAATTTACCTGTTAAATTGTTAGTTTTTCATGTTCTCATTTTATTTTCACAAAATGTTAGTCTTACCTAGTCGTAGAGTCTAGGTGATGTCACGATGGTTCACGGAGGGAGAACTTGGTTCGTGACAAATTGGTATCAGAGCTCTAGGTTCATAGGAGTCGTGAGTCACAAGCCGGTTTATTAGAGTCTCGTGGATCGGTACGGAGACTTCTGTACTTATCTTCGGGAGGCTATGGAACTGTTAGGAAAATTCTACTTCAATTGATTCCTTGTCGTCCGAGATTATTGACTTCGAAATTCTAAACTTCTGTCTTTTATTCTCTCACAGATGGTGAGGACACGTGCTACCGGAGATGACCAGGCACTCGTGCCCCCTGCTAGAGCCTTTAGAGGCCGAGGACGCACATGTGGTGCAACTAGAGCACCCAGACGAGCTGCTACAGAGGAGCCACCAGTAGCTCCAGCCGGAGCACAGGCACCTGATACGCCTACTACTACTACTTTAGCTCTCCAGGAGACCCTTGCACAGTTCATGAGCATGTACAGCACTCTAGCTCAGGAAGGGTTGATTCCCCTTGTTGCAGCCATATCTCAGGCCAGGGGAGGAGCACAGACTCCCGCTGCCCGTACCTAGAGTAGCGGGTTCAGGTCGATCAGATCCCCGAGGTTATACCGGTATCGCCTGTAGCCCCAGCTGAGCCCGAGGGTAGGGCAGCAGTTTCGGAGGAGGAGGGCATGGTCTATGGTCAACAACAACAACCCAGTATAATCCCACAAATGGGGTCTGGGGAGGATAGGATGTACGCATGCTTACCCCTTTCTCTGGAAGGGCAGAGAGACTGTTTTCGATAGACCCTCGGTTAAAGAAGGCGAAAGAAGCCCTGATAGCAGGTAATAGCAAGACAAATAATTAGAAAACTAAATCGAAGATAGAAACAGAGAATATGTAAGAGGTACCGATAACAAGTAATAGCAAGACAATATATTAAGAAAACTTAATCCAAGGCAGCAAACGAGAATATGAACGAAGGAAGACAAAGGAAAACGCACGACTACCTACTAACCTTCTACCGTAATCTTCAACCTCCACACTGTCACACCTCCTTTTTACACACCTACCCCGAAGGATAACGTATAAGGGAGTTTTCCCATTTAAAGTGACATTATTCGAAATGGGATTATTTATTTGTTTTTAGAGTCGCCACTTGGGATAGGATTGGGTTTTGGTGTCCCAAGTCACCGGTTTAATTTGAATCCCAAATCGAGGAAAATTTCGACTTCCCAATTGGAGTCTGCGAACCAGAAATTCTGAATAAGGAATTATGTTGAACCGGGGGAAGGTGTTAGGCACCCCCGGATCCCGTGGTTCTAGCACGGTCGCTTAAATTACTATAAATGGCTTAATATCAGGTTTTTATACATGTTCAAACCTATAGTGCAATTTTATAAATTTGTTTAACCGCTTTTAATTAGTTTTTTATGAAAGTGAACGCCGTTTAAGAGCGTGTTTTTGGATCACGTCACATGAAATGCACCCGGATCCTCGACACCTCTTATTCAACGTTTTGGGATTTGGATTTGGGTCGCATGAAATGCACACCCATATTTAAGAAGGTAAAATTATTAAAAGCGCGCCTAAAGTGGCTAGCGTCTTATTAACTTTGCGGGAAGCCATGAAAATTCGCTAAATGGCATGTCCCGAATTTCTAAAATATTTTTAATAAAGCATTTAATGAGGGCCCCGCAATTTATGCATTTTTTGTTTGGCGAGGCTCATCTTACTTTTATTATTTAAAGCCAACCTAAAGTAAACTAAGATTTCTATCTTTTTTTTGTCTCTAAAGGGCCTACTTAATTTGCATTTATAAATTCGGGCCTCGAGTTCAAGTCCGAATTCAAACAAAAGGGAGAACCCTCTTAATTTGAACCCGCTACCTAACTCGAAAGCCTAAATTCATATTGCAGATTAACTCCAATATTCCTAATATAATTTTTTTAAAAGGGGTTTTGACTTCTAGCATTTTTGGGCATAAAATTGGCCCTAAACAGATTCAACCCTGCTCGTGCAAAGAAAACTGCCCAGACGTGGGCCTTGCACAAACAAAAATCAGGCCCAAGACCTGTATTTAAACTATCAGATCCCATAGTGAATTAGGCTCTCAGCATACTGGGCTTCAAAACCAGCCCAGGGGAAATAGAAATCATTCAGCTTCGTTCATGAGAAGCTGTCTAACTCTTGGGCTTCAGCACCGGCCAAATGGTAAAGCAAGTTAGAACTGGGTCTGGGCCATGCATCAGCGAAGCTAGGGCCCAAATCATTCGAAACAAGCTATCAAGCCGTGGCCCGTCGGCGAGCCCAGACCAACTGCTGGACCTTAATCGTATTTTGAAGCCACTNAAAGAGGGACTTCTTAAGTAAAAATGTTTTGAATTTCTGAGCTTTTATTTATTTACTAAAAGTACTTCTAAGGAAAAGCAAAAATATTTTTGGACTTCAATATTTCAAAATTTTTATTGACATTTGCAAAAAAGACTTCTAAATAAGAAAGAGTATTTTTGGATTTTTGTTTCTGAATTTTTTTTTTTGGATTTTTGTTGGTTTTTTTTTAAAAAAAAATACTTTACAATGAAGGAAACCCGTATTTTTGGATTTTGATTTTTATGAAAGACATTAGAAAGAAGAAAACCGTTTTTTAGTTTTAAAAACTTCTTTTTGTTTTTTTTTTAAAAAATTATCTAAGGAAAGATTTCTGAAGAAAGAAAATATTTTTGGATTTTTTGAAAATTGGGGTCGCAACCGATGAGGTTTGCCTACGTATCTCACATCCGGTGAGAATCAGACCCGCGTAGTTCGGTCAGATTTGCCAAAATCAAAACTATTTTGAACCACAATGTTCTTTCTAGTTTTCCAAATAGTTTCCTTTTTTTCGTTTTTTTCATTTTTTCAAAAAAAATCTGGCAGCATTTCGGTACTATTTGGGCATTGGGGTTTTTTCAAAACAAATGGTTACCCTCACTTAGTCCTAACACTGCTTATTTTCATACTTCACTCATTTAGACAAGCCAGTCAACATGCAGAGCCGAGCAAATAAATGCGCAAGTAGCACGTAAGATGCATCAGGATGGTCCATTATTTCAGATCACCTGTCCTAGACGGACCAAACCCCTGTGTTGAGTCCCCTAAGTCAAATGCACATGATGCAAACAAGCGTCCTACTAGGGATCCGGCATGAGTTTATGTTCTTCTAGGTTTAAATCCTAGGTTTATTGGTCTAGACCTGGCTTACCCGAGCGGACAACTCGAGCCGAGGGGGAGGCAGCGTACCGGGGATACAGAAGCTCCGCCAGCTTTGCAACTTATCCAAACCTCGTTCTAAATGGAAAAAGACTCTAAACAGAAGAGAAGCTACACGAAGTGCACCCTTCTCCATGATGTAGAAGACTCAGAAAGAGGAAGGGATTCGCGACAGTTTATATATACAATTTCAACAAATATCAAAGCAGTAAAACATTTAGCACATATAGCATGGAATATGTAGAAAAATCAGATAAAGCCAAATATAACGATTATACTAAGCTCGAATTCTTGAACCCTGAATCGAAATTCTGGGTTCATGTCCCCAGCGGAGTCGCCAGAGCTGTCACACCTCCTTTTTTACACACCTACCCCAAAGGATAATGTATAAGGGAGTTTTTCCATTTAAAGTGACATTATTCGAAATGGGATTATTTATTTATTTTTAGAGTCGCCACTTGGGATAGGTTTGGCTTTTGGTGTCCCAAGTCACCAGTTTAACTTAAATCCCAAATCGAGGAAAATTTCGCCTTCCCAATTGGAGTCTGCGAACCAGAAGAATTCTGTTGACCCGAGGGAAGGTGTTAGGCACCCCCGAATCTCGTGGTTCTAGCACGGTCGCTTAAATTATTATAAATGGCTAAACATTTGATTTTTATACATGCTCTAACCTATAATGCAGTTTTAGAATTATTTAACCGCTTTTAGTTAAAATGTTTTAAGAAAGTTGAACGTCGTTTAAAACATGTTTTCGGATCACGTCACATGAAATGCACCCTTATCCTCGACACATTTTATTCAACATTTTGGGATTTGGATTTGGGTCGCATGAAATGCACACCCGTATTTAAGAAGGTAAAATTATTAAAAGCGCGCCTAAAGTAGCTAGCGTCTTATTAACTTTGCGGGAAGCCATGAAAATTCGCTAAATGGCATGTCCCGAATTTCTAAAATATTTTTAATAAAGCATTTAATGAGGGCTCCACAATTTATGCATTTTTTATTTGGCGAAGCTCATCTCACTTTTATTATTTAAAGCCAACCTAAAGTAAACTAAGATTTCCATCTTTTTTTTTTGTCTCTAAAGGGCCTACTTAATTTGCATTTATAAATTCGGGCCTCGAGTTCAAGTCCGAATTCAAACAAAAGGGAGAACCCTCTTAATTTGAACCCGCTACCTAACTCAAAATATTGCAGATTAACTCCCATATTCCTAATATAATTTTTTTAAAAGGGGTTTTGACTTCTAGCATTTTTGGGCATAAAATTGGCCCTAAGCAGATTCAACCCTGCTCGTGCAAAGAAAACTGCCCAGACATGGGCCTTGCACAAACAAAAATCAGGCCCAAGACCTGTATTTAAACTATCAGATCCCATAGTGAATTAGGCTCTCAGCGTACTGGGCTTCAAAACCAGCCCAGGGGAAATAGAAATCATTCAGCTTCGTTCATGAGAAGCTTTCTAACTCTTGGGCTTCAGCACCGGCCAAATGGTAAAGCAAGTTAGAACTGGGGCTGGGCCATGCATCAGCAAAGCTAGGGCCCAAATCATTCGAAACAAGCTATCAAGCCGTGGCCCGTCGGCGAGCCCAGACCAACTGCTGGACCTTAATTGTATTTTGAAGCCACTGAATTTATTTCAAAACATGAACTCAACGATTTTGTAACAAAGGAACAATTTAGGTCCATTCAAATCAACAACTGCTAACTTTAAATTCAAATTTCGCATTCAGATCCTGTCTAAGTTAACGAGTTACTACAAGCATTTAGAATTCAATGATTTAACTAAAGTGATTAACAACTAACTGAAGCATCAAACTCAAAAATTTAATATACTGAAATGTTAATTCTCTGATTTCAACACCTAACTACTGAAATTAAAAACTGAAGCATTGAGCCATTTGCACATTTGTTAGACCTAAACTTAATATTCCCGCTGAGTACCAATACTGGTTCTAAAACCAGCTTTAAGTTCACATTACCTTCCAATTTTAATCATTCAAACTAACATGGTACTAACCCGCTGAGTACCAATACTGGTTCTAAAACCAGCTTTAAGTTCACATTACCTTCCAATTTTAATCATTCAAACTAACATGGTACTAACACTACTAACATTTAACATGATAGCTAGCCTTAAAGCAGTAGATTTAAACTAACACTACTAGATAGGATACTAATAATATGCTGAAAATAGTTCAAACAGTCCAGTTACAATCAGTCCAACAGTCCTATTAATACAAATAATGCATTGTTCAAATAACTCAACTATGCTGAGCATCTAAACTAAATAAAGCAGTAGGCTATTTACAAGAAGAAAAACAGGTGATAATTCATCATTTATTTTCAAATTTGGTCACACAAGTTGATCCAATCTTCACATAGCACTTGAGGCCAAAGGAGTACCTGGAATGTTAGGAAAGTAAGAAGAAGGAATAGTCAGCAGCAGTACACAGCAGTCAGCAACAGTTTAAAGCCAATTTCGAACCCAGGAAATGGTGTCAAGCAACCCAGAAATTAGTTTCAATCAAATAACTCTAGCAAGCACCAAACCAAGCTTGAGTGACCCAAATTAACTCGAAATAGCCCTAGGACCTCTAGAACCTCAAATACTAGCAGCACAAGGAAACTCGTGCCATTTTTTAACCTCGAGTGAGCTGGAGATTTGATTTAGAATTTGGAAACCTCAAAATCAACCCAAATAACTCGATGGAACAGTAAGCTTTCAGGACTTCAAGCTTTCAGATTTTGAAATTTTTGAACTTCTAAATTTAGATTTCAAATTTTCAGATTTCTAGACTCTAAACTTTGAATCTCAAATTTCGCATCTCTGGACCTCCCCCCCCAAAAAACTTCTTTTGGCAAGGCAGGAGTACTGCCTTTTATAGGCAAAATTAGGGCAATTTTCAGACTTTTATTTTACACCCTAAGTCCCTCTTTTATTTTCAAATTTTAGCTAATAAGTCCTTAAAGTTTTGACTTGTTTCTCAAGTTAAACACTAAACTACTGAAATTCTAATTAACAGCCCTATCTAGAAACTTCTAGGGAATTCTATTTCAGTTACTACAATGTTCTTTCTATTTAGGAATGCCTATACTACCCTTATCCTTTCCCTAAATTACCTAACCTAGCCAATTATGACTCCAGTTCCTTTCAACTTGGTCAGAATTTGACTATAGTCAATTACACAAAGAAATGGGAATGATTAACTATAACCAAATCCAAATTGATTAGTATTTGGAAATGAATCCTAATTAACCGAGCTAAAATGTTATTAGACTAACAAAATAATAAACTAACAACTAATCATCTAAAATTACACTATCCAAATGTAGAACAGTAGCAAACAGGGCATCAGGCAATTAAATCAGATAACAGGAATGAAATTACACTGAAATCGAACAAATCAGAACCCTAAATCAATCCTAAAACAAAACGAAAGAACTATTGAGGATGAAGCAGAAGAAAAACAAGGCAGAAACTACACATTAAAGAAAAAAAATCTACAAATAATGAAGAAAAAATGGTTTAAGAACAAACTTACTGATTAAACTTGCAGCTCTGTGAAATTGATGATAATCGCTTATTCTCCATTAAAATGAACGAACAACATCAACTTATAATGAATTAACTTCTAATCTCGAAGAACAAAGTCTTGAGTCGACTGATTTGAACCATTGAAACTTGAACCTAGATCCAAAACTTGAGTAATTCTGGACAAGTTCGAAGAAAATCAGTGACATATTAGGCATGAAGGAGGTGAGGGGGTCGTGTGGTACAAATTTGGGGTCAATTGGGTGAATTAGGATTTTGACCGGAACTTTGACCGAAGATTCGAGCAGTTCCGGCCAGATTTTTGGGACGGGGTTTTGGGGGTTTGATAGAGGGGGACGAGGCGGTTCAGGGGTGTTAATTTGGAAGGGTTTGGGGTTGGCGCCGCCGTGGGCGGCGGAGACGACAATGACTATTTTTAAGATTCGAGGGGTTCTGGTGGGATTCGAGGGAAGATAGTAAGAGATTTGTGATGAGGAAGTTAAGACGGTGTAGTGGTGTAATTTTGGTGGCTATTGGAGACTTGCCGCCGGCGGAGACGATTTCCGGCCGGTGGCGGACGGCGGAAGGGCAGTGGTGATAGGCGGCGTTACACCAGAATCAACAGGGGTATGAGAGACGATGGTTTGGGGGGTAGGGGGGGCTTCCGACATTTATATACTTGAAACCTAGTTAGTTCCGGACCGTTGGATTGATAAGATCCAACGGTCATGATTAAACATAGGAAAAACGATGCCGTTTTATTGGGGAAGGGATCTGGACCGGGTAAGTTGTGGGTTTGGGCTTGATTGGGACCGGATTTGGGGAATTTGGTTTGGGCTGGGGCAGAATTAAACAAAATTGGCCCAGAAAGGCTGGCCCTCTTCCTTTTCTCTTTATTTTCTTTTCAATTACTTCCTCTCTTTTATTTAATTTCAAATCATTTTCATTTCATTCATATTTTTTTTTAAATTTTTGTTAAATACAAAATTAAAATGAAAAGACCTGATTTAACTCTAAAATTAAACTAATTAATTCTCTAAAATTAACTAAATCCTAAGCAAAAAATGCAAAAGAACTAATTTTGCTATTTTCTCTTATTTTTGCAATGTCAATTAACTAATAAACCTAAGAAAACTATAAAATTGGGTCCTAAATGCAAATGTGCTATTTTTATATATATATATTTTTATGAATTATATCAATTAAAAATGCACAAAAATACAAACAAACACAAAATCATACAATTAATTCCTAAAAATAAAAGAAAATTCTAATTCTAATGAATTTATAGGAGCAATTTAAGCGTGGCAAAAATCACGTGCTCACACACACCCTTCTATCTAGAGCCATGTCCTGGGTTAGCTCAAGCTGCGCCATGTCCCGCATGATCACCTCTCCCCAAGACTTCTTTTGCCTACCTCTATCCCCCCTCTTACCCCCCAAGGCCAACCTCTTACACCTCCTGACTGGGCATCTGTGCTTCTCCTCTTAACATACCCGAATCATCTCAGCCTCACCTCACACATATTTTCCTCCACAGGGCCACTCCCACCTTATTCCGAATAACTTCATTACTAATTCTATCCAACCTAGTATTCCCACACATCCATCTCAATATCCACATTTCAGCTACTTTCATCTATGGACATGGGAGTTCTTGACTGGCTAACACTCTGCCCCATACAACATAGTCGGTCTAACCACTTCCTTGTAGAACTTACCCTTAAGTCTCAACGGCACATTCTCATTACACAATACACCGGAAGCGAGTCTCTACTTCATCCACCCTGCTCCAACATGGTGTGCGACATTCTCATCTATCTCCCCATCCTTCTAAATTATAGACCCCAGATACTTGAAACTCTCTCTCCTGGGAATGACTTGCGTATCAAGCCTCACATCCCCATCCGCCTCATGGGTAACACCACTGAACTTGCACTCCAAGTATTTTGTCTTGGTCCTGCTCAACTTGAAACTTTAGACTCCAGAGTATGTCTCCAGACCTCTAGCCTATCATTAACGCCACCTCGCGTCTCATCAACCAGGACTATATCATCCGCAAATAACAAGCACCAAGTCACCTCCCCTTGGATGTGACGCGTCAATGAATCGATTGCTAAGAAAAACAAAAACGGGCTAAGTGGTGATCCCTGATGAAACCCCATCTCAATCGGAAAGTATTTAGAGTCTCCTCCTGTTGTCCTAACCCGTGTCTTAGCTCTATCATACATGTCCTAAATCACTCTAATATACGCTACAAACACTCCATTAGCCTCCATACATCTCCATAGAACCTCTCTCAAGACTTTGTCATAGGCTTTCTCCAGGTCAAGGAACACCATATGCAAGTCCATCTTCATCGCCCTATACTGCTCCACCAATCTCCTCACAATGTGATTGGCCTCAGTAGTCGACCGTCCCAACAAGAAACCAAATTGGTTCTCGAAAATGGACACACTCCTCCTTATCCTCCCTTTGATCACCCTCTCCCACACTTTCATCGTGTGGCTTAACAACTTGATACCCTTGTAGTTATTGCAGTTTTGGACATCCCCTTGTACAATGGAATCATCGTATTCCGCCTCCACTCTTCGTGCATCTTCTTCGTCCTAAAAATGACGTTAAACAACCTAGAAAGTCATTCCAAGCCCTTCTTACCCACGCTCTTCCAAAATTCCACCGGGATCTCGTCCGGCCCGGTCGCTTTACCCCTACTCATCCTGCGCATAGCCCCTACAACCCCCTCACTCGTATGCGTCTATAGTACCCAAAATCTCGATGTCGCTCCGAGCACTCCAACTCCCCCAGCACAATGCTCCTATCTCCCTCTTCATTCAGGAGTTTATGGAAGTAAGACTGCCATTTCTGCCTAATTTGTGCCCCCTCCAATAAAACTCTACCCTTCTCGTCTTTTATGCACCTCACTTGGTCCAGATCCCGGTCCTTCCGCTTCCTCACCTTCGCCAGCCAGTACAAATGTGTTTATCAGTTAAGGGAATAATGAGTTCGAGTGTTCAAATGAGAAAGTTTAAAATTCATGTATCGGCTTTCAAATGCCCTACAAGTTTAACTAGCGAGGCAGCCATTGCGCCTTCTTATTTTTCTAGTGATTATAACAATCGTATCAAATCAAATCATGAAATAAGCCAAAGGAAGCGAAATTCATGTTTAAGACGTCGCTAGTATCAACCCGTGAGTCAATATTTTGATTTGATCTTTTAAAGTCTTACTTTTACTCGCACAAAACAAGTACGTAGTACATAAAATTATTTTGTTGAAGTCAAAGGCTAGGATGCTGTTGACTCAAAGAATGAATATCAGTCAAGAATTTCAACTGGACCCCACGGCCCTCTGTCAGGTTGTCTTTCAATAAATCCAATTCATTTTGCCTATGTTTTCTACTTTTCTTTGCCCAAGTCAGACATGCTAATTACATGTGTGAGAATTAAACTTTCCTAATAATTTGATTCAGATAAAATTATCATTTAGTTTTGTTTCTTAAACATTCTCAGAAAAAAAGATTAATACAGCCAAGGGCTGGTTGCGAACACGAAAAAAGTCAGTACTTTAAGTAGATCTTGCTTGCTACGTGACGGCACCTAGTCTCTACGATTAGGTAAGCCTAACATTTTGCGGAAATGAGACGAAAACATGAAAAACTAACAATTTAATAGGTAAATTTAATTAAGAAATTTAAATGTCGCTCGGCATATACAATAATTACTCTCGAACTGAACATAAACGCTCCCAAAACCCGGAATATCATGAGTCACAAGCTACATAAGTAAATAGTGCTTCTAATCTCCAGAAACTATCAACGAAGAAAAATACAAGAAAAGTCTTTAACTTAAGGAAGAGTAGATAGGGACTCCTAGGTTTGCGGACGCGGCAGATATACCTCGAAGTCTCTACAGTCGCCCCGCCTCACTGGTAATGTGGCTGGTAAGAAGTACCTGGATCTGCACAGGAAAAATATGTGCAGTAAAGGGCATGAGTACACCACAACGGTACCTAGTAAGTGCCAAGCCTAACCTCAGTCGAGTAGTGACGAGATCAGGTCAGGGCCCTACTGGTATATATATATATATATATATAAAATACAACAGAATGAAGTATCACAATGAGAATAAATACTGAAATTTAACGAGAATGTAAGCGTAGAAGAACAACAACTCAAACACAGAGATAACAACAGGGGATTCCCGGGACACCGTCCCGTAGTCCCAAACTTAAATGTGCAGGGGGATCTACGGAATACTGTCCCATAGACCCAAACTGAAATGTGCAGGGGGATCTCCTGGAATACCGTTCTGTAGTCCCAAAGTAAATATACAGTACAGGGGAATCTCCCGAGATACCGTCCCGTAGTTCCAAATGTAAACGCGCAGGGGGATCTCCCTGAATACTGTTCCGTAGTCCCAAAGTAAATATGCAGCTCAATCAACAGAAATAGTAGTTACAACAAGAAACCACAATTTAGGCTAAATCCGAGTCAAGGAAGACAAGAAATATTTCACTAAACATGCTACACGGAGTTCAATTAGGCGGTTAAGGCAGTTAGCGAACGTATGCATGCTTTTCTAAACTAAACAGGATAATTACATAGGCTAGTGTAGCTCAATTTAAGGAAAAACGGATATTTCACTTTAATAAAAACGGAGTTTTTCAACAAATAGCCCGTGTATGCACTCGCCACCTCACGTACACGACGCTCATATATCAAACAGTACCAAATCCTAAGGGGAGTTCCCCCACACAAGGTTAGGCAAGCCACTTACCTCGAACCAAGCTCAAATTAATCTGATCTCACGCTCTTGCCACGAGTATGCAACTCCGAGTGACCCAAAACTAATCAAATCAATTGCATAATTTAAATATAACTACAATCAACTAATTTAGCTAATAAAATTAAAGCTAAGGAAAGAAAATAAAAAAACGCCCAAAAATCCTCCCTGGGCCCACGTCTCAAAATCGAGCGAAAGTTACCGAATAAGAACACCCATTCACTCACGAGATCACTCGTGCGAAAATCATCCAAATCCGATGCCTAAATCCCACTTAAATCTCAGATTTTTGGTTGGGGAACCTTTCGCCCAATTTCCCAACTTCCTCACTCCAATTTCTTAATTTAATGAAGAAAACAACTATGGATTAATGAAATATGATCAAAATAGGATTAGGAATCGTTACCCAGTAGCTCTCCTTCAAACTCTCTCGAAAAATTGCCTTCCACCGAGCTCCAAATTGAATTTTTGTGATATGAATTTCAAACCCTCGAAATCCCCTTTTCTGCCCAGCATTTTCCGCATCTGCGATCCTAGGACCGCATCTGCGGTCCCGCACCTGCAGAATTCCCATCGCAGGTGCGTCTTTTTACTTAAAGCACCTCGTCCGCTTCTGCGATCAAGAGGTCGCACCTGCGGATTCTCGTCCGCTTCTGCGGTCCCAGACGCTCCTGCGTTCCTTCACTTCCACCTACGGGCATCGCAGATGCAAAACTCCCCTCGCACCTGCGACCCCAGACTTCCTCCCAAAAATCCGCTTCTGCGCTTGGTCGTCCGCATATACGGCCCCGCACCTGCGGTTCCCTACCGCAGGTGCGAAAACACCACAACCAGCATACCTGAAAATCCTTCAAGTCCAAAGTTTTCACCCGTTGAGCATCCGAAACACATCGGAGGCCCCCGGGACCTCAACCAAACATAACAACCAACCCTAAAACACCATACGAACTTAGTTGAGCCCTCAAATCACATCAAACAACGTTAAATACAATTCATCCTCCAATCCGATCCTAATGAACTTGAAACTTCAAAATTCTACAACCAATGTCGAAACCAACCAAACCACGTCTGATTGACCCTAAATTTTGCATACAAGTCATTCTCCACACTACGGACCTACTCCAACTTCCAATAATCGGATTCCGACCCCGATATCAAAATTCCACTACCGGCTCGAAACTCCAAAAATTCAACTTTTGCCATTTCAAGCCTAAATAAGCTATGAACCTCCAAAACACAATCCGCACATGCCCCTAAGCCCAAAATTACCCAACGGAGCTAACGGAATTGACGGAACTCCATTCTGGAGTCGTCTTCCCACTGTTCCGACTACGGTCCAAATTTTAAGATTTAAGCTATCATTTAGGGACTAAGTGTCCCAAAACACTCCGAAACTCAAAACAAATCATCCCGGCAAGTCACAATAGCAGAAAGAGAAAACGGGGAAGCAGTTAATAGGGAATCGAGGCGTTAATTCTCAAAACGACCGGCCGGGTCGTTACATCCTCCCCCTCTTAAAACATTCGTTCGTCCTCGAACGAGCATAGAGACATACCTGAAGTGGTGAAAAGATGAGGATAAAGGCTGCGCATATCCTGCTCGGTCTCCCAAGTCGCCTCCTCGACCGGCTGACCCCGCCACTGAACCTTTACGGATGCAATGTTCTTTGACCTCAGCTTTCGAACGTGCATGTCCAATATAGCCACTGGCTCCTCAACATATGATAGATCCTTGTCCAACTGGACTGAGCTGAAATCCAACACGTGAGACGGATCACCGTGATACCTCCGTAGCATCGAAACATGAAATACCAGATGAACTCCTACCAAGCTGGGAGGTAAGGCAAGCTCATAAGCGATCTCCGCAACATGCCGCAATACCTCAAAGGGGCCAATAACCCTTGGGCTCAACTTTCCCCTCTTTCCGAATCTCATAACGCCCATTATAGGCGAAACCCGAAACAAGACCCGCTCTCCAACCATAAATGAAACATCGCGAACCTTCTGGTCTGCATAACTCTTTTGCCTGGACTGGGCTGTGCAAAGTCTATCCTGGATCACCTTAACCTTCTCCAAAGCGTCCTGAACCAAATCTGTACCCAATAATCTAGCCTCACCCGAATCGAACCAACCCACTGGGACCGACACCGCCTACTATACAGAGCCTCATACGGTGCCATCTGAATGCTGGACTGATAACTGTTGTTGTAGGAAAACTGCGCAAGTGGCAAGAATTGATCCCAAGAACCTCTAAACTCCATCACACACGCACGAAGCATATCCTCAAGAATCTGAATAGTGCGCTCAGACTGTCCGTCCGTTGGGGGTGAAATGCTGTGCTCAACTCCACCCGAGTACCCACCTCATGCTGTACGGCTCTCCAGGACCGTGATGTAAGTTGTGTGCCCCGGTCAGAGATGATAGATACTGACACGCCATGAAGTCTGACAATCTCACGGATATAAAGTCGAGCCAGCTGCTTGGAAGAATAGGTAGTCATCACAGGAAGGAAATGAGTTGACTTGTTCAGCCTATCTACAATCACCCAAACTGCATTAAACTTCCTCTGAGTCCAACAACGAAATCCATAGTGATCCGCTCCCATTTCCATTCCGGAATCTTCAACTTCTGAAGCAATCCACCCGGTCGCTAATGCTCATACTTCACATGCTGGCAATTTAGGAATCGAGCAACATATTCCACTATGTCCTTCTTCATCCTATGCCACCAATAATGCTGTCTAAAGTCCTGATACGTCTTCGCAGCACCCGGATGAATAGAGTACCGTGAGCTATGAGCCTCCTGAAGAATCAACTCACGTAACCCATCTACATTAGGCACACATAGCTTGCCCTGGATCCTCAAAGTACCATCATCCCCAATAGTAACCTCCTTAGCATCACCGTGCTGAACCGTGTCCTTAAGGACGAGCAGATGAGGGTCATCATACTGACGCTCCCTGATACGATCATAAAGAGAAGACCGGGAGATCACACAAGCCAATACTCGGCTAGGCTCCGAAATATCCAATCTCACAAATTGACTGGCTAAGGCCTGAACATCCAATGCCATGGGCCTCTCTGCTACTGGTAGATAAGCCAAACTCCCCAACCTCTCTGCCCGGTGAGTCAAAGCATCGGCCACCATATTGGCCTTCCCCGGGTGGTATAAAATAGTGATATCATAATCCTTAAGCAGCTCTAACCACCTCCTCTGACGCAAATTAAGATCCTTCTACTTGAACAGATGCTGCAAACTCCGGTGATCAGTATAGATCTCACAAGGGACATCGTACAAATAGTGCCTCCAAATCTTCAAGGCATGAACAATAGCAGCTAACTCAAGGTCGTGGACAGGATAGTTCTTTTCATGCACCTTCAGCTGTCTAGATGCGTAGGAAATCACCCTACGGTCTTGCATCAACAACGCGCCGAGGCCAACTCGCGAAGCATTACAATAGACTGTATAAGACCCCGAACCTGTAGGCAATATCAATATTGGGGCTGTAGTCAAAGCTGTCTTGAGCTTCTAAAAGCTCTCCTCACACTTTTCCGTCCACCTGAACGCAACACCCTTCTGGGTCAGCCTGGTCATTGATGCTGCAATAGATGAGAACCCCTCAACAAATTGACGGTAATAACCCGTCAAACCAAGAAAACTCCGGATCTCTGTAGTTGAGGATGGTATGGGCCAACTCTGCACTGCTTCCACTTTCTTCGGATCCACCTGGATCCTTTCACTAGATACCATAAGACCCAAGAATGCCATAGAATCTAACCAGAACTCACATTTTGAGAACTTTGCATATAATTTCTTTTTCTCTCAAGGTCTGAAGCACTGTCCTCAGGTGCTGTTCATGATCTTCCCGACTCCGGGAGTACACCAAAATGTCGTCAATAAAGACAATGACGAACGAGTCAAGATATGGTCGGAATACACTGTGCATCAAATGCATAAATGCTGCTGGGGCGTTGGTTAGCCCAAATGACATAATAAGGAACTCGTAATGACCATACCGAGTTCTGAAAGAACTCTTCGGGATATCTGACTCCCGAATCTTCAACTGATGATAACCTGAACGTAAATTAATCTTGGAAAACACTCGAGCACCCTTTAACTGATCAAGTAGGTCATTAATACGAGGCAAAGGATACCGATTCTTCACTGTAACTTTGTTCAACTGGCTATAATCAATGCACATACGCATAGAACCATCTTTTTTCTTCACTAATAAGATAGGAGCACCCTAAGGTGACACACTGGGCCGAATAAAGCCCTTATCAAGCAATTCCTGTAACTGTTCCTTCAACTCCTTCAACCTAGGAGGGGCTATACGATAAGGAGGAATAGAGATGGGCTGAGTGCCCGGCAGCAAATCAATGCAAAAATCAATATCTCTGTCGGATGGCATACCCGAAAGATCAAGTGGAAACACATCGGGGAAATCCCTCACTACTGGGACTGAATCAAATGTAGGGGTATCAATACTGACATCTCTCACATAAGCTAGATGTGCGTCACACCCCTTCTCAACCATTCGTTGAGCTTTAAGAAATGAAATAACTCTACTGGGAGTGTAACCTAAAGTAGCCCTCTACTCTAATCGCGGTAAACCTGGCATAGCCAGCATCACGGTCTTGGCGTGACAATCAAGAATAGAATAATGGGGCGACAACCAGTCCACGCCCAAGATAATATCAAACTACCATGCTGAGCAATAATAAATCGGCTTTGGTCTCAAAACCACTAAGAGCAATCAAAGACGACCGATAAACGCGGTCTACAACAAGAGAATCTCCCACAGGAGTAGACACATAAACAAGGGAACTCAAAGAATACCGAGATACGCCCAAATACGGGGCAAAATAAGAGGACACATAGGAATAAGTAGATCCTGGATCGAATAGAGCCGATGCATCTCTATGACAGACCGCAATAATACCTATAATGACATAATCGAAAGCAACAACATATGTACGAGTTGGAAGGGCATAGTATCTGGCCTGGCCTCCCCCTCTAGGGCGACCTCTACCACCCCGACCTCTACCTTTAGCTGGTTGAGCAGGTAGAGTGGCAGATAGTGTTGTAAGCATAGCCTGGGAACCCTGTGGGGCATGCTGTGGCTGAGAAGTCTGTGGAGGTGCACCCCTCCTAAGCCCGGGACAATCCCTCACCATATGGAGAGTGTTGCCACACTCAAAACAAGCTTTGGTAGGGCGTGGCGGATGTGACTAGCTTGGGCCAGGTCTGCTGGATTGACCACTGAAAGCACCCCATGCATGAGGCACACTAGATATTGGAGGTGCATAATAAGGCTCCTGAGGTCTAGGAGGAGCTGGAATACCACTAGCGGCTGGAAGGGCTGAATGAAAGGGGCGATTCACATAACCCCTACCATGACGAACTGCAGCTGGGGCACGGGCACCAGAATAATGGTCCGACTCTCGAGACCTCTTGGCCTCTCTCTCCTCCCTATCCCGAGTTAGCATGCCCTCTACTCTCCTAGCAATACTCACCACCTGCTGATAGGCGATATCCATCTCTAACTCCCTGGCCATGCTAGACCTGATGCAGGGAATGAGCCCCTCAATAAATCGGCAAACCCTCTCTCGAACTGTAGAAACCAAGGCCGGTGCATGCCTAGCCAAGTCACTGAAACGGATATCATACTCCAAAACAGTCATAGTACCCTTACGCAAATGCTCAAACTCCGTGCGCCATGCGTCCCTGAGGTTCTGAGGGACATACTCCCTCAAGAACATATCCGAGAACTAAGTCCATGCAAGGGAAGCTGCCTCAGCCGGACTGTCCAACTCAAAAGTACGCCACCACTGATAGGCTGCCCCTCGAAGCTGGAAGGCAATGAAAGAAACCCCACTCGACTCTGCTATGCCCATAGTGCGGAGGATACGATGGCACTTCTCCAGAAATCCCTGAGCATCTTCTGATGTTAGACCACTAAATGTAGGAGGGTCGTACTTCTTATTCCTCTCAAGCCTCCGCTACATATTATATAACTGCACAGGTTTATCTGGAGTCTGGTCCTAGCCTCATCACTACTTCGCTGGGGTTAGGCCAGGCACTTACCAGCACATGGGGTCGGCTGTGCTGATGCTACACTCTGCACTATGTGCAGATCCCGGAGCAGCTTTTGGACAGTAGCACTTGGAGAGGCTTCCTTCAGCCCAGGTAGAGATCCCGAGGTAGTCCTGCAGGCGTCCGCAGGCCCGATGTTCTCTTCTATCTTACTATGTGTTCTGTTTTCACTTGTTTCCGAGACAGCCTGTATTTCCTTTTTCAGACACTTGTATGTAGTACTCATAGACAGTCCGTGATATTATGACACCAGATTCCGGGTAGAGGAGTATATTGGCACTGTAGTACTGGTTTTGGTTATTTTATCTGTCTAAGTTTTCTGCTTGTTCTGTTTATCGTTAATATTAAATGTTGATAACCTGTTAATCTATGTTTGTTAAAAAGGATTAAAATATGAGAGTTAGTGATTTCTATATTTCGCGGCTAGCCTAGCTTCTACGAATAGGCGCCATCACGACTCCCGAGGGTGAGAAATCTGGGTCGTGACAGTGTTATACTACACATGAATGTCACAATTAAATAGCAATTTATAGCATGAAATAATAAGTCATTCCCTAGATAATATCATAATTAGCCACTTCCATTTCAGAGCATTTGGCAAGACGAGTCATGAATATGAATTCGCATAGATAGCATACGCACATTATGCCGAGGTCGTACAGCCCGGTCCAACAACAAAAAGAATGTGCACTGCCAGAGGGTCGAATGGCGCGAACCATAGATGCATCTATTTCCACCGAGGCGATCGGCCCGATCCACAAATATCAACCATCATCTAGAGGGCACATAAGGCACAATCATAATCAAATAAATTCATACAAGCTCTCAAGTGGGTGCATGCGTCTTTATACATTTATTTCCAGCTTCTAACAAGTCCTAAGTGATCTCATTAACATGAAAGGATATCGACATTTACAAACATAGCATGTTACGGGTCCTAAACTACCCGGACAATTAACATAATAGTAGCTACGCACGGACTCTCGTCACCGCGTGCGTACGTAGCCCCCACAATTAGCAATACATGATTAGTTAATTCACCTATGGGGACAATTCCCTCTTACAAGGTTAGAAAGGAGACTCACCTGGCTCCAAAGCGTACTCCCATTATCAAGAACGTTCTCAAACCCTCAATTTGGAGCCGAACGATCCGAAACTAATTAAACGAGGTAGGAACTAGTCAATACAAGCTCAAGAGTTTGCATTTTGATTACTAAAGTAATTTCCCACCCTTAAACACAAGTTTTCTAAAATCCGACCCTGGGCCCACGTGCCCGAATTCCGAAATTTTTCGAAGAAAGTTGTTCTTTATAACCTAAGGATTAAAAATATGTGATTTCTACTTCATTCCATAACAAATTTTGTGGTTAATTCTAAGTTTTAACAAAACCCTAGGTTTTGCTCTAATCTCATGATATTCCCTAATCTTTGTGTGTTAATCTACCCAAGACTCAAGTATTAAACTTAGAAATAATTAGGATGAACTTACCTCAAGATGCTAGGAGAAAGTCTTCTCTCAAGAGCTCCAAAGTCGCCCAATAAATGAGTGGAAATGAGCAAAAATGGCCTAGAGCCCGTAATAAATGAAGCTCACTGCTTCAGGGATTTTTGCATCTGCGGGCTTGGGCCGCACCTGCGCCCACCGCACCTGCGGAAAGGCGTCCGCTTCTGTGGAATTTTGACTGGGCCGCTGGGCCGCTTCTGCGAGGGACAAGCCCCTTTTGCGACTCCGCTTCTACGGAAAAGTAGCCGCTTCTGCGGCTTTGGGCTTGGCCTGGCTTGTCTGCATCTGCGAGAGAACGGCCGCTTCTGTGGTCTCGCACCTGCGGCTGACCAACCGCAGGTCTGGTTATGACAGAAGACTGGAGCTTCAGCTGCTTCCCAAATTTTCCAAATTCACTCGAGCCTCGCCCGATTGACGCTCGAGGCCCCCGGGCCCCGCCCGAACATACCGATAAGTTTGAAATCATAAAACGGACTCGCTCGAACCCTCGGAACGCCCGAAACAATGCTAAATCTAAGAATCACCCCCTAAAACCAATTGAATCAAACTTATGAACTTCAAGTTCTTCAATTTACTTCTAACGCGCCGAAACGTACTTAAGCTACTCGGATTGACACCAGATTTTGCGGGCAAGTCTTAAATGTTATATTGGACCTGTACCGGGCTCCGAAACCAACATACGGGCCCGATACCAGTATGATCAAGCATTATCTAATTTCATTAAATCCTTAGAATTTCAGTTTAAAAATTTCTAACAAAAATTCATTACTCGGGCTAGGGACCTCGAAATTCGATTCCGGGCATACGCCCAGGTCCCATATTTTCCTACGGACCCTCCGGGACCGTCAAAACACGAGTCCGGGTCCGTTTACCAAAAATTTTGACCAAAGTCAAACTTATCCTTTTAAGAAGATCTTAGGAAATTAAGTGTGCCTATTATAACCAAAACTCTTCCAAATCCAGAACCAACCATCCCCGCAGGTCGTAAATTAGTCAAAGCAAGCGTGGGAAGTCTTATTTAGGGGAACGAGGTTCTAAAAAGCGAAACGACCAGTCGGGTCGTTACATCCACCACCTCTTAAACAAACGTTCGTCCTCGAACGGGTTTAGATTCATACCTGAAGTGCCGAATAAGTGTGGATATCTGCTCCGCATGTCCTTCTCGGACTCCCAGGTCGCCTCCTCGACTGGTTGGCCCCTCCACTGGACCTTTACTGCAGAAACCCTCTTGGATCTCAACTGGTGCTCCTGCCTATCAATAATGGCAATTGGCTCCTCCTCGTAGCTCAATATCTCGTCTAGCTGAATAGTGCTAAAGTCTAACACATGAGACCAGTCGGCGTGATACCTCCGAAGCATAGACACATGAAAAACTGGATGGACTCCCGATAAGTTGGGAGGTAAAGCAAGCTCATATGCCACCTCCCCAACTCGCTTCAACACCTTAAATGGGCCAATAAATCTTGGGCTCAACATGCCCTTCTTCCCTAATCTCATGACACCCTTTATCGGCGAGACTTTCAAGAGGACCTTCTCGCCGACCATGAATGATAGATCACGCGCCTTCTGATCCGCGTAACTCTTCTGTCTGGACTGTGCTGTGCGAAGCCTCTCCTGAATCAACTTTACCTTCTCCAAGGAATCTTTCACCAAGTCTGTACTATACAACTTAGTCTCACCAGGCTCGAACCACCCGATAGGAGAACGATATCGTCGACCATATAAAGCCTCAAATGGAGCCATCTCTATGTTGGACTGATAGCTGTTGTTGTAAGCAAACTCTGCCAAGGGCAACAACTGATCCCATTGTCCTCCAAAGTCAATCACACATGCTCTGAGCATGTCTTCCAAAATCTGAACTATCCGCTCTGACTGTCCGTCGGTCTGAGGATGGAATGTTGTGCTAAGCTCCACGCGGGTTCCCAACTCACTCTGAACGACCCTCCAGAAATGGGAAGTGAACTGAGGGCCTCTATCTGATATGATGGAAACAGGCACATCGTGCAACCGGACTATCTCCCGAACGTAAATCTGAGTCAACCTCTCTGAAGGGTACGTAGTCACAATCGGTATAGTGTGCTGACATGGTCAACCTATCAACAATGACCCACATTACATCAAAATTCTGCAAGGTCTGGGGCAACCCCACTACGAAGTCCATAGTAATGCGCTCCCACTTCCACTCAGGGATAGGCATCTGCTGAAGTAGGCCACCTGGCCTCAAGTGTTCATACTTAACCTGGTGGCAATTCAAACACTTAGCCACATACTCAACTATGTCTTTCTTCATCCGCCGCCACCAATAATGCTGTCTTAGGTCACGATACATCTTCGTAGCACCTGGGTGAAATAAATACCGCGAACTATGTGCCTGTACTAGAATCCTCTCCCTCAAGCCATCAACATTAGGAACACATAGGCGACCCTGGAGTCGCAGGACACCATCCTCGCCGATAGAAACTTCCTTGGGACTGCCCTGTAGCACCGTCTCTCTTAGAACTGCCAGATGTGGATCATCAAACTGCTGGGCCTTGATCTTTCCCAATAATGAAGACTGAGCAACAACACACGCAAGGACTCGGCTGGGCTCTGAAATATCCAACCTCTCAAGTCTGTTAGCCAAGGACTGAATGTCCAAGGCTAGTGGCCTCTCCTCTGCTGAAATGGATGCCAAGCTACCCATGCTCTCTGCTTTCCTACTTAAGGCATCCTCGACCACATTTGCCTTGCCCGGATGATAAAGAATGGTGAGGTCATAGTCTTCAGTAGCTCAAGCCATCTATGCTGCCTCAAGTTGAGATCCCTCTGCTTGAACAAGTGCTGTAAGCTGCGATGATCAGTGTAAACCTCACATGACGCCCCATACAGATAATGCCTCCAAATCTTAAGAGCATGAACAATCGCCGCCAACTCTAGATCGTGCACATGATAATTCTTCTCATGAATCTTCAGCTGATGGGAGGCATATGCAATTACTCGCCCCTCCGGTATCAATACACAACCCAAGCCAACACGTGAAGCATCGCAATATACCATATACATCCTGAACCGGAAGGCAACACAAGAACTGGTGCTGTAGTCAAAGCCGTCTAGAGCTTCTGAAAGCTCGCCTCACAATCATCAGACCAGTGGAAAAGAGCACCCTTCTGAGTCAATCTGGTCAGAGGTGATGCAATAGATGAAAAACCCTGCACGAATCGCCGGTAATAACCTGCTAACCCCAGGAAACTCCTGATCTCGGTCACTGAAGTAGGACGTGGCCAACTCTAAACTGCCTCAATCTTCTTAGGATCCACCTTAATACCCTCTCCTGACACAATAAGCCCCAAGAATGCCACTAACTCTAGCCAAAACTCACACTTGGAGAACTTTTATATAGCTTCTGCTATCGCAAGGTCTGAAGCACTACTCTTAAATGCTGCTCGTGCTCCCCCAGGCTACGTGAGTATATCAAGATGTCGTCAATGAAGACGATAACAAAGGAATCAATATAAGGTCTGAACACCCTGTTCATCAAGTCCATAAACGCCGCTGGGGCATTGGTCAAGCCAAAGGACATCACCAGAAACTCGTAATGACCATATCTAGTACGGAAAGAAGTCTTCGAAACATCTGAGTCCTGAATTCTCCACTGATGGTACCCTGATCTCAAGTCAATCTTGGTGAACACTCTAGCACCCTGCAACTGGTCAAACAAATCATCAATTCGCGGCAACGGGTACTTATTCTTGATGGTAGCATTGTTCAACTAGCGGTAGTCAATGCACATCCGCATGGTGCCATCCTTCTTCTTCACAAACAACACTGGTGCACCCCAAGGTGACACACTAGGTCTAATAAACCCCTTTGCCAACAACTCCTCAAGCTGCTCCTTCAACTCCTTCAACTCTTTCGGAGCCATACGGTATGGTGGAATGGATATAGGCTGGGTACCTAGAGCCAAATCGATACAGAATTCAATATCATGATCCGGTGGCATGCCGGGAAGGTCAGAAGGAAACACATCAGTGAACTCCCGGACTACTGGAACTAAATCAATCATCGGAGACTCTGCGGTGGTGTCTCGAACATAAGCTAGATAAGCCAAACACCCCTTCTCGACCATGCGTCGAGCCTTTGGGAAGGAAATAACCCGACTAGATGTATCAACTATGGAACCCTTCCACTCCAACCCTGGCAACCCTGGCATTGCTATTGTAATAGTCTTGGCATGACAATCAAGGACGGTGTGGTATGGGGATAACCAATCCATGCCCAGGATGACCTCAAAGTCGATCATATCAAGCAATAGAAGATCTTCTCTAGTCTCGAAACTGCAGAATGTGACAACACAGGACCGGTAAATCCGATCCACAACCACAGAATTGCCCATAGAAGTAGACACGTGAACAGGAGTGCCCAAAGGCTCAGGAGGAATAACCAAGAAACGAGCAAATAGAGATGATACATATGAATAAGTAGACCCTGGATCAAATAATACCTATCCAGAAATAACTGTGTGAACTCACTCCAAGTGATAGGAGGAGAACCTGCTGGCCTGCCAAGAACATACGCCTACCATCATCTACGGGCCCTGCCCTCTAGCTGGAAAGTAGTGAAGTCAACCCCATGCGACTCCAATATCCTCATGTTGTGCAGTCTATCCCTGCACCTATCAATGAAATCCTGGGCATCCTCATGATGCTCCCCCCGAAGACAGGAGGGTGTATCCTGGTCCACCTGTCCAACAACTTCTGCAGATCACCACCCGCAGCTGGTCCGGGCTCGGGTACACCTGCAGCAACTAGCTGAGACCCACCTGCGGGTAGTGCACCCGGAGTCTGATATACTGCAGCTGCATGTCCAGGAACCTGAGCAGTAGGGGTTTGTGCTCCCCCTCCTGCCTGTGATGTGGCTGGATCCGCTTGAAATAAACCAACTTGAGTCATGGTGTCCATGAACCACAACATATGGCCCATGACCTCCTGAAATCCCGGTGCTGTCATGAAGTCCGCCGGGGTAGGCTCAGCTGCAGGCACCTCGCCCTACTCCTCATTGATGGGATCTTCCACAGGATCTCCCGGTGGTGCTACTGGAATAGCTCTGGGACGCCCTCGTCCCCTACCTCGAGCCGGTGCCCTCCCCCGGCCTCTGCCTCGGCCTCTAGCAACGGGGGGAGCAGCTCCTCCCGGGCCTGGGACATCTTCCGTGCGTGTCCTCACCATCTGTGAGAGAATAGAAGATGGAAATTTAGTACACTAACCACTGCACGATAGGAATGAAGAAAGAGTAGTTTCCTAACACCCTATAGCCTCTCGAAGATAAATACAGACATCTTCGTATCGATCCGCAAGACTCTACTAGGTTTGCCCATGACTTGTGAGACCTACGTGAACCTAGTGCTCTGATACCATGTTGTTACGATCCAAATTCACTCCAGGTCATGATGGCGCCCAACACCGTTTTCAGGCAAGCCACGTGAAAATATTAATAAGTTCTAGTTTTACTTTTCCCAAACAGTTAACACAAACTCTAACTTTGAATTTAAAACAAGCGATAATTAGCATCGAACCGTAATAGTTATACAATCCCAAAAGAATAGTCTACTAATGTGTGTGCCAAGACCTGGTTTCACAAGTATATGGGCATCTAGTTGTAATGACCCGCCGGTCGTTTCATGTGTTACCGCTCCGTTTCCCCATTTATGCTTTCTTATGCTTTTTTTATCCGTGTTATGTGGTATCTGGTTAGTCGGTTCGAATCAAGAATGGGTTTGGTAAGGTTTGAGATACTTATAGCCCGTTTGGCCAAGCTGCAAAAATCAGCTTATTTTGAGAAGTGCTTTTTTTAAAAAGTGCTTTTTTCAAAAGTACTTTTGGTGAAAAGCAGTTTGTGTTTGGCTAATTAGCTTGAAAAGCGCTTCTGAGCAGCAATTAGTGTTTGGCCAAGCTTTAAAAAACTGCTTCTAAGTGTATTTTTCTCAAAAGTGCTTCTCAAAAAAGTGCTTTTTAAGAGAAGCTACTTTTTCTGCTTCTCTAAAACAGCTTCTGCTTCTCCTCAAAAGCACTTTTTTTCCTTCCAAAATCTTGGCCAAACACCTCAATTTTTGGCCAAAAGTGCTTTTGGCCAAAAAAAGCATTTTTGTCCAAAAAGAAGCTTGGCCAAACAGGCTATTAGTCTCTTTTGAGTAAGCTTAAGTTCGAAAAGTGAACCGGATGTTGACTTATGTGAAAAAGGGCTCGGATGTGAATTCTGATTTTTCGGATAGCTTCGGGAGGTGATTTGGGACTTAGGAGTGTGATTGGAATGTGTTTTGGAGGTCCGGAGTAGCTTTAGGCTTGAATTGGCGAAGATGAATTTTTGGCATTTTCCGGTTGATAGGTGAGATTTTGATATAGGGGTCGGAATGGAATTCTGGGAGTTACAATAGGTCCGTTATGTCATTTGGGATGTGTGTGCGAAATTTCAGATCATTCGGACGTAGTTTGATAGACTTTTTGATCAAAAGCGTAATTCAGGAGATTTTTGGAACCTTAGGCTTGAATCCGATGTGAATTGGTAATTTGATGTTGTTTGAGGTGTTTTGAAGATTGGTATAGGTTTGGATAGTGGTATGTGACTGGTAACACCCCGATGTCAGGCTGTGTTTGTTTCTGCATTTGTTCTATTTCACTCTACTTTGGGATTTATCACTTATTAATGACTTGATTATGAATCATTATAATTGTTAATTGGATTTGGGGGTTTGTGTCAGCTGGCCTTGTTTTGCGAGAGGCGCCATCATGACCGGTTCCGGTTTGGGGACGTGACAAGTTGGTATCAGAGCCTAGGTTACATAGGTCTCACGAGTCGTGAGCAGGTTTAGTAGAGTCTCACGGATCGGTACAGAAACGTCTGTATTTATCCTCGGGAGGCTGCAGAACCTTTAGGAAAAACTTCATATTCTTGAAATTCTTGTCGTGTGAATCTGTTGATCCGAGTACTAAACTTCTGTTATTCTATTCTCTCACAGATGGTGAGGACACGAGCGACCGGTCAGGATGGACGACCACCAGTACCACCAGCTGGGGCCACTAGAGGCCGAGGACGCGGCCGAGGGCGTGGTAGGGGCAGAGGTGTAGCCCGCACAGCAGCTAGGGCAGCACCTGCAGATCCATCAGCCGCCTCAGTTCAGGATCAGGTCCTAGTTATGGACGCTCCAGCAGCATCAACTCAGGCACCAGCTGTACCCATTGTGATTCCAGGTCTTCAGGAGACCTTGGCCCAGATCTTAACCGTATATACGAGTCTTGCTCAGGCGGTCGCAGTTTCTACTGTCGCAACCACTTCTCAGGCCGGGGAGGTACTCAGACTCCCGCCGCTCGCACACCCGAGCAAGTTGTCCAGGGATTGCAGACACCGGAGGCACCACTAGCTCAGCCGATGGCAGCTGCTCAGGGTTATGTAGCTCTAGTTATGCCAGAGGACGAGCAGCGCAGATTGGAGAGGTTTAGCAGACTCCAGCCTCCGACCTTCAGTGGTAGAGAGGGCGAGGATGCCCAGGGTTTCTTGGACAGATGTCAGAGGATTCTTTGCACCGCGGGTATTTTGGAGACCAGTGGGGTCGCATTCATGACTTTTCAGTTTACGGGAGCTGCCTTCACTTGGTGGGAGGCATATGAGAGGTGTAGGCCTATTGGTGCGACGCCTCTTACTTGGCAACAGTTCTCCGCTCTCTTTTTGGAGAAGTATGTGCCACAGTCCCGCAGGGAGGAGCTGCGTAGGCAGTTCGAGCAGTTGCGACAGGGAGATTGTTGACACCCAATTTTTCCCTATATATTTTTGATAGGTGCATTTTACTTGATTTTTAACACATAATTTCTTTGAAAAACACAAAAAATACTATCATAATTCTTCCATACTTTGTCTAAATTATGCAAGAAAGGTTAAAGAAGTATTGGTCCAGGAACGAGAAGATTACAGAGGAAAAATTAGAAAAACGGACAAGGTAAAGCAGAGTAAAATATGGTGCTAAAGAAAGACGTGATCTGCCATGACAGAGGACAACCGACTCACAACCGGCTACAACAAACTATAACCGACTCACAACCGGCTACAATAAACTATAACCGATCCATAACCGAAGAAGCTCATAACCAAGCATAACAAGGCCACAACCAGCCATGACAAGTTCATATCCAGAAGATAATTGAAAACCTTGTCATGGCTTGCCTATAAAGAGGCATCGTTCGTGAAGGAGCAGAAGGAAGAAAAATGGGAGAAGTGAAATATTGAGCAGAAAGCTTTTCCTTTCTCTTTGTTCTTTAGTTTTATTTCTTTTTCATCTTTTAGCCATTACTCTAGCTTCATCTCTAGTTCCAAATAAATTATAGTATTGAAAATTACTCTAGCTCATGTTTTTAGTTAAATAGGGGGAATTATTCTCTTGAATATTTCAATCTATTTTCTTATTTAATGGGCAAGAATATTTCCGTTGTCGGTATTAACTCCATTATGGAGTAACTTTTCTTGTGTTGGGAAAATGACGGATCTTAATATTTTTATATAATAGTAGATATTATTCTTTAATTTCACATACTTGAGCTGAAGCTTTTTATTTAAATTTTATCTGCTTTATAGTTGGGTGTATTTAATTTGTTAACATCTATCTATTTAGTACTACATATTAACTTCTTACTAATTTTGTAATCGAAAGAGGCAGAAAAGGTAATAGTTAATTTTGGTATTGATAGATGTTAACCTATATTTAGTGACATCTAGATCTTATATGTTAAAATTGATTCTACACTTATTTGTAATCGAAAGAGGCGAATATTATAGTAATCAGTTATAAAAAGTAGGGTAACCGAAAGGGACTTACTAAAAAAAGAGCATGCTTTAGTTCAAGTATATATTTCTGGTTCTTTAATATTACCATTTTGACAATTAATTTGTATAACCGAGAGGAGTGCACTTAATTTTTCAACTATAGTAATAATATATAAATGTAATCGTGAGAGGCATTTATATATTTATGAGAAATAGAAGTTGAAGAATAAATGTATTTACTATATAATAAAAAATATTAAGTGAAGTCAGGATCCCAACACCTTTTTATTATATCTGTGAAAAACAAAAATATTTTCTATTGCTCCATTCGTGCATTTTTAGTTAGTTAATTTAAAACTCAACTCTTTCTGGTTTTCTCAATTAGTAACTAAAACAAGAAACATATGTAGAACAGATAAACCAATCTCTGTGGGTTCGACATCTTTCTATACTATTATTTGACAGGGTACGAGTTAAAATTTTATATACGCTAGACGCTCGTCAATTTTTTGGCGCCGTTGCCGGGGATTGACTAAAGTCTACTACAGATTAATTGTTTTACTACTAATTTGAGATTTTTTTGTCTAATCATTTTAACTTTTCTACAGAAATTTCCGAAAGTGTATGACCCGTTCCTCTTCTAGAGAACTAGTCAAATACGATCCTGAAATTGAAAAATCTTTACGGTTGTTGCGAAAATAACAAACCTCACGATCTCAAACTTTCACAATACAGGAAATGGAGAACGAAGAACTCAATAACCAACTTCCACTACATCAAGTAGAAGAATAGTTTGATGAGGTGGCACCACGACGTGATAGAATATTCTGTGATTATGCAAGGCCAGATCATTTTGAAGGAAAATCAAGTGTGAGGAGACCACCAATTGCAGCAAACAACTTTGAAATCCGCACAGGCTTGATTCAAACCATTCAACAGTCATGTCAGTTTACTGGTGATGCGAGTGAAGATCCTCACACCCATTTAATTGATTTTCTTGAATTAGTTGAAACTTGTAGGTATAATGGAGTCACAACAGATGCTATCAGGTTGCGGCTTTTTCCTTTTTCATTAAAAGGTGAAGCCAAAACATGGTTGCGAAGTCTACCAAGAGGTTCCATTACAAAATGGGACCAAATGACCCAAAAATTTCTTAATAAATATTTTTCACCTGCAAAAACATTTAAAATGAAGCAAGAAATCAATAATTTTATGCAGACAGATTCTGAATCTATATACCAGGCATGGGAAAGATTAGCAGCAATGTTAAGAAAATGCCCACATCATGGTAACCAAGACCCTGCCATTTTATATATTTTCTAGCACAGTCTTAAACCCTCTGCTAGAAATGTAATTGATGCAGCATCAGGAGGATCAATAATGGGAAAAACTACTACACAAGCAATGCAATTGCTTAATGAAATTTCGGAAAATGTTATTCAATGGCCCTCAGACAGAATGATTATAAAAAAAATGGCAGGAGTAACTCAAGTTGAAGCTTTGAATTCATTGACACAACAAATTGCGACTTTAACACAAAAAGTGGAGGCTTTTTAGGTAGGTGCTCACTCATCATCCCAACTTGAGAATTGTGATGTTTGTCATGGTAATCATCCGAATCATGAATGTCAAGCTTCAACGCAAAATGAAGAACAGGTGAATATGATTGGTTATAGAAATAATTACTCATTTGGTAGTCCCATGGCACAAAAACATCCAGGATTTCAATGGAGTAATCCTAATGGTGCTGAAAATCCTCAAAGATTTTTTAATCAAAAGAAGCAGGTACAGGGACTGCCTGGTTTTCAAAATCAAAATAGAGGGCAACAAACTTTTCAACAATATCAGCAGCAGCCTCAAAGAGCTCATCAACAAAGCCTTGAAGACCTGATGTATAAATTCATTAAGGCTACTAACGAGAAGGTTGAAAGTCAACATTCAACTATCAAGAATTTGGAAATTCAGGTAAGCCAAATAGCAACCCTCATGTCCGGACAAATTCAGGGTGCTCTACCAAGCAACACTGAGAAGAATCCAAAAGAACACCTCAAAGTCATCTCTCTACGATCAGGTAAATCTCTTGATGATCCATATGCAGATAGAGAAGGAAAGTCACAAGAAGTGGAAAAGGTAAATGAAGGTGAGAATAAAATAGAATCTAAGTTTCCAAAAGAACAAAAGGATAAAAGGAAAAATGTACTAGAAAATGAATTGATAACAAATCCTCACTCTGCACCTCTCCCTTTTTCCCCAAAAGATGAAAAGGGAAAAGCTTGACAAACAGTTTTCAAAGTTTCTAGATATTTTGAAGCAACTTTACATTAACATACCTTTCACAGATTCTTTGACGCAAATGCCTTCATATGCTAAATTTCTCAAAGAAATTTTGTCAAGTAAAAGAAATTTGGAAGAAGTTTCAGTGGTTAAGCTTACAGAAAAATGTAATGTTATACTTCAAAATAAGCTTCCTCAGAAACTTGGTGATCCGGGAAGTTTTACAATTCCTTGTACCGTGGGAGGTACTCACTTTGAAAAGGCGTTATGTGATTCAGGTGATTCAATAAATCTAATGCCTTTTTCAATTTTCAGGAAAATAGAATTTGGTGAAATGAAAGATACTGGCGTGTCTCTTCAATTAGCTGATCAAAGTACTAAGAGACCAAAAGGAATTATTGAAAATATCCTTGTCAGAGTTGACAAATTTGTATTTTCAGTAGATTTTATAGTGCTTGAAATGGAAGAAAATACTGAGGTACCATTAATTTTAGGTAGACCATTTCTCGCAACAGGGAGAGCAATTATTGATGTTCATCAAGGACAATTAATATTGCGGGTTGATAAGGAAAGAGTGATTTTTGACATGCAGAAAATGATGAAATTTCCTGGGGAAGAGTCATCATCATCTTGTTTTCAATTTGACTTACTAGATGACCTTGTAGATGAATACAAAGATAATCAGTTAATTACTGATTCATTAGAGAGATGTTTGGCTAGGTCAGGTACCATAAGTGATGACAACCCCATAATTAGAGAACAAGCTGAAATACTAAAAAAAGATTCAGAAAATGAGAAAGTCTCACAAGAAGGAGTTCAATTAAAAATTGAACTCAAAGAACTTCCTTCTCATTTAGAATATGTGTTTCTTGAACCTGAATTATTTCCATTAATCATTTCATCTTCTTTGACTATAGAACAGGAAAACAAACTGATAGAAGTCTTGAGGAAACATAAAAGAGCATTAGGGTGGACTATAGCTGACATCAAAAGAATCAGTCCAGCTATTTGCATGCATAAGATCCTTATGGAGGATAATTACAAGCCAATAGTCCAACCCCAAAGGAGACTTAATCTAGCAATGCAAGAAGTTGTCAAGAAAGAAGTAGTGAAACTTCTAGTGCCAGGTATCATTTATCCAATATCTGATAGCCCTTGGGTAAGTCCTGTACAGGTAGTACCAAAGAAAGGAGGTATGACCGTAATAAAAAATGAAAATAATGAACTCATACCTACAAGAACAGTCATAGGATGGAGAGTCTGTATTGATTACAAACGACTTAATGATGCCACGAGGAAAGATCATTTTCCTTTGCCTTTTACTGACCAAATGCTTGAAAGAGTTGTAGACCATAGTTTTTATTGTTTTCTTGACGGATATTCTGGGTATAATCAGATACCAATTGCTCCAGAAGATCAGGAGAAAACCACATTCACATGCCCCCAAGGTACGTATGCTTACAGAAAAATGCCATTTGGACTATGTAACGCTCCTACTACATTTCAGCGTTGCATGTCGGCAATTTTTCAGATATGACTGAAACATTTCTTAAAATTTTCAAGGATGATTTCACACTCTTTGGTAAAACATTTGAAGATTGTCTGTATCATCTAACTTTGGTGCTTAAGAGATGTGAAGAGACAAATCCTGGTTCTTAATTGGGAAAATTGTCATTTTATGGTGACTGAGGGAATTATTTTAGGACATAAAATCACTGCTAAAGGAATAGAAGTTGATAAGACTAAAATTGATCTTATAGCAGGATTGCCCCATCCCACCACTGTTAAAGGTATTAGAGGTTTCTTAGGGCATGCAGGTTTTTACAGAAGGTTTATAAAAGACTTTTCGAAAATTTCAAAACCTCTAACTAACCTACTGATGAAAGATGTGAAGTTTGAATTTTTAGATGACTGCAGAAATGCATTTGAGTTTCTCAAAAAATAATTGACTAATGCTCCAATTGTTGTTTCTCCTGATTGGAGCCAACCATTTGAAATAATATGTGATGCAAGTGATACAGCAGTAGGAGCAATATTGGGACAAAAGAAAAACAAGATCTTTAGACCCATATACTATGCTAGCACAACCCTCAATGAGGCTCAAATGAATTGTGCAACAACCGAGAAAGAGTTATTGGCAGTAGTCTTTGCGTTTGACAAATTTCATTCTTATTTGATAGGAACGAAGGTTACAGTGTTCACCGATCATGCAGCCTTAAAGTACTATTAGCAAAGAAAGACGCTAGACCTAGATTGCTAAGATGGATACTCCTTTTGCAAGAATTTTATCTTGAAATAAAAGATAGAAAAAGTTCAGAAAATCAGGTAGCTGATCATTTGTGAATTTAGAGAATCCTCCTACTAAAATACTAGATATCCAAGAGGAATTTCCTAATGAGCATATCTTTTCAGTCGCGGCGGTTGTAAATAAACCGCATTGGTTTGCTGATATTGCCAATTATTTAGCCGTGGGGTGGATTCCAAAAGATTTCTCTTACGATCAAAGAAAAAAGCTTAAAAAAGAGGAAAAACATTATTATTTGGAAGATCCTTATTTGTTTAAATTTTGTGCAGATGACATAATCAGGAGATGTGTACCTGAAATAGAAATGAACAACATTTTAAGTCACTGCCATGATGGAGCTGTAGGAGGACACTATGGAGGAAGAAAGACAACAACTAAAGTACTTGAAGCTGGATTCTTCTGGCCTACTCTACTCAAAGATGCAAGGAATTATGTCGCCACTTGCGATAAATGCCAGAGAATCGGTAACATTTCAAAAAGGGGCGAAATGCCTCTTAACTCTATTTTTGTATGTGAAATTTTTGATGTTTGGGGCATTGATTTTATGGGTCCTTTTCCTCCTTCAAATGGCGATGAATATATTTTGGTAGCTGTTGACTATGTTTCAAAATGGGTAGAAGCAGTTGCTACTAGAAAAAATGATGCTCATATTGTTTGTGTTTTTCTCAAGAAAAATAGTTTTTCTAGATTTGGAACTCCACGAGTTATAATAAGTGATCAAGGAACTCATTTTATAAATAGACAATTCGCTAGTTTATTGTCAAGATATGGAGTAACTCATAAAACAGGAACTCCATATCATGCTCAAACAAGCGGGCAAGTTGAAGTATCCAATAGAGAATTAAAAAGAATTTTAGAATAAACTGTTGGTTCTTCTCGAAAAGATTGGTCTTTAAAGTTAGATGATGCTTTATGGGCATATAGAACTGCTTTCAAAACTCCCATAGGCACATCTCCTTATAGATTAATTTTTGGAAAATATTGTCATTTACCTGTAGAGTTAGAGCATAATGCATATTGGGCTATAAAATTATTGAATCTAAACATGCCAGATGCAGGTAAAAATCGTCTATTGCAGCTTGATGAGTTAGAAGAGTTCAGACTTACAGCATATGAAAATGCTTGTGACGACCCGACCCGCCGTCACGTGAGTTACCGCCCCGTTATCCCCATTTTCGGTTTCCTTATGTGTTATTATACGAGTCTTGTGTGAATGAGTTGATTTGGATTGATTCTGGATGGAAATGAGATACTTAGTCTCTTCAAGGAAGGTTTAATTTGGAAAAGTCAACCGGATGTTGACTATTGAGTTAGAGGGCTTGGATGTGATTTTCGGTGATTCGGTTAGCTTCGAGGGATAATTTGTGACTTAGGAGCGTGATCGGAATTTATTTTGGAAGTCCGGTGTAGAATTAGGTTTGAATTGGCAAAGTTAGTATTTTGGCGAATTCCGGTTGATGGGTGAGATTTTGATCCGAGGGTCGGAATGGAATTCCGAGAGTTGCAGTAGCTTCTTTAGGTGATTTTGGATGTGTGTGCAAAATTTCAGATCATTCGGAGGTGTTTTGGTCGGGTTTTTGATTGAATGCGTATTTCGGAAGTTTTTGAAGAACGTAGGCTTGAATTCGATGTAATTTGATGATTTTCGTGTTAGTTGATGTGTTTTGATGATTGGAACAAGTTCGTATGGTGTTTTAGGATGGGTTGGCACTTTTGGTTGAGGTCCCGAGGGCCTCGGGGTGATTTCGGATGGCTATCCGAATGAAATTTGAAGTTTGGAATTGCAGGTTTTTGGCAGCAGCAGGTATTTCCGCATCTGCGGAAAGAAAATCGCAGATGCGGTTGCGCAGAAGCGGGGCGGACGTCGCAGGTGCGATAGGGCTAAGGTCGAGCATTTTCCGCAGAAGCGGAAAATTATCCGCATAGGCGGGTCTGCATAAGCGAAAGGTTTACCGCATAAGCGGTTTTTGGAAAGAGGATCCGCAGAAGCGGAGAGAAGGCCGCAGAAGCGGTCCCGCATAAGCGTAAACGGGACCGCAGAAGCGAAAAATGGCCTGGGCAGAAGGGTTTTAAAATATCATTTTCATCCGCGAGCTTGGGATATTTTTCCACCATTGTTGAGCATCTTGAGAGCTTTTTGGGAGCAATTGAAGAGGGTTTCGACTGGAGTTTATTGGAGGTAAGATTTTTGAGTTAAAAACATGATTATTATGTGAAATTAACCTAGAAATTCATGGAATTAAGCCTAAAAAATTGATGAACTAGGGCTTGGGATTTTGAGATTTAAATTTGGGATTTGAAGGAGCACTTGAGCTCGGATTTTGGTAAATTTGATATGTATATACTCGTGGCGAGATGAGGAATCCATTGATGTGAATTTTCTGATTTTTCGAGAAGTGGGCCCGGGGCTTGGGTTTTGCTAATTTCGAGATTTTCGCTATTTTTCGATTGTTTTCGATTGGGTATTGTCCCGTTGGCATATTGTGATGTATTCGCTCTAATTTTGGATAGATTCGACGCGTGTGGAGGCCGATTTGAGGGGCAAAGGCGTCGCGAGCTAGAGATTCCACCGGTTCGAGGTGAGTAATGATTGTAAATGATAGTCTGAGGGTTTGAAACCCCGGATGTGCACTTCATAGTGCTGTATTGAGGTGACTTTCACGCCGGATAGCGAGCGTGGGGTAGAGCACCGTTGAGGATTGTGACTTGGTCCGTCCCGATTGATGAAATTACTACTTATTTGACTGAAACTACTTGTTATCATCATAATTTGGGCTGATTGCCATGTTTGGGCTTCGTGCCAACTATGTGAATCCTTCAGGGATTGATATCACTGTTTTCGCATTACTTTACATATTATTTGATCTCGGTCCAGGGTTTTAATACTGTTTTGCAAACTCAACCATTTTTTTTAAGATTTGAAAATTTAAACAATATTTTATTGACGTTTTGAGCTGAGAACCATTATTTTGATATTGCCTAAGTGGCTTGTGTGCATTTCTGGACTGAGCATGGATCGGGCTGCGCGCCGCAGCAGTGTTATAGTAATTTCTGGATATATGGATGGCTCGGGCTGCGCGCCGCTATCACACCTCCTTTTTACCTACATTCCCCGGAAGAGGTATAATAAAAGGGAGTTATTTCCAACTTGAAGTGACAATCGAAACGGGATTTATTTATCAAAAATTCAGAGTCGCCACTTGGGAGATTTATGGTGTCCCAAGTCACCGGTTCAAATCCCGAATCGAGGAAAAGATTGACTCTGTTATTATAGTCTGCGAACCAGAAATCCGGGTAAGGAATTCTGTTAACCCTGGAGAAGGTGTTAGGCATTTCCGAGTTCTGTGGTTCTAGCACGGTCGCTTTGATAATACTTGGCTTATTAAATTATTTAATTACTGATTTTAAACCTATGTGCATTTGTTTCTTTCACCGCTTTTAATTAGAAAATTATCTTGAGACGGGTTACGCGTACGTATACCCGCCCGTTTGATGCGTCAAAAATCATGTCACGCGAACGTGTCCACAATCAATGATGCTTAATTATTATTAAGAAAGTTTGGGCCGAAGTTGCGCGAACGCATACTCCGGTTTTGTTTTTAAAAGCGTAATTATTTTACGCGGACGTATACACAATCTGACTACGTGTTTTAAAACGGCCCTAAAGGATATTCTACGAAATATTAGTCATTTTTAATATCTAGGTTATAAAGCTAATACGAGGACCATAGATTGTTTATATCATCTAGTATGTCTCACCCCGCTAATTAGACTAATTAAATGAAGCTTACGAAAATTATGACTACTCTTAGATTATTGCTCAAATCGAAACTATTAATTATAAGACTGTCTGTACTTCATTCCTAAAGCTTGGGCCTAACATTAAAATAGATAAAAAACCAACGCAGATGGGGGTTTGACGATAAAAAAAACATGGAAACTCAAACAATTTGCTCTGAATGCCAAGAGCCATGATTTGCCTGCAATCAGGCCCACCATGAACCCAAAACTAAAGAATTGGACAGGGGCTATGGCTGGACTCGAGATCGAGTCCCCACCATGCAAAGGCATCAGGATATTGGGGTATAATTCTTAGGATGTGAGAAAGGTCATTATCAAATCTCAAACAGCCTTGATCTTACTAATTTGGCTAATGCTGGGCCTAAGCTTTGAGCCTGTCTTACACATAATGAACTAATCATAACAATCAAAGCACTACGTGGAATATGAGATGGACTTAACTCTTTATTAACGGATTCAAATTATGCAAGTAGAAGATAATTAATCAGCCCTTCAGAGATCCAACACAACTTATAATCGACGGCACCCATATATAACAAAATGCAACTACCAGTTACATCTCCAATCAATCAATGAACTCAAATCAGAGCAGGCCTATTTCAAATACTTAGCAAGACTCCTAAAGCTATCATGCAAATCACTAAGATCTCAACAAGATTCCTAATCCTTTATTCATGCAGATCCACACCCTAACGAATGAATGCAAAAAAAAAAAAATCGATATCACTTATGGAATACCGGCTTGGATCTGATGCCATTACGTGCATGCTCACTCGACAGACCCTAGAGCTACTCCATGCCATTTCATAACAGAGAACTCTTAGCATAGATTGAAGGAATAGACCCCAAGCAAAGTATAATTACAAATCCCATAATAAATCCCAAGTGTTCATTACATTAATTCAAGTACCTTAGCTAGAAAAATATGACTTAAGCATTTGCATGAAAAACAGAACCAAAGTAACAAGGAGAAGGAGAATAATCAACAGATATGGAGATCCTCATTTCTTCACGACAAATGAAATGGCCCTTACACTTAGGATCAGGGTATGTACCTGGAAATATAGGGAAAGCAAAAGAAATGAGGGGTCAATAGAGTCAACAGTAGCAACACAAGAATCCAACAACAACAATGAAGTAGTAGAGGATCGACAACCCAGAATCACTTAGGAAAACCCAAATCCCAACTCCAAAACCCTTCTAACCAAATGCCATGACTTACAAATAACCCCTTCTGAAGTTTTAAAAACCAAAGACGAGAGATTCGAAACCTGAAACTTAATGTGATGCAAGCAACTTTACCAAAAGAGTTCAGAATTTCAAGTGTTATTTCAAAGTTCACTCCCAAATGCCTAGCCCTCTCCAATTTTATGTATTTTTTTTAGCATCCAAAATCTGCCTTGAGAGGCAAGGAATGATGCCTTTTATAGGCAAAAAGTAGGGCATCCTCACATTTTGTTTTTGCCCTTTAGTCCCTCATTTTGTGACTTATCTTCCAAGTAACACCTATTTTCAGCTTCTAAGAAGCTTCTTCAGGTGGTTACCAAAAGATTCCCTTCCCCAATTACCTAAACTACCCCTACAACCCCTGGATATTACTTCAGAATTCCAAATGGATCAACTTGACCCAACGACCCAACCCAAAATGAAGAGCTGCACTTTGCAAAAAATGGCCAGAAACAATACTAAAGCCCAAACAATAAATTAAACCCACTAAATTTATAAACCTCTGAAAAACATAATAACCCAAATACTGAAACAGTTTTCACAAATAAAAATCTAGACTAAATTACTGTTTAATTAGCACAAATAAAGGGAACTAAGCTAACAAAAGAACTAGTTAACTAATTAAGGAAAGATTCCGGTTTACTCATGAACAAATAAACTCCGGAACAAATAAAAATGATTCAAGAAGAATAGACGAAGCCGAAAGATAGAAGAAAAGATAATAAAAGAACAAGGAAGATACCTAAAAGTCTCAGACAATACAAACTGTGACGAATCTTCAACTCCACATATTTTCGGCCGAATCTGATGTTAATCGTGTGCTCTTACAAAGAACACACGAATAAAATCGGATTAGACACGAAATTTCATCCAAAAACTTGACTTGGAATTCCTAGGGTTCATCTCTGATCTAAGATTCGAAGGGTTCAAGGAGTATTCGAGGGACAATATTCGTGGATTCAACATGAGGGAGGTGTGGGGGTTTCAGGGTGTTAACTTTGTGAGGATTGGGGAAGGCGCCGCCGGTGGAGGCTTGGGGATTCTGGGGCGGCGGCTTAGGGTTCTTGGGTCTGAGGGGGGTGAGTTGAAGAGACGAGAGATGGTGAGGGGGGTTCTGGGGGGGGGGGGGGGCTGTTCAGACACTTTTATAGTGTCAACCCAATTAGTTCCCCTCCGTTGATTCCACAGGATCGAATGGCTCAGGGACTAGACCACCAAACGGGGTCGTTTGATTTAGTGGGAGGGGAAGGACCGGGTCAGGGGCAAAACTGGGCTGGGGTTTGGCGGGTATTCAATTGGGCTTTAAGAAAAATTAAAGAACTTGGCCCAAAACATTTCAACTCTTCTCTTCTCTTTTCTTTTCTTTTCAAATTAACTCTTTCTAATTTTTTTTTAAAAATAAAACTAAAAAAATGAACCTAAATTGATTCCTACTCAAATCATCCTAGCAAATTAATCAGCACAATTAATAAATTAAAGAAAAACTACTAAAAATCCATATTAGAATTAAAAGATGCAAAATGACTATTTTTTGTGATTTTCCATTTTATAAAATATCTAATTACTAATTAATCCTTAAAAATGTGAAGTTAAATCCTAAAATGAAAATGTACATATTTTTTATATTTTTCACTAATTAAAATAAATATGCACAAACAAATGCAAATAATTAACAGAAAATGCCACGAAAATCCACAAAATCGCAAATAAAGAAATTATTTTGTTTTGAAATTATGGGAGTAATTCATATAGGGCAAAAATCACGTGCTCACAGCTGCCCCTCTTTGCTCGGAAACACGCAGAGTTTTCGGGCAAAGATAAAGTGAGCGGATATGAGCGATTTTTGCCCGTTTGAATACTCCGTGGGAAGCATTTTTGAAATATTTGACCGCACCCTACTTGTGAGGTTGCCTACATATCCTTGGCTAAAAAGGAATCAGGTCAGTGTAGTTCGAGAAGGTCTGGTAGCTGGGATACCATGAAGCTGTGGTTTCACTGTTGTTGCTGCTGCTGCTACTGCTTACTGAACCCCCTTATTACACCGTGTCAAAAATAAAAAGAAACTAGACTAAGCTATGAGCTATGAATTACAAAAGATCCTATCTATATCTTCAAACTTGATCTTGTATTTCGTGTTGCCTTGTTGTATTGTATTCTCCCCGGCGACATTCTCTTGTTGCTACCTTGAATTGTGATCTGAGATGTTTTGCCTTTTCTCCAGGTGGCTGCCTGACTGCTGACTACAGTTTGAGATGTTTTCCTTTCTCCGGGTGATGCTTGACCGCTGAACTCAAATGTATTCCCTGCTCTCCAGGCGGGTTCCTGATTGCTGTATTGAACGGTATTCCTCTGTTCTTCAGGCGGGCTCCTGATTGTTGAAACTTGAAATGTATGCCTCTGTTCTCCAGGCGGGCTCCTAACTTCAACAAAATAGACAAAAACAAAGAAAATCTCTTGCCCCAGTTTGGTGACTGGGCATCATATTACCAGACATTAATAAGAATTTGAAAACTAAAACTTGAATTGTAATACCTCTGTTCTCCAGGCGGGCTCCTGACTGCTGAAACTTGAAATGTATGCCCCTGTTCTCCAGGCGGGCTCCTGATTGCT
>NC_031989.1:15067907-15071975 GCF_001879085.1 Nicotiana attenuata
CAAGAAAATTTTTGTGCCCCAGTTTGGTGACTGGGTGCAGCATGTTATCAGATATTAAAAGCTAAAATTGGAATTGTACTTCCCTTGTTCTCCAGGTGGGCTCCTAACTGCTGAAACTTGAAAAGTATTCCCTTGTTCTCCAGGTGGGCTCCTGACTGCTGAACTTGAAAAGTATTCCCTTGTTCTCCAGGTGAGCTCCTGACTGCAACAAAATAAACAACAAAGAAAATTTCTGCTCCTGTTTCAATCAAAGAAAAATCTTGTAAGTTTTTTTAATGTGGCTAGTTGCTGGCATTCTTGCTAGGTACATCCCTGCTGCTGGGCTTTACTCTGTCTCGCTTTCCTGGACTTGCCTTGAATCCCCTCAACTTCCTGACCGGATTTCAACCCCCTTGACTCTGATGACCCAAGTGTTCTATCCCATATTGTTGTTTTTGTGTTTCTGACCCCTCTTTTGAAATTTCGCTTCTTCCTCAAAATTATCCGACTAATCCACCGATGAAACTTCCAGTGGTCCTTTTGACTTACTTTGCTTTTTGATGTCTTTGATATATTCTGGCCCTGTCTGTACAACTAAGAAGCTGGTAGTTAGCCTTGACATTCCTTCCTTTTGTTTCGAACAGAACTGACACTGAAATATCTTAAAGGTATACCTCGAAAGAATGAAATGCAATGACCTCGAGGGTTAAGGATAAAGAGAATCCGAGAACGGATGATTTGTAATGAAGAAAGAAGAGAATAAGACTTATCTGAATGGAAATGCTGGTACCATTGAGTATGCCATGCATTTTGGATTAATTAGCCCAGCCTGTCTAGCCAATCAATTTTCAATCGTCACCTTTGTCGTTCCGGACTTTCACAACCTGCTTTTCACCCAAACCCAAACATTGCTTGTCTTGCAATGTCCTGAGTAGCTTTTGGCCACAGACTTGTTTCCTTGGCCTGTCTGAAAAACTCACATTTGCCTTACGGTGCCCGTGAGAGTTCTCACCAATAAGACTCTCTCATTTTGATTTCTCCCGACTCACTTCGCCTTACGGTGCCCGTGAGGGTTTTCACCAATAAGACTCTCTCATTTTGGTTTCTCTCAACTCACTTCGCCTTACAGTGCCCGTGAGGGTTTTCACCAATAAGACTCTCTCTGTTTTTTTTTTTTTTGCACCGGAGTGTTGCCCCTGATGTGAATCACTTTTACTTGCTTGTATTGGCACTTCCTGAAGATTGATCAGAAGGTCTTTCTTTGGACCGTAATGTGGGCTTTTGGATAGGGTTAGAAAGAAAGGGTACCAAGGCTCAAAACAATTCAACATGGGTTCAAAATTACAGCTTCCGGAATCAAATCTCTTGCAACAACCACAACTTCTGCCCCAGTTTCTTCCTTGGGGACTTTGGACTTTTATTTCGGTGTGACTGAACCTCAGAGGGAGGCTGCCTACGTACCCTTTCGGGATCAAGTCAAGCGTAGTTCATGACAGAGAATTTACTTTGTTGTTGCAATCTTTCACTTTTTTCTTTCTTTTCATTTCTTTTCTTTTCTTTTCTTTTCTTTTCATTTCTTTTTTTTCCTTCATTTTTCTTTTCCTTTTTTTTTCTTTTTTTTTTCGTTGGACTGTGTTTTCTTATTTCTTCACTGATTTGCCTTGCTCGAGCTTCCGAGTTGTTATTGATTCCGAAAGAGGGGTACGAAAGAAATTAAATGAGGCTCAAAAGGGGTAACAAAGGATAAAGTGTTTGGATAGCGGAACAAAATTCCTTCGTCATTTCAATCTCAAAAATATGCCAAATACAATAAAGTACAATTAAACCAAGAAACCATACATAGTATCGCTTGACTGCATCGGAGTTGGTAGCCATTTCTACACATTTTCCTTCCACATTTGTCAAATATAATGCGCCATTGGACAACACTCTGGTTACAACAAATGGCCCCTGCCAGTTCGGGGCGAACTTTCCTTTTGCTTCAGCCTGATGAGGCAAGATACATCTCGACACTAACTGTCCTACTTCGAATTTCCACGGACGCACTTTCTTGTTATATGCTCTTGCCATTCTCTGTTGGTATAACTGACCGTGACACACTGCTGCCAATCTCTTCTCATCAATCAAACTTAGTTGTTCCAAGCGGGCTTTAACCCATTCAACATCATCAACTTCCGCCTCGGCGATGATCCGAAGGGACGGGATTTCAATCTCTGTTTACTGCTTCAGTTCCATACACCAGTGAATAAGGAGTTGCCCCTACTGAAGTGCGGACAGTAGTGCGATAGCCTAAAAGGGCAAACGGTAACTTCTCATGCCATTGCCTGGACCCCTCTACCATTTTCCGAAGTATTTTCTTGATGTTCTTGTTAGCTGTTTCGACTGCTCCATTTGCCTTAGGACGATATGGGGTGGAATTGCGGTGCGTAATCTTAAACTGCTGGCATGTCTCTGCCATCAAATAACTGTTGAGGTTGGCACCATTGTCTGTGATGATGACCTTCGGGATCCCAAACCGACAGATGATATTCGAATGCACAAAATCGACCACTGCCTTCTTGGTCCCAGAATGAACCTGTAGCACCAGAATGAACCTGTGCCCATTTGATGCTGTTGGCTCGATCGGTCCAATGACATCCATTCCCCAACCAACGAACGGCCATGGTGCTGACATTGTATGCAATTCAGATGGTGGAGAATGAATCAAATCTCCATGTACCTGACATTGATGACACTTGCGCACGAAACTGATGCAATCCCGTTCCATAGTAAGCCAATAGTAACCTGCTCGGAGTATCTTCTTTGCCAATAGATATCCACTCATATGAGGTCCGCAAACTCCCGCATGTACCTCAGCCATGATAACTGTAGCCTGTTTAGCATCCATGCATCTCAACAATCCTAGATCTAGAGTTCTATGTACAACACTCCTCCACTGAAGAAAAATCCGCTTGCCAAGCGTCAAATTGCTCTCTTTTGATCCCCTGTAGCTTGTGCTGGGTACACTCCCATCCGGAGGTATTCTTTGATATCATGGAACCACAGCTCACCATCAAGCTCTTCTTCCACCATATTACAATAGGCATGCTGATCTCGGACCTAAATCTGTAACGGGTCCACATAAGCCTTGTCTGGATGATGCAACATTGACGCCAAAGTGGCCAAAAAGAGTCGGCAACCTCATTGTGAATCCTTGGAATATGCTTGAAGTCTATTGATTGAAACCGTTGACAAAGTTTATGCAAACACTGCCGATACGGTATGAGCTTCAAATCTCGTGTCTCCCATTCACCCTGAATCTGGTGTACCAGAAGATCCGAGTCACCCATGACCAAGATTTCCTGGACACCCATGTCTAAAGCTAATCTCAAACCCAAGATGCATGCCTCGTATTCAGCCATGTTATTGGTGCAATAGAAATGAAGCTGAGCAGTGACAGGGTAGTGTTGCCCCGTCTCAGAAATCAGTACTGCTCCTATCCCGACACCCTTGGCATTGGCAGCTCCATCAAAGAACAATTTCCATCCTGGATTCTCGACTTGTTCTAAGTCTTCAACATGCATTATCTCCTCGTCAGGGAAGTATGTTTTCAAAGGTTCATATTCATCATCAACTGGATTCTCGACCAAATGATCAGCCAGCGCTTGTGCTTTCATTGCAGTCCGGGTCACGTAGACAATATCAAACTCCGTGAGCAAGATTTGCCATTTCGCCAACCTCCCTGTGGGCATGGGCTTCTGAAAAATGTACTTCAACGGGTCCAACCGAGAGATGAGATAGGTGGTATAGGCTGACATGTAAGGTTTCAACTTCTGCGCTACCCAGGTTAAGGCACAACACGTCCTCTCAAGTTGAGCGTACTTTACCTCATATGATGTGAACTTCTTGCTGAGGTAGTAAATTGCCTATTCTTTCCTTCCTGTGATGTCATGCTGCCCCAGTACACAACCAAAAGAATTATCCAGCACGGTCAGATAAAGGATCAAGGGTCTTCCCGGCTCCGGCGGGACCAACACAGGTGGACTAGCCAAGTACTCCTTAATCTTGTCAAATGCTGCTTGGCATTCATCCGTCCATCTGACCGCAGCA
>NC_031989.1:15072075-15085502 GCF_001879085.1 Nicotiana attenuata
GATAGAGATAAGTTGGTGATTCTATGTTAAGCATAACCGGAAGGGATTCCATCAATAGGGGAAATCATAACCTTAGAACCTTCTCTTAATTTTTTACAACTTAATCATAGTTAGTTTTCAGCTGTTTATTTACTGTTATTCGTAGTTAGTAGAAATACCATCAATCGTTATTCACAAACGTTTGGGAAGTTGATTCCGTGGAATTTAGTATTTCTAACGAAAGTAATTGATAGGTTAATTCCTTGTGGGTTCGACTCTGGGCTAAATACTCAGATTATATTTGCAACGTCCGCGTGTCCTTTTTATAAGGCATAGTTGGGCGTGATCAAATTTTGGCGTCGTTGCCGGGGAATTAACGGTGTTATCTATTACAATTGAAAGAAATACAAAAATTCTTAGTGTAGTCAGTTTTCTCTATACCCAATCTATACATTGAAATTTTAACGTTTGTTGAGTTGGTTGTACAGGTGCATGCCTAGAAACTCAACGAGAACTGGTGAAGTATTCGAAGCTCTATCAGATCCCGAAAAAGTTTTTAAGGCCTTGAACCAGGCCAACCGGAAAAGCAAACAGCAACAAACAATTGAACAATTCAAACCAAACATGGGAGATCACGAAAACAATCCACCTGCACCTATAGCGCCACCGGCACCTCCTGTGCCAAAGGCGGCTCTCTATAACTGGGCTCAACCCATAGCTGAAAATCTGGCCACAGCGATTGTATTCCCGCAGATACAGGCTGAATCATTCCAAATCACGAATAACATGCTGCACTTGTTGCAGAACAAGGGACTATTTTCAGGGTCACAAGTCGAAGATCCTCAGCAGCACTTGAAGAATTTCCTGTCAATCTGCAAAATCCAAAGGCAGCCCAACGTAACTCAGGAAGCAATCAAGTTGTTGTTGTTCCCATTCTCAGTGACAGGAGCTGCCCAGACCTGGCTAAACTCACTCCCCATAAATTCCATAACAACTTGGGAGGAGTTAGTCAAACAATTTCACAACAAATTCAACCCACCCAACAAGATTGCTCAACAAATTGATGAAATTTTAAGTTTTAAACAGAGACCAATGGAGACACTGCATGAAACATGGGAACGCTTTAAGGGATGCTAGTTATATGTCCACACCATGGTGTCCCAGATCTGATGTTGGGGCAGCGGTTTTACATGGGATTGTCAGATAGCGTGAAGAACATAGTTGATGCTTCAGCTGGTGGAGCATTTTTGAGCAAAACATGGAGAGAAGGCCAGAGTCTGCTTGACAAGATGGCACAGAATTCAGGATGGATAACCAGGAATGCACCTATCACCCTAGTGGTTCACTCAGTGCCTTTAGATCCATCCAACTCTATGGCCGAAAATATGGCCACCTTATTGACACAGATGAGTATACTCACCAAAAAGGTGGAAGAGTCAGGGCAGAAGCAGTAGGTACACATTGTAGACACTACCAATGGGGGCTTGTGCGCATCTTGCATTAGTCAGCCAATTGGTAACCAGTGGAATGTAGAACATGATCATCATCACTACCCTGAAGACATGAATTATGTGTCTAATTATGGAGGCCAGAGACAGGGTGGTCAAAATTGGGGTCAGCAGCAGCAGCCATACATGCCAGTCCAGCCACAATTCAACAATGGAAACATGGGAGGTATGAGACCCCCTAATAATATGGCATCGTACCAAAGGCCACAGGGATACAACAATCAGAATCAGCAGCAGGGGTACCACCCTCCTCAGCAGCAGCATGGTGGACGGCAGGAAGATGGGTTTGCTAGACTTGAGGCAATGATGCAGCAGGTTATTGGCTCTAATGCAAAAATTAGTGAGAGGGTAGATGCACATGATTCAGCTATCAAGAATATTGAAGTGCAGATGGTCCAAATTTCGATGTCTTTGAACAATCTTTCTTATGGGACATTACCTACAGACACCCAGATAAATCCAAAAGATCACGGCCCGAAGCAGTTGATGGCAGTGAGTCTACGTAATGGCAGAGATTTGGATGTAGAGCAAGAGAGGGCTCGAGAAACCAGACAAGCTGAGACACTCATACCAGTGCCCATTGAGCTGGGTGAGTCAATGAAACTGACAGAAGTGACAGCCCAGCCTGCCCAGGAAGAAAATAACATTCAGACTGAGGCTGAGAAAGAAGCTGAGACAGCCCGGGAACCAGTAGTTGAGGTGGCAGCTTGTCACGACCCAATTCCCAAACCCGGTCGTGATGGCGCCTCTCGTGAAGACAAGGCCAGCCAAACCACAACAGAACACCTCTTTTAAGCAGTTAAATGCCAGAAACAGATATTAAACATGCTATAATAGTCAAAGTTTGCGGAAGTGATGATAACGACAGAATAAATCATCCCGACACAGCCCAAACCGGGGTGTCACAAGTCATGAGCAACTAAGAAATCCAAATACGAGTCTACTGAACACTAAATCCGATACAATAGTTCTAGAAACATGGAAATGATAAGGTAGGGGAGGCACGGGGGCTGCGGACGCTAACAGCTACCTCGTAGTCTCTAAATCACTGTCTGGACTGGGAGGATCAGCACTCAGGAGCGGACTCTGCTATGCCTGTATCTGCACACACGGTGCAGGGAGTAATGTGAGTACTCCGACCCAGTGAGTAATAAGCATAAATAATGACTGAGAATAAGAAATCACGGAAAAACACAGAGTAATCTATAATGCGGCAGTTTGAAACAAGTCATATGAAAGCAATAAGCCAATGGAAACGAAATATGATAATTCTACAACAAGTAAGCAGTTAAGTGATAGACAGTAAAAGGAAAATCAACATATAAAACAGTACCCTATAGTACCCGCTGCGGCGTGCATCCCGATCCATATATTTATCATCGACGGCGCTCACTAGAGGTGTGCAGACTCCGGGAGGGGCCCCTTACGGCCCAAGCGCAATAGCAAGCCATCTCGTGGCACCAAATCTAGGCCCTCATCCTCATATCAATATCAGTATAACACTGCTGCGGCGCGCAGCCTGATCCCATAGTATCCTCACATCTGGCCCTTGGCCATGCTCAGTCCAGAAATCATATAAGCCCCTCGGGCATTAGTAAAATAGTAGTTCTCAGCCCAAAACATCATTTAACATATCATTTTAGTTTCAAAAACCGAGTAAAAGTGACTGAGTTGTAAAACAGTAGAAAACGGTACGACTGAGTTCAAGTAGTAAATCAAAACAGTGAGGAAATAGCGATAAAAACTTCCCGAAGGGTTCAAATAGTTAGCACGAAGCCCAAATATGGCAATCAGTCCGAATAATGATGATATCAATCAAGCTTCAATCAAATACGCGGTAAAAGCATCACTCGGGGCGAACCAAGTCACAATCCCCAATAGTAAACGACCCCACGCTCATCATCAAGCGCGTGTCTCACCTCAATATAGCACTACGATGTGCAAATCCGGGGTTTCAAACCCTCAGGACATCATTTACATTCATTACTCACCTCGAACCGGCTAAAGCTCTAGCTCGCTATGCCCTTGCCTCTCAAATCGGCCTCCTCGCGCGTCGAATCTGACCAAAACCGGAACGAATACGTCACAATAGGCTAAGGGAACAAAACCCAAGCGAAAACAATCAAAAAATATCAAAAATCCTGAAATTAGCAAAACTCGAGCCCCGGGCCCACTTCTCGAAACTCAGAAATTTTCACATCAACGGGTTCCTTACCCTTCCACGAGTTCACATATCAAAAACTCTCAAATCCGACCTCAAATGGCCCTTCAAATCCCAATTTAAAATTTCAAAATCCCAAGCCGTAGTTCTTCCATTTTTTTGCTAAATTTCCATGAATTTCTAGGTTAATTTCACAATATAATCACGTTTTTGGTTAATAGAACTTACCTCCAATCACTTCTCCTCGAATCCCTCTTTAATTTCCCTCAAAGAGCTCTTAAAATACTCAGGTATTGTGGAAAAATGGCTAAAACTCGCGGATGAAATGTTTATAACTTTCTGCCCAGCTTCTGTACTTCCTTCTATGCGATCGCGGCCCCAGGCTCGCGATCGCGAAGGGCAATATTCTAAGACCTCCCAAAAGAACTATGCGAATGCGATGTTTGATTTCCCAGAGCTATGCGAACGCGGCCCCACTGATGCGAACGCGGAGAACAACTTTGCTGGACCTTCAATTACTAATACGTGATCGCGAAGTCTTCTCTGCGAACGCGAAGAACCACTAACTAACCTTACGCGGCGAAACCAGTAACGTGAACGCGAAGAGCATTAACCTGGCCTGCCAAAATCCTTCTATGTGATCGCGAGGGACCTCACGCAATCGCAAAGACCAAAATTGTCTGCAACTGCTGCTGCAATTTTCTGCAATCTTCAAAGTCTCAAAACTTCCCGTTAGCCATCCGAAATCACCCTGAGGCCCCCGGGACCTCAACCAAAAGTGCCAATACATCCTAAAACCTTATTCAAACTTGTTCCAATCATCAAAATACCTCAAACAACACCAAATCCATCAATTCACATCGAATTCAAGCCTATTTTCTAAAAACTTCCGAAATACGCTTTTGATCAAAAACCCAACCAAACCACCTCCGAATGACCTGAAATTTTACACACACATGCCAAATCACAAAACGAAGCTACAACAACTCTTGAAATTCCATTCCGACCCTCGGATCAAAATATCTATCAACCGGAATTCGCCAAAATACTAACTTCGCCAATTCAAGCTTAATTCTACACCGGACCTCCAAAACCACTTCCGATCACACTCCTAAGTCACAAATCACCTCCCGAAGCTAACCAAACCGTCGGAACTCACATCTGAACTCTCTAACTCATAAGTCAACGTCCGGTTGACTTTTCCAACTTAAGCCTTCTTAAAAGAGACTAAGTGTCTCATTTCTTACCAAATTCACTCCAAACTCAAACCAATCAACTCGACCACATAAAAACATGGATAATGAAGCATAAAGAAGCAGAAATGGGGGATACGGAGCGGTAACTCATGAGACGACTGGTCGGGTCTTCACACAGCTGATAAAGAGCAATCCCAAATATTGGGAAGAAGAGACCTCCTGCACCATTCCCTCAGAGGCTGGCAAAGTACCAAAAAGAGGATCAATACAAAAAGTTCTTGGAGATGCTGAAACAAATCCAGGTAAATATCCCATTGATTGATGCTTTGAAAGAGATGCCTGGGTATACAAAAATGATGAAGGACTTAATATCCCGAAAATTCAATTTTCAAGACTTGGCCACAGTTACTCTTACTCAGACCTGTAGTGTAGTGGTGACTAGACCAATTGCTGAAAAGCTGTCTGACCCAGGGTGCTTTACAATTCCGTGCACTATTGGTAACTTTGTTTTTGCTAAGGCACCGTGTGATCTAGGGGCCAGCATAAATCTTATGCCCCTGGCGATTTATAAGAGGCTGGGGATTGGAATCGCTAGACCCACCTCTATGTTGTTGTAGCTGGCTGACAGAACTGTAAAAAGACCCTATGGTATCCTGGATGATGTGTTGATTCAGGTAGGGAAATTTGTGTTCCCTGCAGATTTTGTGATCTTAGACTGCAAAGTGGATGAGGAGATTCCCATAATTTTGGGAAGGCCATTCATGGCCACTGGGAGAGCTCTCATTGATTGTGAGACTGGGGAGCTCAAGATGAGATTGAACGACAAAGAGATAACATTCAATGTGCAGAAATCTATGAGGCGACCAAGTGAATTCGCCAATTGCTCTCTTATTGATGCCGTGGATGTGATTGTAGAAACTGATGATGAGATGCTGACTATTGAGGACCCTCTTACTGCATGTTTGATGAATTTAGATGAGGTGAATGGAGAAGAACTGGCAGAATGGGTGTTGGCATTAGAGGGCAGAGTGTAAGACTGCCATTGGGTGGACCATGGAAGACATAAAGGGGATCAACCCCGCCTACTGTATGCACAAAATTCTGCTGGAAGAGGGCCACAAACCTTCCAGGGAACACCAAAGAAGGCTGAACCCCAACATGAAGGAAGTGGTGAAGAAAGAAGTGATAAAGTGGTTGGATGCGGGAATCATTTTCCCAATCTCCGACAGCAGCTGGGTTAGCCCAGTTCAATGTGTACCTAAAAAGGGTGGCATGACGGTAGTTAAGAATGATAACAATAAACTGATCTCTACGAGAATCGTCATGGGCTGGAGAATTTGCATGGATTACAGGAAGTTAAATCTAGCCACCTGGAAAGACCACTTCCCACTTCCCTTCATTGATCAAATGTTAGACAGGTTGGCGGGGAGTTCACACTTCTGTTTTCTGGATGGGTACTCAGGGTACAATCAGATCTCTATTGCACCAGAGGACAGAGAGAAGACCTCCTTCACTTGCCCGCATGGAATTTATGCCTTCCGGAGGATGCCCTTTGGCCTATGCAACGCACCCTCCACATTCCAAAGGTGCATGATAGCCATATTCACTGACATGGTGGAGGACATAATGGAGGTATTCATGGACGATTTCTCAGTGGTGGGAAACTCGTTTGATGAGTGCCTTGTAAATCTGACTCGTGTGCTGAGACGGTGTATTGAGACTAACCTGGTTCTCAATTGGGAGAAGTGCCATTTCATGGTACAAGAAGGCATAGTCTTGGGGCACCGGGTGTCAAGTAAGGGAATTGAGGTGGATCGCGCGAAAGTTGAAGTGATAGCAAAGCTGCCACCTCCAACTTCAGTCAAAGAAATCAGGAGCTTCCTCGGGCATGCCAGTTTTTACCGGAGATTCGTAAGAGACTTCTCAAAAATTGCCAACCCTCTCTGTAAGTTGTTAGAAAAAGATCACCCCTTCTTGTTTTCTGATGATTGCAGGGTAGCATTCGAGGAGTTGAAAAAGAGGCTGGTCACAACACCAATCATTGTTGCCCCCGACTGGGAGCAGCCATTTGAACTCATGTGTGATGCTAGTGACTACGCAGTGGGGGCAGTGCTGGGACAGCGGAAAGACAAACTGATGCATCCAATCTACTATGCAAGTAGAACGCTGAGTGGAGCCCAGCTGAACTACACTGTGAAGGAGAAGGAGATGTTAGCGGTGGTGTTTGCTTTCGATAAATTCAGATCATACCTGATTGGCTCTAAGGTAATTGTATACACTGACCATGCAGCTCTCAGGTACTTAATTGAGAAGAAGGAATCGAAACCGCGCCTAACTAGTTAGGTGCTGTTACTCCAAGAGTTCGACCTCGAAATTCGTGACCGAAGGGCACAGAAAATTAAGTCGCTGATTATCTATCACGACTTGAGGGAGCTAAAAATTCAACTGAGTTTGAAGACATTCTGGAAACCTTTCCAAACGAGCAACTGCTCGCAGCCAATCTTGAGGAAGTGCCATGGTATGCAGACTTTGCAAACTACCTGGCATGTGGTATAGTTCCCTATGATCTTTCCTCTGTACAAAAGAAAAAGTTTTATCGTGACTGCCGCATGTATTATTGGGATGAACCTTACTTGTTTCGGATATGTGTTGACAATATGATCTGGAGGTGCATCCCCGAGATAGAACAATCTTCTGTTTTGCAGGCATGTCATGCATCAGCGTATGGAGGGCATTTTGGAGGAATTAGGACAGCTGCGAAAGTGCTAGAGGCTGGGTTCTTTTGGCCATCAGTGTTCAAAGATACGCACCAATGGGTGAAAGGCTGCAATGAATGCCAGCGAACTGGGAACATTTCCCGGCGCCATGAGATGCCCATGAACCCGATTCAAGAGGGGGAAGTGTTTAATGTTTGGGGAATTGACTTCATGGGCCCCTTCATCAGCTCCTTTGGCAATAAGTACATACTTGTTGCTGCAGATTATGTGTCCAAATGGGTAGAAGCTGCTGCATTTCTGACCAATGATGCAAGAGTAGTGGTGGGGTTCTTGAAGAAGAACATATTCACTCGTTTTGGGACACCGGGAGCCATAATCAGTGATGGAGGCACTCACTTCTGTAATCGAGCTTTTGAGAATCTACTCGCAAAGTATGATGTGCGTCACAAGGTGGCAACACCGTATCATCCGCAGACAAGTGGCCAGGTGGAAGTATCTAATAGAGAGATAAAGAGTGTATTGACCAAAACAGTAAACGCCACAAGAACTGATTGGGCGAAGAAGTTAGATGATGCACTCTGGGCATATAGAACTGCTTTTAAAACACAAATTGGTATGTCACCATACAAGTTGGTGTTTGGGAAGGCTTGCCACTTGCTAGTGGAAATTGAACACAAAGCTTGGTGGGCACTGAAACAACTGAACCTAAACATTGAGGCTGCGGGCACAACAAGAATCATTGAATTGCATGAGCTCGACGAGTTCAGACATCTTGCTTTTGAGAGCACAAGGTTGTACAAGGAGAGAATGAAGAGGTTGCATGACCAAAACATTGTTGAGCGACATTTCAAACCCGGGGACATGGTATTGCTCTACAACTCAAGATTATGGTTATTCCCTGGTAAGCTTAAGTCACGATGGTCTGGTCCATTTCGAGTGGTCGAAGTATTCCCCTCAGGAGTTGTGGAAATTTCCTCGGAGAAAGAATCGAACACATTTAGAGTCAATGGGCAGCGATTGAAGCTATATGTAGGTATGAGTGAACCAAAAGAAGTGACTGAGATCCAACTGACGGAACCTTAGAGGTCGAGCGAGCCTTAAATGCGCTTGTTTGTGTCGTGCCGTGACGTTAAATCAGGCGCTGCGTGGGAGGCAACCCACGAATGTTGTTGGTAGTGTGTTCTTGTAACTTCATAAAAAAATAAAAAGAGCGTCAGCACCGCGATCGCGGTAGGACCGCGGTGAGAGGCGACGATTCTGCCTCAGAACTGGGCAGTCCATCGCGACCGCGGTCGACCGCGATGGGTCCAGACGATTGTTTTTTTTTTAATCTTTTCCCCCCCTCCTTTCTTCTTCTTTTCCTTTTTATTTTTGATAGCTCCTAATTAACTAAACCCATACCACCCGATTCCCCTCTTCTATCTCTCCATCTCTCTCTATCTAAACCCTAAGTCTCCAAATTTCTTTCATCTTCTTCGTCTTCACTCACCCCAACTTCCCCATCTCCATTCCTCTCACTAGTCTTCCATCAAGGTATGATACTCACCTCTCCCTTCTCTTTTCTTTTGTATTGGGTTGTAGTTTATGTTAGTTTCATGTTGTAATGGGTTGTAATTCTTGGTAGATTTGTGTTAGTTTCTTCTTGTTTGTCTTTTGAATTTCGTTTTTGAGAATGATTGGTGAAAGGGCTGTATGTTTCTTGTGGTGAAAAGGTGTTTGTTGGTGGGTGATTGAATGAAATATTGTGGGGTGTGATGGTGTAGTAGTATCTGTGATTTGGGGGAAGTTTTGATGTGCCCATGAGGGCTATATATGTTAGGATAGTGCCTTGCCCACAAGGTGTTTGGGAAATTGCCCCAATGGAGTTATAAGGGACGAATGTGACATGGTTGTGGTGAAGTCTGAGTAACCACCCATAGTCACACATTTCACGCACTCACTAATAAGCGTTTCTCTTTTTGACAGGTCAAAATGAGTTCATCTAGGAAGCGACGCAACACCGGGCCCTCCGCTAGTAGACCGGGTAGCTCCGCGATAGCTAGGGGGCAAGCTAGTGCGTCCTAGTTTGACGACACTAGGTTTATCTCCAAACCGACGGAGGACCAGTACAATGCAAAGGCCGCTAAGAAATTGCTACACGAGGTGCATATTGACCGACAAGCCTTAGAGGTGGAATGCCCGAATATGTTTAATGAGTTGAGGAGGTGTCAGCTGGACATCTTCTTTGAGGAACCAGAGGTGGCCAATGTTCGGATGGTACGGGAGTTTTATGCTAACTGCCCGGAATATGAGAATGGAGTTGTTATTGTATGCAATACACGGGTAAATGCGTCCATCGAGGCCATCCACAGGGTGTACTGGCTGCCAGTGTTCAGGGGAGAAGCTGATGATTATCGTATTTTTAGCCGAACAAGTGCTTTGTGGGGAACTCTTCTTGAGACTATCTGTGTGCCAGACCGAGAATACATATGGATAAAGCACAGGATCACACTCAACTCCCAGTCTCTCAATTGGGAGGCTAAGTGTTGGCTCACTGTTATCAACAGTCGGCTGTTGCCCTCTAGCAATACGACTGATGTTAATCTACCACGGGCGTCAGCAATCTACTGTTTCATGGCCCACAGGGATTTTGATGTGGCCAGGCTCCTCCATGACGAGATGCTTATTAGATCACCCGAGTTACTCAAGGGCTTCTAATTCCCTTCTCTAGTCACCAGGCTGTGTCGTCTTGCTAGAGTCCCTGAAGACCTTAGAGTTGATGAGCAATTGCCACTGAAAGCCCCGTCTGGAAGGAAATTAGAATTGGATAGAGCCGGTGTGAATGTTGCTGACTCGGATGATGAATCTGATAATGCTGCGGCTGAGGCGAGCTGAGGTCNTGATGATGCCGAGGCGGCTGAGGTCCCCTCACCTCCGCGAGTTGACGAGGCAGGCCCTCCACAGCTACGCCGGAGCACCCGCATGACAGCTTTGGAGCAGGAGATGGCTGGGTTGCGTACCTCAGTCACTGATTTGGGTGCCCGTGTAGATGCGGTGGCTGACCGGCAGGTGAAGTCAGAAAAGAAATTCTTAGGCTGGTTGAGAGCTGTGGGTCGTGCTTGCAATGTGAACCCAGACACCGTCTCCGATCAGGAGTGATCCTTCAGGGAAGTTCCTTTACCTTACTGTTCTTTAAATTTTTAAGCCATGAGGACATGTCTTCATTTTAAGTGTGGGGTGGGGGATACTTCATTGTATGTATGTAATTGTAACAATTAACTGTTTGATTTTGTTTTGTTTTGTTTTGCTTTGATTGTTTTGGTGTTTGAGTAATAGTTCATTAGGTAAGTTAAAATAGTAAGTGACTTGTCCCGACGACGGATCTCTTTCGGCGGGGTTCTTGAGGGACTAAGTCGAGAAAAAAAAAATGGAATATGGAGACTCTTCCTGATGACGGATCCTTTAGACAATTTTCTTGAGGGAAGTTAGTCTAGAGAAAATACCAAAAAGATTTTTTTTTATTTTTCTTTCATTTTTAGGTAGTGTAGTAACTCCCCCTTGGTTTTTCTTTGGGCCACGGTTCTTTTCCAAGGGTTTAGCTTGAACCGGGTGTAGGTAGTTTTTGTTCATTTTGTTTCTTTTTAGTTTCTAGATTAGGATTAATGGGCTACGAGCTACAATCGAAGGAAAAACCCTTAGCGGAGATACACCTGAACACAATAGACACTAGAGTGTAACGCTTAGTCTCAATGGTTGAATCTTGCTAAAGTACCTTAAAATTGTATGTTTGTATCTAACTTGAACACTCAAAAGAGAATGTCTTGATAAACCAATCCGGAGTGAGTCATGTGCCATGTGTGTGTGAGTTTTACCGTATTCCATGATTCACATTTGATGCCTAGAACTTGCCCGGTGTGTTTGCAAAGCGAAATAGTAGTTTCATTCAGTTTTAGAAGTGATATAGGCATTTTTTGTAAGCCAGAGATATAACGTAAACCCACCTGAATGTAATACATCTTAGCTAACCCCGTTGAGCCTATAAGCTTGTTTCTTTGGCAACCACATTGCGAACCTTACCCAATTGTTTGAATAGCCTGCTGTTTGAACCCTTTACCTCCCATAAGCACTTGAATGGTATTGAAATTATGCAAAAGCAAAAGTGTGGGGTGGTGGTTTGGTTTTGAGTGGAACCATTGAAATAGAGAAAAGGTGCAGAATTTTGAAGAATAAAAGAAGAAGCACCACGGAAAAAAAAAGTTATAAATAAATATAGTGGTTGATAAGTGGTAACTTGATGCAAATGCACCTAATGGATGGGGATGTTTTAAATAAAAAAGTGGTGGAGTGTTTGGTTGACATAAGTGTGGTCTTGAAGGTTAATGTACTTGTATTAAATGTGCTTAAGGAGGTTAGTCACTATATCTAAATATATCCTACCCGTCCCTTAGCCTACATTACAACCAAGTGAAGTCTTATTGATCTTAGATTGAGTGAGCTCGATTAGTAGAGTATTGCACTACGGGCAAGCCTATGGTGCATCATTGTGGCATGTGAATGTTCTTTTTGAGAGTGAGCGAATTCTGTCTATCTAAGTTCCTAATTGTTCTAAATATCATTATATGTGGAACTACTCTCTTGTGTGATGTGAGGGCATGTGATTCACAAAGGAAAGGTAAGACTTGACTCTTGTATAGAGTGGTTTGAGTAAGTGTGAATGGTGCATGGTACGAAAGATTTGACTCTTGAGGTAAAGGTTGTTCACTGCTAGGTGCAACTTTGGTAAAATGTCCAAGGCGTAAGTCGTTAATGGAAAAGCTTAGGGAAGGAACTTTGATGGAGTGTGGTTGATTGCTCGAGGACTAGCAATGATTTAAGTGTGGGGTGTTGATATTAGGCTATATAGATGATATTTAGACCTTAATATTAACATGCTTTATTGTTGTTTTATAGTCAAATTGCCAACAAAATGCTCTAAATGGTGTTCTTTTGTTTCACAGGGAATATTCCAAGTGAGGAAGAACCACGGAGTGGTTTGGAGGCAATAATATTAAGAAAACACCCACTCAAGAAGTACCCGAGCACAAAAAAGCGAAAAAATGGCCTGGACAAATTCCACCGCGACCGCGGTGCAACCGCGGTAGATTAAACCTCCAGGCAGAATGGTCAGCTCCCACCGCGGTCGAGCCGCGGTCCTGCCGCCACCGCGGTGCACTGTTCACGCGTCAGAAAAATTGGGGACCAAAGTGTAAATTCGGGAAAACTTATTCCAAACCCTTATAAGCTATAGGAACTCGCCCAAGATTGTTTTTTTTAAGCTTGTTTTAGACTAATTTTGGAGGCAAGAACAAGTGTGAGAAGATCAACCAAACATTAGAGTTCTTCTATCTCTTTTATCTTCTTGCAATTACCCATTATGAATAATTTAGTAGTTTTATCTTGTTTTGTCATGAGTAGCTAATTCCCTAGTCTAGGGTTTTGATGGAACCTATTGAAGGATGAATTTCTTGTTATGTTAATATAGTTTGCCCGGTTTAATCTCTATTTGTTCAACTATGTTCTTATTGTAGTTAATTGACAGGATCCTCAATTAGTTGTGCCTATTTAGTGTGCATAACTCGGGAGAGAGTGCATATTTAGGTAATTGTTGAACAACACCACTCCCAAAGTATAAGAGGGATCTATAACTGCGGGTTTAAAGGCGGGATTAGGGATAACGAAGCCTTGGGTGCAATCTAAAGTGAGCTGTAATAAACAAAGCTAGCTAGCGTATCTCGGGAGAGTGCGTCTAGTAAATTATCGTAATTACTTGGGAGAAATTTATGGTAAGAGGAGCGCTCATGATTGATAGAGATGAGTTGGTGATTCTATGTGAATCATAACCGGAAGG
>NC_031989.1:15088784-15090964 GCF_001879085.1 Nicotiana attenuata
ATACGCAAGTCTCCTACCCATCAAGTCAATACTAGTGCGATAACCAATCGCGAGCATCATAGCAACCTGTGCATAGCCTCCAAGCTCTTAGAAGCACAACTATCGAGCCGAAACAATAGAAAAAATCCTTCCGCAAGGCGACGACAATAGCTCACCCAACTATACCGGGAGAAACATCCCGCACCACATCTGTAGTACCATTACAATTCTTCAATTCTCGATTTATAACAAACGGTTCGCGTCGCGTAAGATTGAGTAGGAAGGAAACAAGGGCATAATCCTCAAGGAATCAAGTCGCACGATGAGGAAATCAAGAAGTGGAATTTTCCTAACAGTTACATAGCCTCTCGTAGATAAGTACAGACGTCTCTGTACTGATCAACGAGACTCTAATAAACCGATTTGTGATTCATGTCTCCTATGAACCTAGAGCTCTGATACCAACTTGTCACGATCCCGGTTCCCTCCCATAAGCACTTGAATGGTATTGAAATTATGCAAAAGCAAAAGTGTGGGGTGGGTGGTTTGGTTTTTTAGTGGAACCATTGAAACAGAGAAAAGGTGCAGAATTTTGTGGAGTAAAAGAAGAAACACCACGAAAAAAAAAGAGAACAAAAAATAATGTTATAAATAAATGTAGTAATTGATAAGTGGTGGTTTGTTACAACTGCACCTAATGGATGGGGTTGTTTAAAATAAATGTGGTGGAGTGTTTGGTTGACATAAGTATGGTCTTGAAGGTTAATGTACTTGTATTAAAAGTGCTTAGGGAGGTTAGTCACTATATCTAAATATATCCTACCCGTCCCTTAGCCTACATTACAACCAAGTGAAGTCCTATTGATCTTAGACCGAGTGAGCTCGATTAGTAGAGTATTACACTACGGGCAAGCCTATGGTGCATCTTTGTGGCATGTGAATGTTCTTTTTAAGAGTGAGCGAATTCTGTCTATCTAAGTTCCTAATTGTTCTAAATATCATTATATGTGGAACTACTCTCTTGTGTGATGTGAGGGCATGTGATTCACAAAGGAAAGGTAAGTCTTGACTCTTGTATAGAGTGGTTTGAGTAAGTGCGAATGGTGCATGGTACGAAAGATTTGACTCTTGAGGTAAAGGTTGTTCACTACTAGGTGCAACTTTGGTAAAATTTTCAAGGCGTGAGTCGTTAAGGGAAAAGCTTAGGGAAGGAACTTTGATGGAGTGTGGTGGATTGCTCGAGGACTAGCAATGATTTAAGTGTGGGGTGTTGATATTAGGCTATATAGATGTTATTTACACCTTAATATTACCATGATTTGTTGTTGTTTTATAGTCAAATTTCCAACAAAATGCTCTAAATGGTGTTCTTTTGTTTCGCAGGGAATATTCCAAGTGAGGAAGCACCACGGAGTGGTTTGGAGGCAATAATATGAAGAAAACGCCCACTCAAGAAGTACCCGAGCACAAAGAAGCAAAAAAATGGCCTGGACAAATTCCACCGCAACCGCGGTGGAACCGAGGTGCAATCGTGGTAGATTAAACCTCCAGGCAGAATGGTCAGCTCCAACCGCGGTCGAGCCACGGTCCTGCCGCGACCGCGGTGCACTGTTCACGCGTCAGAAAAATTGGGGACCAAAGTGTAAATTCAGGAAAACTTATTCCAAACCCTTATAAGCTATAGGAACTCGCCCAAGATTTTTTTAAGCTTGTTTTAGACTACTTTTGGAGGCAAGAACAAGTGTGAGAAGATCAACCAAACATTAGAGTTTTTCTATCTCTTTTATCTTCTTGCAATTACCCATTATGAATAATTTAGTAGTTTTATCTAGTTTTGCCATGGGTAGCTAATTCCTTTGTCTAGGGTTTTGATGGAACCTATTGAAGGATGAACTTCTTGATTATGTTAATATAGTTTGCCAGTTTAATATCTATTTGTTCAACTACGTGCTTGTTTTAGTTAATTGACAGGATCCTCAATTAGCTGTGCCTATTTAGTGTGCATAACTCGGGAGAGAGTGCATATTTAGGTAATTGTTGAACAACACCACTCCCAAAGTATAAGAGGGATCTATAACTGCGGGTTTAAAGGTGGGATTGGGAATAACAAAGCCTTGGGTGCAATCTAAAATGAGCTGTAATAAACAAAGCCAGCTAGCGTATCTCGGGAGAGTGCGTCTAGTAAATTATCGTAATTACTC